>NC_142883.1:11862272-12171590 GCF_051225735.1 Oryctolagus cuniculus
ATTTATACAAGGCCATAAGCAAAGTGGAAGTTCTCTCTTCTCTTCAAAGAAAAGTACCTTCTTCTTTTGATGACTACTTTTTTCCACTGGGGTCTCACCCACTGAGGTCCTTCATGTAGGATATTTTTTGCCACTGTGTCTTGGCTTTCCATGCCTGAAATGCTCTCATGGGCTTTTCAGCCAGACCAGAATGCCTTAAGGGTTGAATCTGAGGTCACAGTGCTATTTAAAGTGCTTGTCATTCTGAGTCTGCTGTGTGACTGCTTCCCATGTTGGAGTGTTCACTCCTTTTTAATTCATCTATTATTATTACCAGACTTGATCTTATTTATATTATCTCTTTAACACTTAAGATGGTATTTTTGCCACCCAGCTGAAGGGGATTTGGGGTCCCGTGGCAAGTTTTTAAACTGTACCCTTAGAAGTAAGTCTGTAGGAATATATGCAGAACTATACAGCTTTACAGTTAAAAACTTCATAATTACAACTTGAGGAACATGGTGATTCTTCCCACTGTGCCCACCCTCCCACCCATTCTCTAACCCCTCTTCCACCTCCCTCTCTTATTCCCACTCTTATTTTTTTACTGAGATCTATTTTCAATTGATTTTATACACATATGTTAAGTGAAGAGTTCAACAAATAGTATAAAAAAAACTATTCCTTGACAATCAAGACAAGGGCTGTTCAAGTCATTGCTTATCAAAGTGTCAATTTCACTTCTAAAGACTGCCTTTTAGGTGCTCTGATAGTTACCACAAGTCAGGGAGAATATATGGTATTTATTCCTTTGGGACTTTTTTTTTTTTTTAAATCTGTATTTTTGATGCTTAAGACATCTGCATTTCCAGAACACTCTGTTGTAACCTCCCCTGCCCCCTCCCCTTTTAAAAGGATTTATTTATTTATCTGAAAGGCAGAGTTACAAAGAGGCAGAGGCAGAGAGAGAGGTCTTCCATTTGCTGGTTCATTCCCCACCCAGATGTGACCACACAGCAGGAGCTGCGCCAATCCAAAGCCAGGAGCCAGGCGTTTCTTCTGGGTCTCCCACACTGGTACAGAGGCCCAAGGACTTGGGCCATCTTCTACTGCTTTCCCAGGCCATAGCAGAGAGCTGGTTCAAAAGAGGAACAGCCAGGACTCAAACTGGTGCTCATGTGACGCCAGCCCTGCAGGCAGCAACTTTACCTGCTACGGCACAGTGCCAGCCCCTGGCTTATTTCACTAAATATAATGTTTTCCAGATTCATTCATTTTGCTGTAAATGACTGGATTTTATTTTTTATTGCTGTGTAGTATTCCATAGTGTACATATTCCATAATTTCTTTATCCAATCTTCAGTTGATGGGCATTTGGGTTGATTCCACGTCTTAGCTATTATGAATTGAGCTGCAATAAACATAGGGGTGCAGAGAACTCTTTCAAATGCTAATTTCACTTCCCTTGGGTAAATTCCCATGCCTACTCTTAATTTTTACAAAGATCTATTTTCAGTTTACTTAATGATTGTATAGTTAACCCTAAACTAAGTAAAAAGTTCAACAAATAATATGAAGAGAAAAAAACCCAAAAACACTGTTCCTCAACAGAAGAGACAGGCTGTAAACAATCATTGAATCTCAAAATGTCCATTTCAATCCAATATATTATATTTTAGGTACTCTATTAGTTACCTCAGATCAGGGAAAACATATGATATCTGTATTTTTGGGACTGGCTAATTTACTAAAAAATGGTTTCCAGTTGCATCCATCTTGCTGTAAAAGACAAGATTTCTTGTATTTTTTTTACAGTTGAGTAGTACTCCATAGTGTATATATACCATAATTTCTTTATCCAGTCAACAGTTGATGTACATGTGGGTTGATTCAATATCTAAGCTACTGTGAATTATGCTGCAATGAACATAGGCGTGCAGATAACTCTTTCAGATGCTGATTTCTTTTGGTTTGGGTAAATTCTCAAGAGTGAGATGGCTGGCCAGATTTTTGAGGTACCGCCATACATAGTGGCTGCTCCAGTTTACACTCCCACGAACAGTGGGCCAGGGCTCCTTTCCCCCCACATCCTTGCCAGCATTTATTGTTTATTGATTTCTGTATGAGAGCCATTCTAACTGGAGTGAGGTGAAACCTCACCATTGTTTTGATTTACATTTCCCTGAGGTCTAGTGATTCTGATCCTTTTTTGAAGTGTCTGTTGGCCATTTGAATTTCTTCTCTTCAAAAATGCCTGTTAAAGTCATTTGCCCATTTCTTAACTGGATTGTTTGTTTTGTTGTTGTTGAGTTTCTTAAGCTCTTTATAGATTCTGGATGTTAACGCTTTATCAGTTGCATAGTTTGCAAATATTTTCTCCCATTCTGTTGATCACCTCTTCACTTTGCTGAGTGTTTCTTTTGCAGTGCAGAAGCTTCTCAGCTTGATGTAATCTCATTTGTCAGTTTTGGCTTTGATTGCCTGTGCTTATGGGGTCTTTTCCAAGAAGTCTTTGCCTATGCCAATATCTTGTAGACTTTCTAGTAATTTGATGGTATCAGATGATAGATTCAGGTCTTTGATTCATTTTGAGTGGATTTTTGTGTAAGGTGTAAGGTACAGGTCTAATTTCATACTTCTGCAGGTGGAGATCCAGTTTCCCCAGCACCATTTGTTGAAGAAACTGTCCTTGATCCAGGGATTGATTTAGCTCCTTTGTCAAAGATAAGTTGGTTGTAGATACATGGATTGATATCTGGAGTTTCTATTCTGTTCCATTGGTCTCCATATCTGTTTTTGTACCAGTACCAGGCTGTTTTGATTACAACTGCCTGCAGAAAGTCTTGAAAATAGGTATTGTGATGCCTCTGGTCTTGTTTTTGTTGTATAAGATTGCTTTAGCTATTTGGAGTCTCTTGTGTTTCTATATGAATTTTATCATCTTTATCTCTAGATCTATGAAGAATGTCATTGGTATTTTGATTGGAATTGCACTGCATCTGTAAATTGCTTTTGTTAGTATGGACATTTTAATGTTATTGATCCTTCCAATTCATGAACATGGAAGACTTTTTTCATTTAAAATGTCTTCTTATATTTCTTTCTAAATTTAGTGTTCTATAATTTTCATCTAGAGATCTTTGACAGCCCTGGTTAAATTAATCTGAGGAATTTATCTATCACTTTTCTTGAAAGAGTATATCAATGTGTTTTGTAAATGCTTTGACACTGTTAAGAACAGTTTGTTAAAAGGAACTGTAATTGTCTGAATTTTCCCCTCTTCTTGAGTTATTTTCCATTTATTATATGCTCTTTGCTTACATTCTTGCCTTCTCTCTCTCTTCTAATTTAGCAAAGATCTTATGCTAGCTCCTTTTTCTTAAAAAAAATTACACTTCTTATTTGAATAGAACCAGCTGTTTGCAGAGTGTTGAGGAAGGGAGAGTAAGCTGGGGTCATGCCGCAGCCATGACTTGATTTTGTTGTCTTCAATACCCTTGGACCCAATCTATGATTTTCTATGCTCTGAGGGTCTGTCTAGCTCTGATTTCAGGTACATTGGAAGCCATGACCAAGCACTTAGGCCCCTTGGTTCACGATCATGGCTTCTCCCGACTCGCTTCTCCACCTCTACTGGGAGGCCACAGACACAGATCATGTGTGTCCAGCGTTGCTCTTGATCACCACGATCCCCTCCAGGACTTTTTAAATTCAGTATGCTATTTTCTCCAACTTTCACGGAGGACCCAGGCCCTTCTAATTCGTGTCTACTCCTTTATTCTTTGTTTTTATGATTTCAGTGAATTTGAGCAAACTTTTAAAAAAGTCCCTGGAAAATCTGAGATTACCTGACTTTTGAGTGAGACTTTCAGTCAGGAAAATATTACTACTCTAAATCCTTACACGCAGATCCTGAACTAAAAATACCGTTATATCAAGCAGAATCTTGTTACTTTAATAAAGTCATGGAAAACTTTAACCAAAGTATTTTTATTCTGTTCATGAGGTTAATATTGTTGCTACTAGTGAACTAGAGTACCTTCTATTCCAAGTGCTTTAGCTGCATTTACTCCTTCTGATGGCCACAAGAGGCAGGCAAAGAGAAGTAAACCACGATTTGAACCCACGTAGTCTGGCTCTTCAAGCACAGGCTCTTGTCTATCATGCTCTATAGAAGGAAACAATCCTTCCAAGTGCTAAAGGTGTTTTCCCACCCCAAAAGAAAAAGGACATCACAGCCACAGCTATGAGAGCAGTCTACCACACACTAATCTCCTCTCCCCAGCATAACGCGGCTGAGGCGTGGGTGTGAGTTGTGTGACTATTGTCCTTCTAGGTGTCCATCTACTCACTGATCTTCAAAATAAATTTCTGGGCTGGCGCTGTGGTGTACTGAGTAAAGCCGCTGCCTGCAGTGCCGGCACGGGTTCCAGTGCCGGCTGCTCCACTGTCAGTCCATCTCTCTGCTGTGGCCTGGGAACGCAGTGAAAGACGTGTCTGCCTGGGAGACCTAGAAGAAGCTCCTGCTCCTGGCTTTGGATGGGTGCAGCTCCAGCTGTTTCAGCCATCTGGGGAGTGAACCAGTGGATGGAAGTCTTCTCTCTCTTTCTCTCTGCCTCTGCCTCTCTGTAACGCTGCCTTTTAAATAAATAAATATATCTTTTAAAATTTTCTTTTATTAGAGAAAGAGAGAGAGGGGGAGGGAGAGATAGAGAGAGAGATTGAGAGAGAGATTGAAAGAGAGAGAGAGAGAGACAGGGAGCCAGCACTCTTTTGTATGTTGATTCACTCCCCCAATGCCTGCAATGCCCCACTCTGGGCCAAAGTCAGGAGCTGGACACTCAGCACTCAATCCAAGGCTCCCACATGGTGACAGTGACACAATTCTTTAAGCCATTACCTGCTGCCCTTTTTGAGTTTATAATGGCAGGAATGTGGAACTGGGAGCCGGAGCTGGAATAGGATCCAGGCACTCCACTATGGGAAGCCGGTGAGTTAACTGCTTTGGCTAAACATTCCCCTTCCCCCATCCCCCACCCCCGTAGTGACTCCAGTAACAACAACAGCAACTGGTTCCAGAGAAATCCCATTGGCTTAAAATTTTCACCCACTAAGGATTTATATATAAAACTTACAGAAAATAATCTATACAAATACGATGCACATACTGACCTAAAATAAAACTTCCACAAATTCCTCAAATAAGCACACATGTTAAGGTCCAGTGAGTGAAGGATTTGTCTAAATCTGTCACATGGGGAAAAGATAAAAGGGCAGGAAAGACACTCAGGACCCCCCTGCTGTTTCTCTCCGCCTCTCTGACCCAGGCTGTGTTGGGAGTGACACAGACTCCCGCACACTACCACCCGCAGAGCATGCTGCTCTCCCTCTCTTCCTGCTGCCCACACTGGCACCGCGCCCCCAACACGGGCTACACAACAGTCCGGCACACAGCAGGCCCCGAAGCACCAGCAAGTGGAGTGCCTCTGAGCGAAGGGCTTCGTGGACATTTTAATTTCTTTGATTAAGGGAGATCAAAATGTTTACATAAAATCTATTTTATTATTAGATTTGGATATTAACTCTCATTAGCATATGTTGCCATTAAAGGGGTGATGTCTCTTCAACATGGAAGGATTCACAGGCTGTCCACTGCCACTGCCCTCAAGGCGCACTGTGTCCAGTGACCTGCTCTTCCACACCCCTCAACCCCAGCACACCCCGGAGGCAGGAGCTTCCCTGGGGACTCCTTCCACACTCTCCTTCCTGTTCCTTCCTTTAGCAAGGTAAAACTGGGAAACCGGGGCCGGCAGGACAAGCAAGGGCATTTCTGTAATCAGACCCCTGGGAAGCCGACATGGGTGGGGTGTTTATAACCTGGTATCGCTGGGACTAAAGACAGCTCTGTTCAGCTCCATAGCAACAGACCGCCCGGCAGACAGGGCCCTGGCAGCATCTCCTTCCACTTCTAAAGTGGACAGCGAAGACGAAGCACATCCCCGCTAGAGTTCACTGTTCCCGTCAAGTCAAACTCATGCTGTGTGTCATCAGACAAATGCTCATTTGCATATATTAGGGACTACAAAGTGTACAGAATGTAGAGCTGAGCTGAGCCAAGAGGGTCCCTAGAGATAGAGATAAAGCCAAAGTGAACCCTGGAAACCTCTACTTTCATTAAGCATATGGAAAGGAGAACTGAAGACATATTTCATGATGTTTTTATTTTAAAAACTCTGTTAATTAGTCACATCAGGAGGTAAAAACGATGTCAAATATGTCAACCTCCTATTGCATATTAGAACAAAACGTAAGGTGGCTGTGTGCAGCTTTGCACAACAACAAACTTAGGGACGGTGCCGCAAATGCAGGTTCCTCTGGTGCACCAGCCAACGTACCCCGCCCTGAGTCTGCTTTTGCCGAGGAGGTGAGTGAAGAGGAGGGCACCTGGAGCGGGCACTGGTCCGTGCAGGGCTGGGTGCTGACCCGGCTCTGCACTGTCCATCAGCAGCAATCTGAGCTCGGGGAGCAGTTCAGGGAAGCAGTGTGCCCGATGCGACTCTGCAAAGTGCAACAAGCACTGGGGTGGGGTCAGCTCTGGGGAGGAAAGAGGGAGCTGCCAATCCTTCGCTTTATCTCCTGGATGCCGCTCCCCTTCTGGTCCAGAACACCCTCACCTCGCACCCGGATGACTGCGACACTGCTGTGTTCCAACAGACTTTGCTTCACCTTGAAACACAGTTAAAATCCCCATGCATGTGGCCCACAAGGGCCTGCACTGTCTGGCCTCTCTCTGCTGTCACCCCCTTGTCACACCAGGGGTCACTTTGCCTCTAGAGCGCCAGGCACACTTCCTTTCTTTCAGTGCACACACTCAACGCCCTGCCCTTCTCACAGCAGGGCCCCTCTCCCTGCTCTCTGATTCTTTTTTTTTTTTTTTTTAATTTTTTGACAGGCAGAGTGGACAGTGAGAGAGAGAGACAGAGAGAAAGGTCTTCCTTTGCCGTTGGTTCACCCTTCAATGGCTGCTGCGGCTGGCGCGCTGTGGCCAGCACACCGCGCTGATGCGATGGCAGGAGCCAGGTGCTTCTCCTGGTCTCCCATGGGGTGCAGGGCCCAAGCACCTGGGCCATCCTCCACTGCACTCCCTGGCCACAGCAGAGAGCTGGCCTGGAAGAGGGGCAACTGGGACAGAATCTGGCGCCCCGACCGGGACTAGAACCTGGTGTGCCAGCACCACAAGGTGGAGGATTAGCCTAGTGAGCTGCGGCACCGGCCCTTATTCTTGTTTAAAGATTTCCTTCCTCCCTCTCTTCCTTCCTTCCTCCCTCCCTCCCTCCCACCCACCTTCCTTCCTTCCTTCCTCTCTTTCTCACAAAAAGATTTATTTACTTATTTGAAAGGCAGAGTTAGAGAGACAGAGAGAAGTCTTCCATCTATTGGTTCACTCCTCAGATGGCTGCAACAGCCAGAGCTGTGCCAATCCAAAGCCAGGAGCCAGGAGCCAGGAGCTTCTTCCTGGCTTCCTGGGTGTGGAAGAACAGGTCACTGGACACAGTGCGTCTTGAGGGCGGTGGCAGTGGACAGCCTTTGAATCCTTCTGTGTTGAATAGACATCACCCCTTTAATGGCAACATATGCTAATGAGAGTTAATAGCCAAGAACTTGGGCATCTTCTACTGCTTTCCCAGGCCATAGCAGAGAGCTGGATTGGAAGTGGAGGAGCCAGGTTTCGAACTGCTGCCCATGTGCACTGCAGGCAGCAGCTTTACCTGCTATGCCACAGTGTTGGCCCTGTTCTCTGACTCTTCTTTCTTGTCTTAGGAGGTTTTGCCAGCATGTCCACCTGCACCACTGGATGCTGGAGACTTCTGTTCTGGGGTGATGTCAGGCAGGTTGCAGACTTAGAGGAAGTGGAGGGAGCTTGGCTGGGCTTCTGTGACAGGGCAGTGTCTGGGGCAATGCCTCCCGTCTGCAGATAAGCCACAGACCCTGGCACTGGGAGGCAAAGCTTCCATCAGCAAGAATGAGGCCCATACCAGCCGTGACTCTCCAGCTGCCGCTCAGGCTCCTGTCACTACCCTGGCAAGAAGGGATTTCAGCATTAGCACCTGTTATGCTCAACAGGTTTTCCTCCCTGCTGCCTCTGCCCGCGGCTGGGCCTGGGACCTGCAGCCTTGCCGCACCAGCCTCTCGCCGCCCAGGTCCCGCCGTGTTTCCAGGCCACAGAGATGCTCACCTTGCTTCTGTACCCAAGGTGTCCTTTCACATCTCTCCTTCTGTGTTTTACCAATAGTTGCCACATATTTTGAGCACAGCGGCGCCCTCGCAATATGACCAAGTTCAGCCAGCTTGTACAGATGGACAGACTGCTTGGTAACCTTGACCTTGTAATGTAGTAAAGAGCAGGCATCATGAGGCCAGAGACTGGAGCTGGAGTAACTGCAGGTGAACTTGAGTTGTGCCCCTAAACTACATGCCCTCGGAAAGATAACTTCTCTGTGCCTCCATCTCCTTATCAGGAAAACGGGATACTTTCAAGGCCATTATGAGGATTAGATGATTTAATATATGTAAGATTTTATGAGTTTTATACAGAAATTGTTTAATAATGTTATAACTACTTCACTTAACGGAGATTTTATACATATATAAATTATATTTTGTTGCATTTTTGTGTATATATTTTATGAATTATATATACTTTATTTAGCCAGTCCTCTATCATTAGACTTTTCGACATCTCTAATTACTTGCAACACTATGAATCTTTATGGAAAATTATTTGCATATATTGAAACTTTTGAATGTTTTTTAGTACCTGCTGGTTGAGAAAGTATATAATGACAGAAGCTCCTAGGAATTCAAAGTCAATTTATGTTTTATCGTTAGAAATGATCCACGGCGTGGCAGTACCTGTTTGGGTTATCAGCAATGGCCGTAGTGTCTTAGCTAGTCTTACTGAGTTTGGGCGCTGTAACGTCACGGACTGGGGGCTGAAACAACAAAGGGGTCCGCCACAGTTCTGGAGGCTGGAAGTCCAACACCAGGGACCACCTGCTTGAGCTCTTAACGCGGCTCCCTTGTTGCTTATGTCCTCACATGGCCTCTCCTTGCTGTGGACATGCAAAGACTGAGCTCTGGTCTCCTTTATTATGTTTTAAATTTATTTGAAATATAGAGAACTCCTACCAGCTGGTTCAGTACCTGAATGCCTGCAACAGCCAGAGGCTCAGCCAGGCCAAAGCCGAGAACCAGAACTCAATCTGGGTGTCCCATATGGGCGGCAGGGACCCAACTACTTGAGCTAACACCTGCTGCCTCCAAGGGTGTGCATTAGCACGAAGCTAAACTGACAGCAGAGCTGGGACTTGAACCCGGGCACTCGCATGTGGGCTGGGAGGTGTCCCAGGGAGCACTTCACTGCCGTGCCGATGCCTGCTTCTCCTTTTCTTTGCATAAGGGCACTACTCCCATTAAGAGGGCTCTGCTCTCATGACCTCACCTAGATCTAAGCAGCTCCCAAAGGCTCCCACTCCAAACGTCACCCCGTTGGAGAGTCAGACTTTACCACACGAATCTGGCGGGAGAGGACAAACATTCAGTCTACAGCAGTGTGCATACACATCTTCTCAGACCCTTGCCAGTCACTCTGGCCCACAGGTGAGGAGCCACTGCGCCATGCTAAGCGACTTAATTTATGGGAAGGAGCTTATCCTGAAACTCTCTCTCCACCTGGCCTGGATTTCTACCCATGAGGAATCCATAGAGGGTTAAGGGAAATTAACAGGTACTTCTACTTCTTGTGGATTCGTTTATTCAGAACTTCTCCTTCTGCTAGGTGGTTTAGCCGAATGCCGTAAAGCAGGCCAAGTTTGCTTGGTGAGTAGACTGTAGGCGGTAGCAGCAGGAGAGGGAAAACTTCGGAGCACGGGATATACTCTGAGGAAGGGCGGACATGGAGGCCCTGCGGTAGGTGGTCTGGGGTAGGAGAACCTCAACAAGACACCGGACCCGCGCAAGGTAGTGAAGGGCAGGAGCAGGGCCCAGGAAGGGAGGTTTCCTGGGAGGCATCAGGTGTATCAGGAACGGAAACATGGAGGGTGTTTCTGAGGGACCAGCAAAAACCTTTCACGTAGGCTTTTAAAGGGAGTGGGTAAGCAAAACTAGAGTTAAAAAAAAAAATAGTAGTAAAAGTTGATTCAGAAAAACATATAGGCCGACGTGCAGCTAAGAAAGAAGGTGCTGTCTTCTAAGAAGTTTCTTTTCCACTGGGGTTAACGTGTGACGTGCTGCCACAACAAGTGCTGAGAGAGCCACTTCAAGACAGGTGCAGCACAGCGCGGCTCGTGCCCCAGGAACCTCAGCCGTGAGTGACGGCGTTACCCTCCTCAGCAGCCCTTACGCAATGCATTCCCATGCATCTCCCCCTCTTTCCTCCCTTCGGTTTTGTCCTGTGGTTCTCTCTTCTAACTGGAGTCCTGTCACTCAAAAGGAGCCCCTGCTCCCTGGTCATACGGACCGGAAGGGAGGGAAGCCTGCTCTTGAACGGGCTTGGGACTGCCAGGAGAGGGAGTGGCTGATGACAGAGGCAGCAGCCAACTGCTGCTGCCTGAAGGGTGTCATGAACTAGCTTCTGGAAGGCAGTATATTTTCACAAAGAAGGGATGGTTTTCTGGTCCTGGGAAGGAAATGATGGCTTTGGAATGAGGGAACGGTGTGAACCTGGCCCCCTAGTTAGGCGTGGATGCTCTCAGGCTGACCGTGGGTGGTTCAGGTTTCCTGAGCCCAAAAACAAAGGTGGGGTGAGCCTCCCTGAAGGATTACTGCTCAGAGAGAAGGTGGAAAGTGGGGGGCTGGAACAGCGTCCAGAGGATGACCAGTGAAGTGCCCAGGCTTTCTTATGAATCAAAGACTTAAATTCTAAGAAGGCTGAGGTTGTGATATGAAATACGCATGTAAAAATACACGCTGCACATTTTACTTCCTGGTGCGAATGGAAAAGCTGAATCAAATTGTGGAGTGCCCATCAGTAAACGTGGCCTTGGAATGCACTGGAACAGCATTTCACAGTTCCATGCAGTGGGTAATTCACTTCTCAGCAGTCACTCTGGCCATCAGCATGCGCTCCCCAGTCTTGGGGACGGGAACCCCCTGCTCCTCTGCTCTCTACCTTACCCAGTGGTCATGGGTGGAGCATGTGACAGGGGGCAAACACCCATCATCATGTCACATTCCCTGGTGCCCGTGACTATCTGGGGCCTGGGTACACGGTCCGAGGCCAGGCAGACGCACTCACTGAGAGACGAGGGGTGCAGGCACCCTCTCGTTCCCTGGACTTCTCTCTGGGGGAGGTCATTCTGGAACTGCAACAGCCTTCTTGGTCTGACAGAGTGAGAACTAGCCCAAGAGTGGAGCCATTCTGGAGGAAGAAGCGTTGAGAAATGGAGACAGTGCGCGGGCCTGGACCCTGCATCAAACTGCACCTGAAGTTAGCATCTGCCCTTAGGTTATTTCAGTTCTGGTTAGATTTTTCTGTCACTTGCAACCAAACCTGTCTGAACTGAAACAAGGTAAAACACACAGAACATTACCTTGCAGTTACTAGGTACGTCATCCCTTAGGCCAGGGGTCAGCAGACTTCAGCTTCTAACCCAGATCCAGCCCACTTCCTGTTCCTGTAAATCAAGTTGTACTGGAACACAGTCGTGCTCACTGGTTTACATAATTGTCTTTGGCTGCTTTCTCATAATAAAGGCAAATCCAAGTAGTCATAAGAGAGACCGCATGGCTGACAAGCCCCAAGCCCTTTGCTACGTGGCCCTCTACAGTGAGCAGGCTGACCCCTGCCCTAGATATGAGCTCCACAAGGTAGGGACTGTATTAGCACAGCGCCTGGCATATGGCAGCAACCCACTAAATATTTGCTGATGAATGAATGAATGAAAACCTCAGCGCACACAACAGTTGGTGTTAAGTCAGTCTTTATCTCCAAATGACAGGATCCTCAGAATGTCGAGAGTAAATGAACCACAAAAGCTTCCCCTCAGTACAAAGAGCAGATTCTGTCATCATGGCATTGCAGTTCTTAATCAGCACGGTGGCTATTAATAAGTAGGCCAGCTTCAAAGCTGAGAAAGTCGGAGGCAAACACCAGGGCCTACAGGGCTGCTGAGATCAAAAGGGATCTTAGAGACTCACCCCGAAGCAGGGGAGTTCGTTTCATCCATGCTCTGCCTCCTTTTCTGTACCCTTCGCCTTACAGAAAGTCACTATCAGACTTTCTATAGGGTTGTGATATTAAATGACTCACGCCTCTCTTTCTTCCCCAATTAAATGCCAGCTCCCTTCTGGCTAGGTTTGTACTTTCTGCTCTGATTTCTAAATGTTTTCCTTCCTAATAATATCGCTCCCAATATTTTTTTCTTTGCTTAGGTTGATATTTTCTGTGCACTCCCCTCCTTCAAAGAAGAGCTGACAGGTCATAAGGGAAAACGGCCAGCACACCAATTCTTCGGCTGAACGTGGGAAGTCTGAGGAGGTGAGTGTTAGAGAACATGGGCACCGGGAAGGCCAAGTCTGGGTGATTTGGGGTGGGGCACTTTCTCTATTTTACAAGGCACATTTCTGCAAGGGTTTGGAGAAAAATAAAGCCTGAGGGAAGGACAGGGTGACTTTTCCTACTGTTGATGGTCCTGCCCTTGCTCTCAGAAAGACAGTGGCTAGTCCCGCCCTTTGGGGTTAGACTCCTTGAAAATGTAGTTTCCATCAATGGAGGACCAAAACCCCAACCAAGGGGCAGGGGAGACCCTGAGATTTTAATTGATTGGGTTAATGAGAGACCCAGCAAGACTTCAGGGTGGGGCTGATACTCAGGAGGATGAGGGGTTTGGAGTCCTTTTGGTGCTTACTCTCCATACACTGAACTAAGCCTGGAGCATCTGGCACACAGTAAATACTCAGTAGGTATTGTTTTAATGAGTGAATGACTGAATAAAATTAAAGTTGTGATTAAATAGGTAGGGAGGGTTAACTGTGCAATCATGGAGGGCAGTAAAACTCATGCTATCAAGTTTAGATTTAATTCATTAGGAAATAGGGAAGCATAGTAAAGCCCATACCTATGTGCACCTGATCCATGCCAGATACTGCGGTAAGCAACTGATACACAGGGCACTTCAAAGAGCTCATGGAAAGGGGAACTGAAAAGTCTGAGTTTGCTTTGATGGGAAATTTTTTTCTGCTGCCTAAAAAAGTCTCTCCATAATATGCAGAAAACATTTATTATCAGAAATCTCAGCATGGATTCCAAATTTTGTTTGCATCAAAATAAATTCATTTTCATTTTCCCACAAACTTTTTCAAGTACCCTCATCCAGCCTTTCACGTACTGGGAAGGTCCCACATAACCCTTCCATACAATCTGGGAGGGAGATGCTCTCAGACTCATTCCAAGGAGGAGCGAGGGGCTCAGAGTGCGAAATGGGAGTGGAGGCTGACACCTAGGCTAGCAGTGTACCACTCCCTGCTAGTCAGAGCGGGGAGGATTTATCTGGAGATACTGTGAGCAGTCTGGGGAAGGAGGTGGCTTGGGACTGAGGGGGCAGCTGGGAGCCGTGGAGTGACTGATCTAGGAGAGTGAGGGACTCCTGGTCCAAGGTGAGGGTTATGGGAGGGTCATATGACAGAAGGTGACAATTGGCTGGCTTGAAGGAGAGAAATGAGAGGGGTGTGGTTACCATAGCAACAGGGAGTTGGGTAGAAAGAGCCCATGTGGGTGTGGGGGCAGAGGAGACGTGGTTTTGGTGTGTATTTACTTAGTTTGAGGTGCCAGGAGACACTGGCCACTGGGAGTGGAGCTCATGAGGGAGGCCAGGACTGGAGTCCCAGGAATCGTGACCAAATGGCCACACTGAAATCTGAGCAATGGAAGAGCTCCCCGAGGGGGAGGGAGAAGACAGCAGTCTCCCCACAGCCACAACTCGTGCAGGGGGAAGGTCAGGAAGGCCAGAGAGGTGCACGGCACTGGGTCTCAGGGGGAGCAGGTGGGTGTTGGATGCAGGTGTCAGGGAGAACGCGTGAGAAGAGCAGCCCATTCCTACAGTGCGCCTGGACCACCAGTGGCTCACAGGAAGCAGAGCAATCTAGATGGCCTGTTAAACACAGGAGGCTCAGGGAGCCGCAAGGCTACAAATAAAGGAAGTTTAGAAGAATTCGGTTTGTTGATAAACATGTTTCCTATTTTAAGGCAAAATTCGCAATTAAATGGCCACATCTAACCTTCTGTCAAACAACGTCAAACATCGGATGCAGCGGGAGATTCTGACCTGGTGTGAAGGCGCTCATTCTTCAGAAGAGGCAAGCCACGACTGTTCTTTCTTTTCTGCATATTTAACCTCTTGACAATTATAAATAAGTTAAACCTCTCCCCCAAAGCACCAATTATCTCCTTGTGTTTGAGACGGCGCGTCCTCCCAGATAGGGTGTTCTCGGCCGAACACACAATGGGCACACAAAGGCGGCCATTGTCCCGCCGGGGCACCCAGGATTTACTGAGGCGGCTCCAATTAACACTAATGAGGATTTTGTGCATGAGTCCCCTCACCTCCCTGCTAATGGGAACGCAGACCCCACAACCTCACAACAGAATGTTTAGCACACCACTGTAAACACTCGCTGCCTAAATTCACGAGTTGTTCACCTCTGCACACCAGACAACAGGCATTTTCATTCAGTTAATAGTCAGGGAACAAAAATGCTATCAAAAGGCTTCATTTAGACTTCCTGAAAGAAAAAAAAGCTTACACTTTTTAAAAGGAGATATAAAAAGGAGCTACACAAATCCATAATTGATGTATAATAGACCAAGGAAAGGAACAGGCCAGGTCAATAACTCCTAAGTGGGATAATGGAGGTCTTTACAGAAGTGCTGAGATTTGATTTGGGTGCCAAAGAATGAGCAGGGACATTCCAGAGGCGTGGGAGGGAGAAGAAGTTGGGGGCAGGAAGTGCAGGAGGCAGGGAAGTGATGGCGTGTGGCATGCGAGGGACTGTCCACTGGCTGCCTGCGGATGGGGGCTCGGGGTTGGCAGTGGTGAGAGACCCGGGGGAGACAATGCAGTTAGAGCTTTGAAGGTCATGCCAAGGCATCTGGGAATTTTTTTTTTTTTGTATAAAGACAATAGAAAAACTTGGGATTTCTGACTGGTGATTAATGCACCCTGATTTCTGATACAGGAAGACAAACCTAAATAGCTGTCACGCTCCCAGTTTTTTTTCTTCAATGGATTATTCTTTCTTTTTTAAAGGTTTATTTTTCATCTACTTACAAGGAAGAGTTAGAGAGAGAATCTTCCATGTGCTGGTTCACTCCCCAAATGCCTGCAATAGGCAGGGCTGGGCCAGGCCGAAGCCGGGACCTGGAACCCCATTTAGTGTCCCACGTGGCGGGCAGGGACCCAAGCACATGAGTCATCCGCTGCTGCCTCCCAGGTGCATTAGCGGGAAGCTGGATCAGAAGTGGAATCGACACTACGATATGGGAGGTGGGTGTCCAGCGTCAGTCTTTCTGTGAAATGCAGATCTGGCCATCTTGCCCCTCACACTCCCAAGTGAAAGCACTTCAGTGATTTCCCAGCCTCCCTTGCGTGGATCATCGAAGAACCTGCTCCTGTGATCTGGGCCTAGCTTTGCAGGAACTTTGCGCTCCTTTTCCCCAGAGGTCCCGCACTTATGCTGTCCTGCCTCCTTTTATGCCCTTTCTTCCTCTTGACCTGCTGAGGGCCACCCTGCCTGCCCACACAGCACATTCTCCAAGTTGTCTTCCCTCAGCTCCCCCCACTAAGCTGCCTGGGAAGTTTGTGTCCCTAGCAGTTATTGTTGCTACGATGACAATAATGGACATCTTCTGTGTGAATTCCAGGTAACAGGTACCATTTTGCACCCTTTTTCAAATATTATATTTCGTTTACCCTTTGCATAAATCCTACATAGTACTTTCAAGGCTATTTACCTAAGATGAAATAGACTTAGAGGAGTTACTGCCTTATCCATAATCACACAGATAATTAGCACTTGAGCTACCACCTGGATCTAGGTCTTCCCTACCCCAAAGCCTCTGCATTTATTTTACTATCACATAATATTATAATTATTGATTTGCATACTCCTTTCTTGTATTAGACTGTGGGTTCCCTGAGGGCAAGTTCTGTGTTTAACTGAAGATTAGTGCTATTCAAAAAGTAAATAAGATTAAATTGTTATTTCTTTGAAGATTGAAAAAACACTTTGTGGGCTGCTTTTGCCAATATGAAGGCGTTTTTGGCAACTTCCTGTGTAGGTTGGAGGGACGTAAAGCAGAACATGGATCTGGGCTCACGTAACCAGGGCTGCACCTGCTGAAGGCAGATGGAGAGGTGGTGGCCAGTGAGTGCTCCCCTTCCCGACGTCTAAGAGAGGTTAGGGTCTGTGCATTTGCAAATCAGACAAACTGCTACTGGAGGGTCCCTCGACTAGGTCCACTTAGCCAATTGCCATAGCAGAATTTCTGTTAGAAACAGTTACATGAAACTATCTTTTGCAAGATAAGCACATTGTTTCTGATTGAAACAAAACCAATGCGCAACCTTGCACAACTGTACAGGGAGAGAACACTTCTGCTAGACTGAGCAAGAGGCTTCATCTTCTAATCTTTTTTTTCATTATTACTTTCACTAGTGTGCTCTTTCAGGAATGTCGTGGTGCATTCTTTATGAAACTGTTGCCCAGATCTCTTTTAAAGCCCTTCAGACCAACAAAGGTCAAATAGAGAGCAGGAAGATTTTGTTCTTTCCGTTGAAGGCATTTCTTTAATATTAAAAAATGTACTGAGATCTAGAAACATATTCTAATGATGTCTGAAAGAGTTCATGGTAGAGAGGAAAATGACAAAGAAAAAAGCCCTCAACAACCACTGGCGGCCGAGGGCTGTAGGATCCTCACAGGGACAGCTTTTGTCTTTACTTCAGTGACAGAGAAAACCCACTATTTAAAATTAGAAGAAAAATGTCCAAAACATTATGTGTTGAAATTATGACGAATGCCACTCTTCATGTTTATTGGCCCACAAGGCAAAACCTGTTGTGAAAATTTCGACTACCTCATTTATAAGTGAAAACAGAAAGGGTGTCTCTCCTTATTCAGATAGAATTCTGGGGGGTTCGTTTTTGCCTTTTTTCCACCATCAGAGGCTTCTACGGAAAGGCTTTTCCTGTGCGGCTTCATACCGAGGCTGCTGACTTAGAACTCCACAACAATTTCACTTCCTCTCTTTATCTTAGGCGTGAAACTGATGTGGCAGCAGAAAGTCTAAGATCTGGGGGGATAAGCACACTGTTTTATCTTATGCTAACTCCACTCTGCCCACCCCAATTTTTGAGAAAATATATGTATATATTTTCTCCTTATGAGGAGCTAAGTTAATCTTGCTTCCTTCTGGCCTTGGGTGGATTTTGAATGCTATGACAGATGATGCCAAGTCCCTCTGCTCAAAGTGGCCCATGTCATTTTAGTCATGTCCAGTAATCTGGGAAACATAAGGGCTGTTGTATTGTGGACTTAGGTTAATATACACTTTAAGTGTCCCGTAAGGCAAGGCATGAAGTTTTGATGGAACAGGAACTCACAGAAGACTTGCTGAGATTTTTTATTCAGTCTATCTATGGAACAGCCTGGAAGTTTCTAGATTCCATACAGTAGCCGTAAGAACTGCGGGCGAGAGGCGGGGTGGCTAATCTGTGCTGGGTAAGGATCAGGTGCAGGACATGGAAGAGTGGCCAGGCTTGGGCAGAGAACCTGCAAACTACCACTTTAGGAGTTTGGGGCCCCTGCACTTCTTCAGTGAAACTGTTCTGAGCAGTGGTCAGGTGAGTCACTGCTAGGACGGTGGCGCTGTCTCTGGAAGCCCAGCCCACGGAGGGAACAGGACTGGACACCTGCACTTTATGCAGTATCTCCCTCTTTGCCTTTCTAAAACAGTGCTGAAGGCTTAAGGGTTTTCCAGAACAAGTGTACACCCTGTGCAGAACCCAAAGGGAGAATTACCCCATGTCTTAGGAAATTCATAATTTTGCCTGGACACAAAAAATTCATCCACAAATTATACATCCAGCTATGGAGAGACCATGTAAGTGCAACAGAAATTTGGGGGAAACAAATGATCTTTGTGCATGGAATTATTTGGGCAGCTCTGTGGAAGGAGGTCTCTTGGGATCCCAAAGCAAGTGGTAGTGGGATGGGCAGAGGTTTGGTGACAGGAAATCCCAGGTGAAGGAAAGAGCAGAAGGTAAAGCAAAACCGAGTGTGGCCGGTGTGGCTCAGAGAGCCTCCTCGGCCGCGGGCTGCACTAGAGGTGCTGGCGATGCCAAGGAATAATACTGGACTGTCCACGACGCTAGCCTGCAGAGGTCTGAACAGCTGGGCGGAGAAGTCTGGTAATGAGCGGGAGCCCGTTGTTTTCTGAGCAGCGGAGTAACGCAATGACACAGGTATTTCAGGAACAGTACTCAAATTTGGGGACCGCTGGGGAGAGACCACTCCATCCACACAAAGCTGGCAGGCAGTGGGGAGGATGAAGAAGCTGAATAGAACTCAAGTAACATTCTGCAGGTAGAAGTTACACAGCCCGGTGATGAGATGATTATAAAGTGTGGCTGATGCTGAGGGTAAAGTCCAAGCCCATGCTGTGGTTTCCAGCAGTCCTCTCCCCGAGGCTGCTGTCAGATCCAGCACTCACTGGCCCTGCAGAACTACCTTCACACCTTTGGCTTCTTGGTTCCTGGCTGTCTCAGTCACCTGCTGGTCCGCTGTAACAAACTACCATAGACTGGGGGCTTAGACAACAGACATTTCTCTCTCACCTTCTAGAAGCAGGGAAGTTCAACAGCAGAGTGCCAACATGGCTGGCTGGGTTTAGGAGAGGGCTCTTGCCTCCCTCTTGCAGATGGGCAACTTCTTACTGTATCCTCAGATGGCAGAGATAGAGCAAGATTTTTTTCTTGTAAAGATAAAGTGTCATCATGAAGGGCCTTGTGACTTAATTATTCCCCAAGGCCCTGCTTTTAAGTACTGTCACTTTGAGGGATAGGGCTTCAACAAAGGATTTTTGGGAGAAAGGGTCAAACACTCAGCTCATGATACTACACCAATTTTAACGTTTCACATCTCCGTACTACAGATTTTTTTCAAAGATTTATTTTTCTTATTTGAAAGAGAGTTACAGAGAGAGGTAGAGAGGGAGAGGAAGAGAGAGTCAGAGAGAGAGAGAGAGAGAGAGGTCATCCATCCGTTTGTTCACTCCCCAAATAGCTGCAACCGCTAGAGCTGAGCCTATCTGAAGCCAGGAGCCAGGAGTTTCTTCCAGGTCTCCCACATAGGTGTAGGGGCCTAAGCACTTGGGCCATCTTCTACTGCTTTCCCAATACATTAGCACAGAGTGGGATTGGGAGTGAAGCAGCCAGGACTTGAACCGGTACCCACATGGGATACCAGCGCTGCAGGCTGGGACTTTAACACACTGCATCACAGCGCGGGCCGCAGATTTTTTTTTTTTTTCACTCCTGCTCTGTTTTTGTAACTGGACTCCTTTTTACTTACAAGTCCAGCCCTACCAAGGACCAAGACAATGCCAGCAAGGACAGGAGGCACTACAGAAGGTATTAATGGCGACAACTGGATGGTTTGGGAGAGGGCTCTCCCTCTTACTGTTGCATAGTCAGTCTCCACTGTCCACAGGGCCCCAAGAGCACTTGCAGCATTAACCCAGGCCAACTACTTGGACTTCTGCCTCTGCCCCTGCCATCTGCTCCTGCTCCCTGCTAGAATTAGAGCTCTGGATCAATGAGACAGGAGCCCAGGACTTCTGCAGGAGACACATGGAGGGGAACTTTCTCTTTTCTGTGGATTTGAACTTGGAAACACAGGCCCAGGAATTGATAGCAGTCATCTTGCAATGACGAGGGAGTGATTTAAAGAGAAAGGAGCCAATAATAAGGACAAGGAGGTAGAAAAATTGGCTTTTGGTCTCATAATTTGAGCTACTGGATTAAGACTCCCTTGAAGACAATTTGATGGCTTAGTTACATGAACCAAGAAATTCTCCATAATGTTTAGATCAGTTTGAGATTCAAGCAGTTATTTATTTAAAAAAATTTATTTATTTGAAATACAGAGTGACAAGAGAGAGATGGAGAGACACAGAGAGAGATCTTCCATTTTTTGGTTCATTCCCCAAATGTCCACAACAGCTGGGTTTGGTCCAGGCCAAAGCCAGGAGCAAAGGACTCCATTTGGGTCTCTCACATGGATGGCCAAGGACGCAGGCACTGGAGCTATCATCCGTGACCTTCCAGTCATATAGCCAGGGAGTGAGACTGGAGGCAGAATAGCCAGGACTTGAACCAGACACTCTAACATGGGATGTGGGCATCCTAAGCAGTGGCTTAACCTGCTGTGCCACAATGCCCACCCTCAAACAGTTATTTCTAATTGATTATTTGACTGGAGTCAAGATTCCCTTTCAAGGAACTGCTATGAGTAGGTCCAACTAATCCTCCAAAGACGAAATGACGGTCACTCAGTTTGAAACTCGGCCACACTTAATGTCTGAACAGCTCTCATCGGGTGTTAGATCTGTCCAACAGCTGGACCACCTTCCACATCTCCACGTACCCTGCCCGCCTCACTGCTCACCTACCGGCATTACAACTCTCGTCACTCAAAGCCTCTCCATTTTCCAAATTAGTAGTTAGATTCCTGTGTTGTCTCTTGCTGACTTAACCTAGACTTTCCACACAAAAGTCTTGCATGCTGGGTACTCCCGCCACTTGCTTGCTTCCTCCCTAGGCTATCTTTTGCTGCTGCTGCAAGTCAACCACAATGATAGAACACACACACACACATGCACACGCACACACACACAGACACACATGGTTTGGGTAGGGTCAACTACAAATTCATGCTATTTAACCTCAGTTGACCTTCTCTTCTCCATGGCTGGCAAACCTTTTCTAGGCCCCTGGTTTCCATCTTACAGGACACCTACACACTGAGCGGCCGCTGCTGCTGACGATCTGCTAACGACTGGTCCTGGTGTCATCTAGGGCCCAGTGGCCTCCGTGTGTGGTGAAACTTTTGTTAGTACCTAGGGATTGCCACAGAAAAGAACGACACAAAGGCAAGGGGCTTAGTTACTGGCTGTGTGTCTTAAGTGATGCAAGCCATCCAAGTCGTAATTGCAGAGAATAAGGTATAAATCAATCAAAGAAGTAAATGGAAGCGATTAAAGGCCGGAGCCACTTTAAAGCAAGTGGTGCTCAATCTGAAGACACGGCCAAACTGTTTTGCAAAAGAAATTATGATGGTTTGCTTTTGTTTTTCCTAAAAAGCACTAAGAAATAATGGGACGTTCAGTTGATAATTAAAGAAAAAGAGCACTTCGCGTTGGGGCTTCCGTCCATGAGGCAACAGTCTCAAATTCTTACAGGCAAGGCACAGTCAAGGTATTTTGGTTTCTTTGTACTTTTCTCCTCTTTATTTCAGATTTTACATGAATGAAACACGATGAGTAATTCCTTCTCGTTGGATCTTTCAGGATATTATTTAAACGCTGGCATCTGGTCGGAGGGAAATTTAATGCGAAGTCAGAGGAGTATGTGAAAAATAGTTTACATCTGGTTTTGCACTGCCCATCCCTGGAGGAACACAGGGCGGTGCAGGAAATGAGCGCGCTGCTGGCTCTTGGGCCCTGCCGCTGCCGGGGCTGGCCCCTTCGGTGTAATGCACACCACCGCGTTCCTTTTATAAAGTGAGGGATTAGTGCCACCTTCTTTGTAGCAATGTCGTGACCTTTATAATGCTTCTTAAATTGAGGACAATGATGGACCCACCAAGCCTTAACACATGATTTAAATCTGATCTGACAGTACTTAAACCCAGAAGTCCACAAGGCTAATGGTTGAACAAGCTTGGGAAAATGTCCAGGGAACCGAAGTAGCAGCCCAATGAATGAGAGAGTAATCGCACGTTCTGGGCAGTGGGGTGGCTGGGGGAGAGACGAAATGACGTTTTCTCAGTTGGTATCTGTTGTAAGATTGGCCAAAACTGTGGTCTCATTATAAGGTACTAACAAGGTAAAATATCTCCTTTCACGTGTACCTCTATATTATATTAAGGATAAAAGTTTTTAAGACATTCCTGTTCTCATACCAAAAAAAAAAAAAAAAAAGAAAAAGAAAAAAAGAAAAAAAGCTAAAATGGCTGTTGAAAGCATCTCACAGAGGCTAAAATCAGCAGCAACACTTTAGGGTGGTCGTGAAATTTTGGTACGGATATAGCTTACATTTCTCATATTTAGTTGCGTAAAGACGGAAGGACGGTTAAGATCAGTCTGTCATGGGGGCATACCGAGAATGATCTTGATGCACAGAACCATGAGGAACAAAATACAGGCCAACCACACCCCCAACACCCAGAAAAGCCTGGCTGCTAATGGTCAGGCATGGCTGACCTGCTCTTCAGAGGGGCTGACGCTGGCGACACTGCAGGGATTCATCCCATTTCAATTAACCAACAACTGGGGCCAGGGCTGATTTTTAAGAAATTGTGTTTTAGTTTGTAAACAATTCACATATCAAATGAAATCTCCGGCTTGTTCTTTGAGTAATCCCTGGGGCCCTCCAGGTATGCTGAGCCAGTTGATACACACGCAAAGTTGGGAACCTTCTACCCACATCCAAGAGACCTTATTCCCCAGGGACTTGTATTTCAGCATTTTTCTTTTCAAAACGCAGATCCCCCACTGGAAGCCCTGAGAGTCTACATAATTCACAACCCCAAGGGCAGAGAAGGCAATGAGAATTCCCCCTCCACCTGACCACACGTGGCTCCGGGCAGCAGGAGTCCTGCGATGCCGCACACTGGAAAGGACAACACCGAGCTAGGCCCACTTTCCCCTCCTTCCTGGGACGGACCGAAGAGTTTCCTTTCTCCCTGCTTTTGTTAACATCTGCATGGTTGTCACTCCCCTAGTCCTTCCCGATTGGTTCACTGTAAGAGTTCACCCACCCCTTCAGCCACAGACAGTTTGGAAGGCTCTTTCTGATTGCCAGTCCAGCACTGGGCCCAAAGTGACCCTTCGGTGCCTATGGCCTCTCCCCTCCCTGTCCTCAGCCCTCTCAGAATCTTGCCCTTGTCCCCAGGCAGTCCTGATGCCCAGTATTTTCACATTCCTCCCTCCCCCTGACCCTCACCACCACTTTCTCAAGCAAACGTTTTTGGCAAAGTCTCTGGTGCGTGCCATTTCAAGGGGTAACTGGTACCTTGATAGAGAAAGTTTTGCTCCTATAATTTCAGTTTCCAGCAAGTGAGAATTTTGGGGAAAGGGGGGCGGCTGGCCCCTTTCTCCTCACTGCGACATTGCCTGCTGCTACTATGAACTCCGTTACTCTTGCCGGATACTAATGGCATGTTTCTCCTCCCTGTCAAAAAGATGTCCTGACATTGAGCCCCAATTGCTTGATGAACTATAAAACCTAGATTTTGTGGCAAAGAGTTCCCTTCTAAAGACTAAGTAGAAGATGGAGGGAACAGAGACCAGAAAGCAGAGGTAACCTGCTGTAAAGGCAAGACCAAAGACTCAGAGATTGAGAAGGAGGGGCCCAAAAAAGAACACAGGGCTACGTTGGGTCAAGAAGCCAAGGCAGGTTCACTTTGGGAGTCTTTTTCACTTGGCTATGAACTCCTTTGAGAAAATATTTTTTCCACTTAGTTTACATTCTAGGGCTAATGGTGCCTGTGATATACAGCAAGCATTCAATAAATGTTTGCAGGGTGAGTAAGTGCCTGCTCCTCTTAAAAATAACTTGTTTCTTCCTTCATGAAGGCATATCTGCTTCAAGATTTACTGGTGCCTAAAAGAGGGTCTCAAATGTCTGTGTGGTTCCGTTTCTAAAATACACTCTGATCGTGCCCTAATGGCGGCACAGATATCATGATTAGGATTGCCTAACAGACAGGGTTTCAACTCACTGCTTTGGTCCTATTACTTTCGGTATATTTTTATAACTCAGTTATAATTACAAAAAAAATTCATAATTGAAATTCTCAGAAAGTTTTCTCTCTGCTGGTAATATCTTCATACACAAAAATGCAGACACTTTTATCATTATTTGTCAACTATTTTAAGGAATGAATACCGAAAAGATACACTGTGCATTTCTCCAGCTTTAACTTCATAACCCTACCGTGCCCCAACCTGGATGCTCCTGAATACCACAGCCACACAGAAGTAGAACCAGCAGCAGTGAAGCCACATAATTTTTACAAATGCTACAACCAATTTCACTAACAAGGTCAGTACTAGCAGAAGCAAAATTTTGCAGTTTTACAGATGAGTGAAAATGTAGTAGATACTACTACAGAACTAGAAATACAACTGTCAGCCAACACAGCCCCAAAGCATATGGAACACATTACTCATGTATTCACTGCACAAGTGGCTGCCATGCAAAAAGCACTGTGTGTGCTGTGGCAGTGGGGGGACTGGGACTAAGCTCAATGCCGATGACTGGGGAGTCAGCTCATACTGCTGTCCTCAGAAGAACCTACCACAATAAAGAAGTAGGTAAAAGTAGTAACTGTAATACGAAAGGAGTAGAGATATGTGAAGAAATGTTCACTACTGTTTCTCAAGGGAAATGTACTTCTCAGATGTGTGCTGGGTTGTTTGGCTGAGGAGGGGGTGGGGAAAACAAACACTTGCAGCTGCCTACAAAGGGAACACTGGGAGCAGGTGGCAAAGGGAAAACAGTGGCCAGTGGGCCCGGAATCTGAAGGTCAGACCAGAGGTGACTCCACAGCAGAGGGACGCAGGACTGCAGTGTGCGGGCGTCAGCAGGGGAGCTCGGGAGGCAGTGTGGACCTTTCAGCACCTACCCAGGGAAAAGCTACTCCTTGGAGGGGAAGCTCTTGCGTGATGTTAAGAGTTCCCATGACAGGTTGAAGGGAGGGAGCCAAGAAGTTACTCTGTGGCTACGAAAGGACAAGTTCAAAGTGGATGATGCTTGCATCCTGCATGTCAAGAGGACTCCAGTTTCCTCTCTCTGATTGGTACAACTTCCCTGTAACAACGAGACATAAATTATGCTTATATTCTAAGTGGTAAAAGTTGACTATGTAGTAAATATATATGTATCGTACACATACAGTGTATGCATGTATATACATGTATGTATGTATGTGTATGTGTGTATGTTCCTACTATAACATATTCTATGCCCTGAAAGGAAGCTGTCTAGTGGAAATGAAAAGATACATACACAAGTAATTATGAGGGTGATGCTTTGTCTAAACCCAACCAAAGCGACTATCAAAAACCCTCAGAATGCTGATGCCCAGTGAGACACAGCACTTCCATGAAAGATGAGCAAGGGACAAGGACTCCTACTGTCGCTGCTACTAGTCAGCACCAGACCAGGGCCTCATCTGCAGTAAGACAAGCAAGGGAGTGAAAGATGGAGAGGAAGATGATCGGGAATGATACACTTGCTTACTTAGAAAACTTAAGAAATTAACTGAAAAATCAGTAGGACCATTATTGGTAATAGATTTTTTGGTTGGCTGTAAAAACACGAATTCTTTCCTAAAGGCCATCAGTAATTATTAGAAAATAGAATGTAAATTCATAAGAAGAAACAAAACACCACAGTGGACCTGGGGAATAAATTAAACAAGAAATGTACCACATGTCCTAATGAAGATAAATTTCAATTGTTCTGAAAGCCACAAAAGAAGACCTAATGAAGTGCGAAGAGACAAAAAGTTGCTGGGAGGACCCAATACTGCCAAGATATCAAATATCCTTAGGCTAATTCCTAAATTCAATGCAATCCCAACCAGACTATAGTCAGTGAGATTTTTAAAAAGGGAACTCTATAGGCTCAGTCCAAGATTCATATAAACAGCAAATGCTTAAGGACACCTAAGAATTCTAAAAAGAAGATGAGAGGAAATTTCCCCCATAGATAACAGTTACTATGTCCGAGTATAATTTCTTGAAGTTTTACTCATAATAACTGATTTAATCCTCATAACAACTTCATAAAGGGAGCACTATCACGAACTCCTGTTAGAGGACAGAAAACTGAGTTGTGAAGTAAAAAAAGTAACTGCTTGAGATCCCATAGCAAGTAAGTAGAAATGGCAGAGCTGGGATTTGAACCCAGGTAGTATGAACCTGGAGCTCGCACTCCCAGCATCATAATATGTTGCTTGTATTGCACAGGAAAAGATTGAATAGGAAAGAAAAGAAACATTTGCTCATACAAGGGGACTTCAAAAAGTTTGCAGAAAATAAACGTCTTCCAATTCCATTTTTCCATGGACCTTTTGAATCCCATTCATATATAGAGTTTTGATGACAAATGTGGCATTTCAGAAAAAAATGGAGAAATCATGCCTTAGCCAATATATGGTATTAATAACTAGCTGTGTATTTGGAAATAAAAAAAATAAAGTAGTATTCCAATATGAGGAAATTTCAAAAAGTTTGTGGAAAAATGAAACTAAAATTTGGTTATTTTGGTGCAAAGCAATTTTGAAATTCATATAGTTTTTTTCATAATGTGCATTTCCATGAACTTTTAGAAGACTTATAGTGGCCAGCGCCATGGCTCACTAGGCTAATCTGCCTGCGGCGCTGGCACCCCGGGTTCTAGTCCTGGTTGGGGCGCTGGATTCTGTCCCAGTTGTTCCTCTTCCAGTCCAGCTCTCTGCTGTGGCCCGGGAAGGCAGTGGAGGATGGCCCAAGTGCTTGGGCCCTGCACCCCATGGGAGACCAGGAGGAAGCACCTGGCTCCTGGCTCCGGATCAGCACAGCGCGCCAGCGGCAACACGCTGGCCATAGCGGCCACTTGGAGGGTGAACCAACAGAAAAAGGAAGACCTTTCTCTCTGTCTCTCTCACTGTCTAACTCTGCCTGTCAAAAAGAAAAAAAGACTTACAGTACTTTCCTATTATTGCTGTAACAAGTTGCCCAGATTCAGCAGCTGAAAACAACACAGATTTATTATCTCACAGCTTTATTGGTCAGAAGTTTGAGGGGGCTCAGTTGTTTCTCTGCTCCTGGGCATCACAAGGTTGAAAGTGAAGTGTTACCTGTCCAGGCTGGAGGTTCTGAGGCAGAGATTACTTTTAAGCTTATCTGGATTGTTGGCTGAATTCAGTTTCTTGCAACTATAGCATTTATTCCAGAGAAGTGAGACTGATTTAACACTAGAAAACCAATCTATGAATTTTACTCATTAGCTAAATAAAGGACAAAATTCCTATTAATTTCTCAAAAGATGGGGAAAAGGCGTTTAAGAAAATTCAACATTCATTTATGATTTAACAAAGAAAAGTCTCTTGGCGGGGCCGATGCTGTGGCACAGCGGGTTAAAGCCCTGGCCTAGAGCGCCAGCATCCCATATGGTGACGGTTCTAGTCCCGGCTGCTCCTCCTCCAATCCAGCTCTCTGCTATGGCCTAGGATAGTAGTTTAAGATGGCCCAAGTCCTTGGGTGTCTGCACCCTCATAGGAGACCCAGAAGAAGCTCCTGGCTTCGGATTGGTGCATCTCTGGCTGTTGCAGCCATCTCGGAAGTGAACCAGTGGATGAAAGACCTCTTTCTCTGTCTCTACCTCTCTCTGTAACTGTCTTTCAAATAAATAAAAAATAAATCTTTTTTAAAAAAAGACTCTTGGTAAGAATATAAAGAAACTCCTTAATGTGTGAAAAGGAATCTATACAAAGCCAATTGTATTTCTAGGTCAGCAACAAAATGTAAGAAAACACAATTTTAAAAAAAGCTATTTAAAACACAAGCATTGCCGGCGCCACAGCTCACTAGGCTAATCCTCCGCCTTGTGGCGCCGGCACACCGGGTTCTAGTCCCGGTTGGGGCGCCGGATTCTGTCCCGGTTGCCCTTCTTCCAGGCCAGCTCTCTGCTGTGGCCCGGGAGTGCAGTGGAGGATGGCCCAAGTGCTTGGGCCCTGCACCCCATGGGAGACCAGGATAAGTACCTGGCT
Organism: Oryctolagus cuniculus; assembly: GCF_051225735.1. Lineage (NCBI taxonomy): Eukaryota > Metazoa > Chordata > Mammalia > Lagomorpha > Leporidae > Oryctolagus > Oryctolagus cuniculus. The sequence continues at coordinate 11,890,350 of NC_142883.1, forward strand.
CCTACCATCGGATCAGTGCGGTGCGCCAGCTGCAGCGCGCCAGCCGTGGCGGCCACTGGAGGGTGAACCAACGGCAAAAAAGGAAGACCTTTCTCTCTGTCTCTCTCTCTCACTGTCCACTCTGCCTGTCAAAAAATAAAATAAAATAAATAAATAAAACACAAGCATCATGTCAAATACTTAGGATTAAGTTTAACAGGTATGTGGAAGACATATTCAGAAATTTAAAACATAACAGAATAATTAAAGAATCCCTGAAGAAAGCAGGGTGGTATACTATGTTCATGGACTAGCAGACATTAGAAATTGGCACAATGTGTCTGAAATTTATATAGAAAAACCAGAGCTACAAAGAACCAATCACTGACTTGCAAACTTCATCACAAGAGCAAGAGTGTTTGCTTGTTTTGTGCCTCAAGGAATATCCAGGCCACAGAGAAGTAAATATTTGGTGAACTAAATGTTCACTTGGAAGGTTTCACTTCCAAGTTTATAAAGAGAGTTCACTTTGAGCTGTCATTCAATTGCAATGGCATATTCTGATTTACCATTTATTACAAAGCCTCAAAATCATATGCAATGAATAGAGCATTTGGGAACATTTGGTCTAGGTTTTCAGTTTTCCCTTTATTCTTTCTAGAGGGGAATTCATTCAAATAATAGTTAAACTGAAGCGTAGAAAAATAAGATGAACAGTTGCTCCCATTCCAGCAGGGGTGCCAGGCCTGGAGCCCCACCCCCTGGATCCTTGTCTCCTTTCTGTGGCTGCTTCTTTAACAACCAGGACGAGAATCCAAGCCTCATGTCTGTGCCCTTCCCGTCAATCTTGCTCCTGACCTGTGTTGTGAAGAGGCCCCCAAATAAGTATGTCAGGTCCAAGACCAATAAGTTGCAAATTCCTTTCTTAATTATTATTTTTTTAAGATTTATTTATTTATTTGAAAAAGTTACACAGAGAGAGAAGGAGACAGAGCCAGAGAGCCAGAGAGCCAGAGAGAGTGAGAGAGAGCTAGAGAGAGCGAGAGAGAGAGGTCTTCCATTTGCTGGTTCACTCTCTAATTGGCCACAATGGCTGGAGCTGCGCCAATCTGAAGCCAGGAGCCAGGAGCTTCTTCCGGGGTCTCCCACATGGGTGCAAGGGCCCAAGGATTTGGGCCATCGTCCACTGTTTTCCCAGGCCATAGCAGAGAGCTGGATCGGAAGTGGAGCAGGGACTCAAACCAACGCTCATATTGGATGCCGGCAACTGCAGGCAGTGGCTTTACCTGCTATGCCACAGTGCCAGCACCACTTTCCTACTTCTTAATCACCAAAAACTAGGAAATCTCCCATCAGAGTGCCTTGTACTTCTGACTTCTCACCCCTTCTGATTAAACCTGAGTGCAAATCTCATGTGTAAACTTAACAATGGATCTTTAAACTATGTTCTTTATTACAACAACAGAAGATACTAGGAGATAACCACATTTTCCATTTCATCTCTTTACACTGAGAGCTGAGTATTAGATTGTTCAAAATAGGCCTGTACTTCATGAAATTTTAATGCCAATTATGTTATATTCTTCACTGGTTCCAACTTTTCCATTAGTATGACAAGTTATTCTTTGATTTGAACTCTTTATAATTATGTTTTGTCCTTCTGGACAGAAATCCAGCAGGCTATCTAGATGGAAAACATGTTCAAATATTCAAATAGCCTTTTTAACCTCCAAACTGTCTGTTGTATTAAAAAATCACCCTTCTTTCCTTACTTCTGGTTTAAATGGAAATTCATCTAAAGAAAAAATCTGTGCTCTGAGGCAAGTGCTGGCTGGCATCCCATATGGGCACCAGTTTGAGTCCTAGCTGTTCCACTTCTGATTCATCTCCCTGCTAAGGCACCTGGGAAAAGCAGTGGAAGGTGGCTCAAGTCCTTGGGCCCCTGCACCCATGTAGGAGACCTGGAAGAAACTCCTGGCACCTGGCTTCAGCCTGGCCTAGCTTCAGCTGTTGTGGCAACTTGGGGAGTGAACCAGTGGATGGACGATCTCTCTCTTTCTCTTTCTTTCTCTCTCTGTAACTTTGCCTTTCAAATAAATAAATAAATAAATCTTTAAAAAGTCTGTGGTTTGTCATGTTTACCAATAAATGATTTCAATTGCTTTTATCTCAAAATAGGCCTTTCTCATTAGGAAAAGGATCTTTTCTAGCTGAACCATAGTAACAGAGGAATCACAGGCAATCCTAGAATGCTTGATATCCCTTAGTGAACATAAGATGCACAGTAAGAAGTCATTAGACATTTGTCTCTTGTAACCATGCTGGCTCACCCTCACCCTCCTCTACCATCACTGTTTCTCTCTCCTTTTACTTTCTCTTCCAAGCTGTTCACTTAGTTTTAATGCAGGGCTTGGTGTCCTCCAGAGCAGTCAGGCTTCCTAGGGCACTGTTCAGGAACATCTTCTTTTAATCTTCCTGGGAGACTGGATTTGGTTACCCTGGTTAGTCCTCGATAATTCTTCTTGCCCAGTAGTTTTATTTTATATTTTTAAAGATTTTTTATTTGGAAGTAAGGGGAGGTAGAAAGAGAGAGGGAGAGAGAGGAAGGGAGAGAGGGAGAGAGGGAGAGAGAGAGAGAATCTCTCTCATTTGTTGGTTTGCTCCCCAAATGGCCGCAAGAGCTGGGGCTGGGCCAGGTTGAATCAAGGAGCCAGGGACTCCATCTGTGTCTCCCACGTGGACTGCAGGGACTCAAGTTCTAAGGCCATTTTCCAGTGCACATCTGCAGAGATTTGGATTAGAAACCAAGTAGCTGGGCCTTGAACTAACACTACAATAACTAACACCTGCCGTGCCAGGCACCTGCCCTCTACCCAGCAGTGTTAAAAGATGGTATATGATACATTTTGGTTTTACGTTTTAAGTGCCTCCATAATTTACAAGTTTGACACAAGTCATTTCGATTAAATTATTTTTGGATTTTAAAAATAAAACCAAAAGAAAATGGTGTTGAGGAAACCGGATCTCCACATGCAGAAGTATGAAATTAGACCCCTACTTTACACCTCACAAAAAATTAATTCAAAATGGATCAAAGACCTAAATCTATCATCTGATACCATAAAATTACTAGAGAACATTGAAGAAACTCTCCAAGACATTGGCATAGGCAAAGACTTCTTGGAAAAGACCCCATAAGCACAGGTAACCTTAAAGCCAAAACTGACAAATGGGATGACATCAAGCTGAGAAGCTTCTGCACTGCAAAAGAAACACTCAGCAAAGTGAAGAGGTGATCAACAGAATGGGAGAAAACATTTGCAAACTATGCAACTGATAAAGGGTTAACATCCAGAATCTATAAAGAGCTCAAGAAACTCAACAACAGCAAAACAATCCAGTTAAGAAATGGGCAAATGACTTTAACAGGCATTTTTTTTGACAGGCAAAGTGGACAGTGAGAGAGACAGAGAGAAAGGTCTTCCTTTGCTGTTCGTTCACCCCCCAATGGTTGCCGCAGCCAGCGCACCACGCTGATCTGAAGACAGGAGCCAGGTGCTTCTCCTGGTCTCCCATGCAGGTGCAGGGCCCAAGCACTTGGGCCATCCTCCACTGCTCTCCCTGGCCACAGCAGAGAGCTGGCCTGGAAGAGGGGCAACTGGGACAGAACCCAGCGCCCCAACCGGGACTAGAACCCGGTGTGCCGGCGCTGCAAGGTGGAGGATTAGCCTAGTGAGCTGCGGTGCCGGCCTTTAACAGGCATTTTTGAAGAGAAGAAATTCAAATGTCCAACAGACACTTCAAAAAAGGATCAGAATCACTACCCATCAGGGAAATGTAAATCAAAACCATGGTGAGGTTTCCCATCACTCCAGTTAGAATGGCTCTCATACAGAAATCAATAAACAACAAATGCTGGTGAGGATGTGGGGAAAAGGAGCCCTGGCCCATTGTTGGTGGGAACGTAAACTGGTGCAACCACTGTGGAAAATAGTATGTGGACACCTCAGAAATCTGAATACAGACCTCCCACATGACCCAGCCATCCCACCCCTGGAAAGTTACCCAAGTCCAAAGAGATTAGCATCTGAAAGAGTTATCTGTACCCTCATGTTCATTGCAGCACAGTTCACAATAGCTTAGATATGGAATCAACCCATATGTCCATCAACTGTTGACTGAATAAAGAAATTATGGTATATATACACTATGGAGTACTACTCGGCTTAAAAAAAAGAAAGCTTGTCTTTTCAGCAAGATGGATGCAACTGGAAACCATTTTACTTACTAAATTAGTGAGTCTCAAAAACACAGATATCATATGTTTTCCCTGATCCTAGGTAACTAATAGAGTATCTAAAATGTAGTGTATCAGAGTGAAATGGACATTTTGAGATTCAATAATTGTTTACAGCCTTTGCCTTTGTCTCTTCTGTTGAGGAACAGTTTTTCTTCATACTATTTGTTGAACTCTTTTACTTAGTGTATGGTTAACTATATGCTCATTAAGTAAACTGAAAACAGATCTTTGTAAAAATTAAGAGTAGGAATGGGAGAGGGAGGAGGAAGAAAGGTTGGAGCGTGGCAGAAGGGAGGGTAGGGTAGGAATTATCACTATGTTCCTAAATCCACATATATGAAATACATTAAACTTGTACAACTTAAAAAAGTTAAAAAAAGAAGTACGGATATATTATAACATTGGTTCATTATAGGAATAAAAGGCGAGACTCAGCCCTGGGCAGGCACAGCCTAACTCTGGTCCCTAAGCCTCAGCCACAGCCACAGCCTGTGTCATCCTGTGGCTCTCCCCCAGTGTTCACCGTGAGGACCAAGAGCCACTTCAGCAATGTAGAAAATGCTTTCAGGAGAAACAGCTGCAGAGATGCAGCGGGTACTCTGCTGACACGTGGATCTGAGATGCAGCAAAGCACCTCTTCCTCTAATCCCCAGCACAATAAGCCCAGTGAGGTCAAAAGCCAGGGAGGGGGCCCTGAAGGCAGCAGTGATGAAGCACAGAGCACATTCCCTCTTCACAGGACCCCTAGAAAATGGTGCTGTGGTCATGGCACATAATCATTAGGGGGGTTTGAGGCACGAGTGTTCAACTTTCTCTGCCATGGAAATCTACTAGAATAACTCGTGGCTAAGGAATATCTTGATGAGATATATCTTTAAATAAAATTACTAATGTTCCTAACACTGTGGTTCAAGTGTTGTCCCCCCCCCCCCCCCCCCAGAAAACAGGGGCAAGGATTCAAACTCTCATTGAGAACAAGATGTGGCCAAAATTAAATGTGGTTCTAGCCCTCCAAGCAACTCAAGTCTTAGAGTGATGCATCACACCAGCTGTCCGGGAACAAATGCATTTTGTTGGCATGGGAACAAAAGAATTAGTCTGAATTTTGTAAATAAACTGTGGTTATTAAAATTACTCGAAACAAGCCAGAATAATAACCATTAAACATGAAAAGTCAATAGAAGTCTTTGAATTATATTTTTGTTGCAATTATTCTTCCTGTTTTAATAATGTGCTTTGGGATAAAATGTAGTTTTGATTTGTTGGTACTTTTAAATAGATTTCACTGCAGATGAGTTAGCCAACAGCAGAGTTTTAAAATCCATTATGGAAAATGGAAATTAAAGGCCTGGAAATCTGTAGAAGACTGATTCTTCCTTTAAGCAAGTCATGATTATTGTTGCATTGATTTTCTGTCTCCACCGCATCATCTTCTTTAAGGCTGCCTGTGACTCCATAGATTTGTTGGTTACCCTTGATGATGACTGAGGTGGTTTAAAGATAAGCAGTGCTATCCAATGAGAGCTTTAGATGTTTTGATTTTAGTTCTCCTAAAATCCATGTTACTCTCCACCAGATCATTGGGCACTGTGGGAGGCACAGAAACTCTTTGGGAATACAAATGACGGTAGGTGCAATGGTGTCACAGGCAAGAGGAGCTAAGGTGCCTCCAGAGCTGCCTGACTTGAAAGCTGTGTATACTACAGAGACCAAACGCTAGCCTGCACACTCAGGAATCCGGGGAGGAATCGGCAGGACGCTCGGTTCATCCGTGGAAGAAATAAAGGACTCTTTTGATGTCCTTGGTGCTTTGGCCTTTTGAGGGCGTCTTGTGAGACAGACAAGGAAGAAGACTCTGCCCTGTTTACGAGGTGAGCAGAAAGGCCAGCCCAGGGCAGGGCGCTGGCATTTGCTTTCTATTACTTTTACTGGGCCTGTGAGCCCTTCTGGTGCTACCGTGTCTGGGGAATAGCTGAGGCCCACAGAGAAGCTACCAGAAGCTGTGAAGGATCCTCCCAATGGAAGTACTGCCCCAGATGAAAATGATAAAAGAATATCTATAAATTTATTTTATTGAAAGTTGAGATGAGGGGGCCAGTGCTGTGGTATAGGGTAAAGCCGTGGCCTGCGGTGCCAGCATCCTGTATGAGTGCCGGTTCAAGTCTCAGCTGTTCTACTTCTGATCCAGCTCCCTGCTAATGCGCCTGGGAGAGTAGCAGAGGATGGCCCAAGAACCTGGGTCCCTGCACCCACATGGGAGACCCAGAAGAAGCTCCTGACTCCTGGCTTCGGCCTGGCCCAGGCCCAGTCACTGTGGACATTTGGGGAGTAAACCAGCAGATGGAAGATCTCTCTCTTTCTGTAACTCTGCCTTTCAAATAAATAAAACATTTTTTTTAAAGGAAAAGTCCAGGTAAGAATGTGCTTAGAAACACTTAGCATGTATTTAGGAGGCCTGACACCAAAGGCCTTACCCGAGGTTGGTGACACCTGGAATTCTTCATCCTCAAACTCCTTGGAGCATGTGGTGCTGCGGCTACTCTTCCCTCCCCCTCCTCCATCTCTCTCCTCTCCTGCTCTCTCCCTATTTCTTCCCATTATCCACTGAACTCCACGTGGGCCAGGAACTGGGCTAAATGTGGGGATACAAGGATTAGTGTGACACAGTCCCCGCTCAGGTCCTGCCCCAGGTACTGAGTGAGTCTGATGGGAGAGCTTTCATGGAGGACCAGAGAGAGGGCTGCAGGGCCACGGGTGAAGGAGGAGCAGAGGGTGTTTTGAGGCTGTTTTGAGGGTGGGGCTTGGGGGAGCAAAGCCCTCACTGAGCAGTCCCATTCCACAGGAGCACGTGGATGCCACGAAGATGACAGAGGCTGAAAGCCTGGGAGGGAACCCTGTTTTCAAGGGATGAGACTCCCCCGGCTCTGCCCCGGCCTCCCTGCCTATTCCCTCTAAGTCCTCTTTGCATCCTCCTCTACTTTCTCTGGGTCTTTGAGTGCGGTCTTGCCTGTGGGTCTGCCCAAGGCCCTTTCCTCTTCTGTTAACATCAGCCACATGCTGTGGGCCTCTGCTGCTTCCCCATCAAGGTAATTCTCACATGTTCATAGCTCTAGGGCTTGCTCTTTCTTTTTAAAAAGATTTATTTATTTGAAAGGCAGAGCAACAGGAATAGAGGGAGAGACAGAGAGAGAGAGATCATCCCTTCTCCAGTTCACTCCCCAAATGGGCTGGGCCAGGCCAAAATCAGATGCCAGGAATTCCATCCTGGTCTCCCATGTGGGTGGCAGGGCACAAGTCCCTGGGCCATCTTCCGCTGCTTTCTCAGGCACATAGCAGGAAGCTGGATTGGAAGCAGGGCAGCCAGGACTCAAATCAGCACTCCAGTATGGGATGCAGTGTCCTAAGCAGGCGTTTAACCCACTGTGTCTCAGTACCAGCCCCAAGGGCTCTTTCTTGAGTTCTAGATTCAGATTTTCAACTATGCCTGTCTAAACAAATGGCCTCCTATTACCATCTCAGATGCAACATCTAGAAGATGATACTGGTGTCTGCTACATACCAGCTTATCAGTAGAAAAGCTTGGCATTATTTTTAGTACATTCCCTTCATTTTACCTCTAAATCTCTGAATTTTCCCTCTAACTGTGTCTTCACATCAGCTTCTTGCTTCATACTCTCTGACAACACCCAGCTCAAGTCTTTCCTATTCCTCTTGTGACTAGTGACGTGGACCGCGGTGCTGTAACTTCTGAACTGGTCTCCTTTCATCTCGCCTTCATCTTATCTGTTGCTGCCAGATTAATCTTTGTAAAGTATAACCTCAATCATGTAACACTTCCCAGTAAAGGAAGAAACCGCAATTGCTGACAACTGCTTTCTGACAAATGACTGAACTCCTTAGCATTGCATCCAAGATTGGCCACTGATTGTCCTAACACATTCCACAGTGTTTAGTAAGGAGCAGATATTCAAGAACAAAGGGATTTTTTACTTTTTCTTTTTTTAGATGGATTAAATGAACGAAACTAACTTTCTGATCTTGTTTTCCTCCTGATATTACCCCCCGGCCAAGATCTTACTCAATACTCCCTGAACACACCCCCCCCCCCGCCCCCCGCAAAGAAAACTTTTATTTAAGGAATACAAACTTCACGCATTTCGTAAGTACAACTTTAGTAATCTAGTTCTGTTCTCTAGCTAGAATGTCTTTCCTCTCTCTTAAGGCCCAACTCAGATGTCTCCTTCTCGGCTATAAATAACTACACCCACACACACTGCCTCTGCATGTGTTATAGTTTGGAAGTGTTTTTACAAATTTTACCTTATTGTGGTCTTCCCAGGACCCCTGTGGGGTGGTACTATTACTAACTTCTTACTGATCAGGAGCCTGATCACAGAGAAAAGTGATTTCTGAAAGTCACACATTCATTGTGACAAAGGTGTGACATGGGCCCACACCAGTCCTTGAAGCCTCTCCTCTCTGTGCTCCCTGCGGCACGGTGGTGGTCTCTGGGACAACCTCTGTCCCTTGTTAATCCCACCCCCTGAACACACATAGTTGCCACTGAGACTTAGGTCAGTAGATTCCTTGAAAAGTCAACTGACGTGTCCAGGCCTTACACAAGTAGGCTGTTCACTGCAAGCTGTGACTGAAATGTGCGAGTGTGACAGCCTGTAGCTATACATTTCAAAGCAATTTATGGGTTCCTTGTGTCTGCACAAGTCTACACTTCTAATGCTTGGACACACAGGATAAGGCTCAGAATGAAACCAGCTTGCTGCACAAAACGCTAGCCAGGAAGCCAGGAAGGCCTCCAGGGACAGCTCGAGGCAGAAAGACGGGGCAGCAGCCCAGGGGCTGCGGGAAGTGCCCCTCCTCTGCCCACCTCGGAAGGGCTGGATCCTCTGAGGACCCATCGACTCCTGACACAACTCAGCGAGGGCCCAAGCCTGCCCAGGCTGGCACTCTACCTTTTTCTGGCTAAAGACCCCCGCCCTTCCTTCCCTCCAGGGTCTGGAAAACGGGAATCAGCCCCAGGGCTCCTGCTCTTCCATTTCTTCTCACTCTGGGCTTCCAGAGTCCTTCAGGAGAAAGAGCGGACGCTCATGCCAGCCCTGGAGTCTGCGTTTGATGTCTGTCTCCCCTGCACCGCCAGAGCGCAGGCTGCTTGAGGGCCGGAGCTCTGACTCGCTCAGCTTTGTCCTCGGGGCCTGGTGCTGTCTGTGAGTGATGAAGTGTCAGGGGAAAGGAGGATGGACTCGCCCGTGAAATGCTCAGCACTGTAACTGCTTTATCAGATCTCTGCAGTATCGGTGTTTTTCTGATGAGCGTACTTAAAATTATCTTCTGGGACACTGACTGACCAACATAACCAAAGCCTGTCATGCCATTTTGAAACAGGGAGTTTGCTACTCATGCACCGATATCCAGTTAGGTTAGGTCAGAAGCTGACCACACTCAGCACCTTTGTGATAAACACATGCTTTGCCCAGTGTTAAGAATGCCAAGGGGCCGGTGCTGTGGCATGGCAGGTAAAGCCGCCGCCTGCAGTGCTGGCATCCCATATGGGTGCCAGTTGGAGTCCCGGCTGCTCCTCTTCTGATCCAGCTCTCTGCTATGGCCTGGGAAGGCAGTAGAAGATGGCTCAAGTCCTTGGGCCCCTGCACCTGCGTGGGAGACCTGGAGGAAGCTCCCTGTTCCTGGCTTTGAATTGGCCCAGCTCTGGCTGTTGCAGCCAACTGGGGAGTGAACCAGTGGATGGAAGACCTTTCTCTCTGCCTTTCCTTCTCTCTCTGTGTAACTCTGACTTTCAAATAAATAAATCAATCTTTTTTTTTTTTTTAAAAAGAACACCGAGTGCATTTTTAGTCTCTTCCTATTCTTTTCTATAATTTATCACATCAAATTATCCAGTCTTACTGTGAATAATGAAACACTGTCCGCTCAAAAAAAATACATTTTAGTTTTACACATCAGATTTTAATCTCTGTCTGAACCCAAGTGACAGATGGCATATGTTCATTAGACACAATGGAAAATAATAACCAGGGAGCAAGCGGGCCACACGCTGTCCTTCCCCGGGCCCGCCACCATTGTGGTGTATGTTGGGATGCCGCGTCCATTCCTGCTGACTGTTTCCTTGCACAACAAGGATGTTTGATCAGAGCTCTGATCTCCTGACCTTTGCTGCAATTATGGATTCCTTCACAGATCTTATCTGGAATTAGGAATTATTAACTCCTGGGATGGATAAAAATAATGTTTTTTTTTTTTTTTAACTTACTTTACTATTTACAGATTAAAGAAAGAGCATGTTTTTGTAAGATTGCTTAGATGGAGAATGAGTATTTTCTAATTTTGTTTGTGCTGTTTCTTTTGAACCTGCATGAGGGGCACTTAACCCCTTGGACACATCTTCTCTGTGTGCTGGCGTGCCGCAGTGAGGACACAGTGGGGGAGCTGATGGCACAAGGCAAGTGGTGGGCAGCAAGGATACCACCCATAGAGACCTGATGAGAAGCAACCTTTGTGTTTAATTAAAAACTTAACTTGTTAAAATGCCTCATTCATTTTTTTTTGTTTTTATAGAATCAAAACAGAGGAATTTTTCTTAAATGAAAAACAGAAACAGTTTAAAGTTTCTTTTTTTTTTTTAAGCAAGCAAGTTAAAAAAAGCAGCCTAGGAAATTGTTCTTTGTAATTCTGCCAGTTTCAATTTTGAGTCTTTATGCAACCAGTATCAGGATAATAATATTTAGTTGAAAAGGAAGAGGAGAGAGTTCTAAATAGCTGTTCTGCACACGTTTCAGTTGCCTGATTGGCTGATGTGAGGCTAGCTACTGTTATTGCAACTGCTTTGATGGATGACAAAAAAGAAAAGCACAATATAATGTCAATGTTTTAGAAATCCTGAGAAAGTTCATATGTAAGCAGATCCAAAAACATTCCATGACAGTTGTTCTAATTATTTTTGACTATTTCTATCAATGTCAGCAATGGAAAGGGGAGGGCACAGGTTAAATTTAGATAAAATAAAAAATTGAATTAAATATAGATGAACAGTATTTATTAAATGCTCATTATTTGCTGTGCAGTTTTGTTGAAACAACTGGCAGTTTTTTCTCTCTGGCTACACCCCAGGATCTGTGGAAAGAACCCAACATCTTATGGTTGCAAAGATTATGAAATATTCAGCTTTACCCATGGGTATTTCCTGACATTCCTTTGGTAAACTGTAGCCTAATAGAAGATATCAGGAATTAGTCTAAGAAATATTCTAAAAAGCTATTGTCACTACAAAGATGAAAGCAACTTTGATGATCAAAAAGAAGCCAATAAAAAAAAAAAGACTGAAAGTGGTTCCTGAATCCTTCCCTACTGTTCATTCGGGATTTCTTAATTTCCCTACTCTCAATATATTATGGAATTTTCTGTGTGAAGCTTTGCCATGAATTAAAGTGATGTCAACAAAGTTTTACCTTCAGTCATATTTTACCACAAACTGGAGAAGCCCCAGTTCTCCAGAGAACTTCTGCTTTTAAGAATTTCGTCTTTTCTCTTCTTTGACCTGCATGCATCCTTGGCCAGGGAGGGAACTCAGCTGACCTTCAGAAAAGACCAGGCCCACGCAGACTCGCAGCAACGCCATGCTCCAGCTGCGTGGCCGTCTGCGTCGGTGACCACACCTGCTCTGCTCTGTCCCCGTGCTCTTCGCTTCTCTCTGCCCCTGGAAGGTCAAGGCCACTTGCTCCTGGACAGGGCATCTAGAACAGCATCACTGCTAGCTCCATGTTTTTAAATTAACTAGAAATGTAACTTAAAAATTATCATGGGATTCAGATAAACCTGGGTGTCAATCAACCCCTACTGTGTACTAGCTGTGTGGTCTTAGATGAGTTACTCAATCTCTGAGTTTTTACTGAGGCATCTATAAAACAGCGGTAATATTGACTTTACATGGTTATTGTAAAGATTAAGTGAAATATGTGTAATATTTCCCTTTACATACATACATTTATTTATTTATTTATTTATAAGGCAGAGAGGGAGACATACACAGAGTCAGAGACAGAGAGAGAAGAGTGAGACACAGAGAGAAATCTCTTATCTACTTCCCAAATGTCTGCACTTGGGAGTGGGCCAGGCTGAAGCCAGGAGCCAAGAACTCAACATGACTCTCCCATTTGGGTAGCAGGGACCCAACTACTAGAGCCCCCAAAGCTGCCTCCCAGGGAGTGCAAGTGTAATGGTTCTTGTATACTCTGTTACCCTGTAAGCAAATGATGAAGTATAATGATTATTTTATACGAATATTATTCTTTTATCCTATTATTGACCATGCATATGTATATTTATGCATGTCATACATCCATGACAGATGCATACATATATGATACACATATTACACAGTATCAATTACATACACATATACACAGTAATAGACACACATTACACATTATCTATTAGATAGCAGGAAGGGACCATAGGTCATGTCAATTCACTGGGCATTAGTTCTCAGCACCTGTTGGGTGCTAGTTCCACGCCTACAATCCCCTATCATGGGATCCCAGGTGGAGACAACCTCCAGAGTTGCATATAGCTTCCTTGTTAGCTTCACTTCAGTGTTTAGCTTTCCCCAAAAGGGCAACGTTACCTAATCTAATATTCCTGTACTGAGTTTTACTATGAGACAACCAAAGTATAAGCACCCGTCAATACCTATGGCAGGTTCTGTACATAATGGATTGGTAGCACTTAGAAGACTGTTAGCAATGCTATGTCCAATGGCTGGGGACAGTGCACTTATAAAAGGCTTCAGTAAGACTAATGGTATCTATTGATACACTGCTGGCTTTTATTTTAAAATGTCAAAATTACCACTCAATCTAATTCACTATCACCAGAAGTGTTGGGTGAAAATAATTGTCATTTGAAAACAGAATAGGTCATTAGCTATTGTCATAGCTGGATTATTCTGGTTTATGCTACATTTATTTTATTAACAAAACAGAAACAAAGGGGTGAAAATTAAAGTTCAAAGGAAAACATGATTTATGCTTCTAAGTAAAATAATGTCCACTAATTTGAAAATGATGACAAAGTAGACACTGTTTAGCTGCATACCCAACATCCATTTCTTTTCTCTTTGATCCACTCTTCCTCCCTTCCCTAATTCCATCACCAGCAGGTGGACCCTGGTTGGTATAGGCTACTGTTGGTCCTCTTGGTCCTCTTGCCAGGGATTGGGCAAGCCAGGCTGAGCATGTGACCTACCGTGGCCAATGAGATGCGAAGGGAAATGGTGGTAGGGTTCTAGGCAATAGTTCCCTACTCTTCAGGAGACCCCAGAAGTGACAGTGCCTTCCTGCCCGCAGGGAGCGTGGCTCTGTGCAGGATGCCTGGCACTGCACTAGGCATTTGGAGTCACTTTAAGAATGACAGCAGCACAGGAGGAAGAGCCGCAAGAATGCCAGAAACCGGCCAGGACCAGAGCCTGCCCTACCCACACACTTCTCGTTCTGCGTTATAATGAATTATTTTACTGTTTATGCCAGCCGTGGGTGGAGTAGTCTGTTACATGCAACCAAAGTCTCCTAGATTAAAAGGGCGATCACGTGCAAGCTCCTTGATCTACAGAAAGTGAACAAGCAGCCGAGCCGCGGAGGAAGGACCCGTACCTGTTCCTGGGCCTCCAGTTCTCTGTGCTGTAATCTTTTCTCTGCACATCGCACCTGATTGGAGCGGTTCTCCAGTTCATCCTGTAAAGCCTGAAACAGTGTAAAAACAAACACAGCAACATTAAAAATTAGCATATTTGAAAAAAGTTTTGCCACATGAACTGGCATTAAGAAAGTCTTAGATCTCTGGTTTATTACTGTTGTTCCAAAGAGTTCAGGCAAATAAAACCAGACTTCTGTGTGTCAGGCCCAGATGTTTTCTGCTTTAAGAATACCTAGTAAAAAAATTCCAAACTTATAAAACAGACAAATTAGCAGATGTCAATTCACGTTATAAAAATGTCTCTTATGCTCCCAGCATAGAACCACAAGCATGCAATAAAGTATAAAGCTATTGCCAATTAAAACAGTTCCATTAGTACACCTGCCAGGTACATTAACACCCGGCAAAGTGTTGTGAAACACAGGAATCATAATATCTGATCAACATGAAGTTCTTCAAAATCACATTATAGCAATTTCCAGTAAACTACAGTAAGCGTAAAGGAATCTCTGTACTAAGTCAGGATGCTGTGGAATTTGAGGAACCTGTAAGAAATGGAGACGGAGATGAACTATTCAGTTGCCAAGTGGCTGCTGGAAATATAATTTTCAGGTTAATGAGGGAAACTAAAAAACCACAAAGATAAATAATTATTATTGCATCAATTACTGTGTTACATAAAGATATGAACTAGAAAAGAAACGGGATCCATTCAAACAATCCTGTATAACTGCAGAAATAACACAAGGGAGAGTTGTAGTGAGAGGAATACAGAGGATGGTAACAGCAAAGATGCCAAATAAATTCTCAAATAAAATCCATCTAGTCAATATTACTGAGTTCCTGCAATACTGAAAAAAAAAAAAAACAGGCACAAAATCCTCTGAATTCATGCTGCATACATTATAGTGGTTGGGCGGTAATACACAAACAATAAGCATAAAACATACCACTGGGAAAAACAGAAGAAGAATAGAGCAGTGAAGGGCAGTACCCTGGGGTGGGCTGGGGAGAGTGGCTGTAATGCAGAAGGCCTGAGGCAAAGCAAGTCATACAGATGGGCGCTGGCCGTCTCCCGAGCAGCGGGCCTGGCTTGTGGGACCTCCTGGAGATGGAGGATGCGGAGGGTGAGCAGAGGGCCTGCAGGAGCTTGATCTGAGCAGCTGGAAGACCACAGGTGACATTTACAGGATGGGGCGGGTACTGGGGGAGAAGAGCAAGTGGCTACAGAAGCCTTGAGTTCAGACAAAACACGTTACTGTCTCTTGAAAATTCTTTCAATACAATGCCGGTTCTATAAGTAGATATACACAGTGGTTCTTAACCTTTATTGGGTTCTAGATCCCTGTGGGCATCTTATGAAAGCTATGTAGTGACTCTCCAGAGGGGAAAAAACCATCCTCTGACAATTTTGCCTCTGATTTTTAGATATTTCATAGATTGCCTGAAACCCATCCATGGATGGGCCCCAGGCTAAGAACTAATTGAGTAAAATGGTTTGAGAATGAGCTTAAATGCTTTAGGATCTCTTTGAAATGAAATTTGATTATAAATTCACCATTTGACTAGGTCTGAGAATGAGTTTGGAAATCTCTTGATTCTTGTCTATAAATTCTGTTTTCATCAATGAATTTTGTTTCTGAAGGGTTGAATGCCACTGTTCCTATGCTTGCTGATAGTTATCAACAGATGGGATCTTACCAGTTGCTTGATGGTGTAATCAGGGAGAGTAATTATTACTGTCTTGGGAAGAATGTTTATACACGTTTTTCCACCCCTGCTCTGTCCTGGTTCTCTCATCCTCTGTCATACTGCTGTCACAATGATAGTCTTAAACCTAAATCTGATTATGTTATTCACCCACTGAAATGCTTAATCAGCACCCCAGCATCCCCGAGGCACAGGGCAAACTCTTCAGCACTACACCCAAGCACCTGCATCACCTAGCTCGTGCTCTGGCCATGCGGAGCCAGAGGAAGCCTTGGTGTGTGGTGCTGATGTTGTTACTATCAGTGACAGCAGGAGATAGCGTTCGGCTGAGTGAATCTTATTTGTAACTTTCACCATAATCCTGTGCAGTGGCATTATTTTATTTGCCCTGGAGAGGACATAATCAGGCTCAGGAAGGCAAAATAGCTCACTCAACCCTATGTGGCCACTAGTAAGTCCTGGACTGGAATTTTAACGCATTTCTCTAACTTCAAATTCAATATGCTTGTGCT
Organism: Oryctolagus cuniculus; assembly: GCF_051225735.1. Lineage (NCBI taxonomy): Eukaryota > Metazoa > Chordata > Mammalia > Lagomorpha > Leporidae > Oryctolagus > Oryctolagus cuniculus. The sequence continues at coordinate 11,906,571 of NC_142883.1, forward strand.
ACTCTGTTCTGTCTCCTTCTCACTCTACCTATTTTCTCTTTTCTTTTGCCTAGAAAAAAAAAAAAAAAGTGTGTGATGTCCCTGATCTAGTCCAAGAGCTAAGGATGGGCTCCTCCCAGGTTTTTCCCGCCCTGTTTCAGAGAACTAATTTACATGTCTGAGTGAGACGGCCCCCCAGGGCTCGCTGCTCTTCATCTCTGCAAGCCTAGTGCCGGCTCAGTGCCTGGCACACAGGTGACGCTGAATGTACACTTGTGGAAAGAACTCATGAATACCTGCACTCTGCTCTCTGAGGACAGCTACTCCACGCGTCGGGGCTTCTGCCTGTCCCTTTCTTGTTAAAATTATCTATGTAGTTACTTGAAAGGCAGGGAGAGAGTGGGAGAGAGGGAGGGAGAGCACGTCCAGTTCAACCGCTGGCTCACTCCCTAAATGTCCACAACATCTGGGGCTGGGCCAGGCTGGAGCCAGGAACCCAATGCAGGTTTCTCATGGGGGTGGCCAAGACCCAACTACTTGAGCCATCCATCTCCAGTTGCCCTCAGCTGCACATTAGCAGGACGCTGGAATAAGGTGTGGAGCCTGGACTTGAACCCAGGCACTCCATTATAGACGGGGGGTATCCCCAGCAGTGGCTTAACCACTGCACCAATGCACCCAGCCAAACTGTCCTTAATGTGGCTGATGTTGTTACTACTAAAGGTTCTTATGTATGTCAAAGCACATAATACACACATACATCTTTCAAGTGTCTGTATCATATTTGTATATAAACATTATTATTACTCATAAGAATGCACTGTCAAGCTTCTGCCACAATTAAAGAAACAATACTCGTTTGATTTTTATTTTTTAGTTTTATTTCATAGAAACAAACATTCCAGGAGATGTGTGTCCGTCTGTCTTATACAAAACATCGTCCCCCCTCCCGCTTGTCTCCCTCTTCCCCTTCACCGGCAGACCCCCGAGAGCACCCACACTCTGGGTTTCGTGCCCTGGCTCCTTTCCTCAGCACCCCGTTATACCTGGACTCCTTCCCCCACCATGGCCCTAGGTCAGTTTTCACCACGGTAACCGGTCACCTTCCAAATGCGACAGCTGGGCTATTCCTCCCCCTCATTTCCACAGCAGCGTTTGGCACGGTTCATGTCCAGCTGTTTCCTCTTTAAATTTCTGAGGGGTTGTTTCTGTGTCGTGAAGACAAGGGTTAAGAAATGAGGCTGCTGCCGAAGTCAAGGCCAAGTACAGTGAGGCCTTGAAGGAGGTCAGTGAATGTGGAGAGGGGTGTTGGGGAAAAGACACCCTAAGGCTCTTACATTGATGGCCAGCAAGCAGTGAGCAGAGGACGGTCCGGCAGCAGCAGGGCAATAGGGCTCGTGAGGTGTTGAGTTTAAGGCGCTGGTGGGACCTTGAGTGGCACCTGCTGTTGTAGTCCGAATATCTGTGTCCCTCCAGGGTTCCTCTGTTGAAATCCTAGCCCTCAAGGTGGTGGTATTAGGCCGTGGGCACCTATGGAAGGCAGAGTCCTTGGGAATGGAATTAGCATCCTTAGCAAGGGGCCCCATAGAGCCGGCGCCGTGGCTCAATAGGCTAATCCTCCACCTTGTGGCGCCGGCACACCGGGTTCTAGTCCCGGTTGGGGCACCGGATTCTGTCCCGGTTGCCCCTCTTCCAGGCCAGCTTTCTGCTATGGCCAGGGAGTGCAGTGGAGGATGGCCCAGGTGCTTGGGCCCTGCACCCCATGGGAGACCAGGAAAAGCACCTGGATCCTGGCTCCTGCCATCGGATCAGCGCGGTGCGCCGGCTGCAGCGGCGGCCATTGGAGGGTGAACCAACGGCAAAAGGAAGACCTTTCTCTGTCTCTCTCTCTCACTGTCCACTCTGCCTGTCAAAAAAAAAAAAAAAAAAAAAAAAAAAAAAAGGGGCCCCACAGGGGCTGGCACTGTGGTGCAGTAGGTTAATCCTACGCCTGCGGTGCCAGCATCCCATATGAGTACCAGTTCTAGTCCCAGCTGCTCCTCTTCCGATCCAGCTCTCTGCTGTGGCCTGGGAAAGCAGTAGAGGATGGCCCAAGTCCTTGGGCCCCTGCACCTGCATGGGAGACCCAGAAGAATCTCCTGGCTCCTGGCTTCGGATCAGTTCAGCTCTGGCCACTGCGGCCATCTGGGGAGTGAACCAGCAGATAGAAGACCTCTCTCTCTGTCTCTACCTCTCTCTGTAACTCTGTCTTTCGAATAAATACAATAAATCTTGAAAAAAAAAAAAAAAAAGAAAGAAAGAAAGGGGCCCCACAGGAACTCTCGCTCTCCAGAAAGACACGTTTTGGCCATCCACGCACCAGGAAGCAGGCCCTCAGCAGACACCACGTCTGCTCATGCCTTGACCTTCGATGTGCCTGCCTCCAGATGTGTGGGACATAGACCTGTGCTCTTTACAAGCCGCCCAGGCCATGGCGTTTGGTTACGGCAGCCCAAGCTGCAGCCTGAGACTCCCGGCTGGCAGAGCACAGGGCAAACGCAGATCTGGCCCATGGAGAGGGCTCTCCCCAGCACAGGGGCAGGGGCCATGTCCTTAGGGAGGGAAGTACCATGAGGAGAGGCCCTCAAACAGACCCTTTGGGAGATGCTCCCATGCAGGACCAGGCAGAGGAGGAGGAGGTGGCCAAGAAATCCGACAAGAAGAATCCAGGCGGGTTGGAGGGGACTGAAGAGAAATTAGTGCTGGGGAAACAGAGCTGGGAGGAAGGCCCAGAGAGGAGGGGGAAACGCGATCAGATCGGGTCCTTTCTTCAAACTTCACACAATGAACACGCTATTCAGTCTACCATATTTTATCAATGTTATCAAAACAGAATTCAAATTACATTCTGCCTTCCAAAAAGGCAGCACTTTAAAAATTTGCTCAGAGCTTAACTGATGACACAAAACACAATCTTTCTAAGGTTAATCAGAGAAAGCAGTTGTGTCTAGAAATTACTTTTATTATCTAAGAATAATCAGTTCAAAACATTGAAAAGTCATAAAATAATATTTCTACTGTCAAGAAAAAGGTACCATGTACTATATAAAACGGAGGGGGCAGTTTATATTGGCAGCTCCTCTTGGCTTTATAGTTTAAAAAATTATTAGGTTAAGGAGAGTCTCAACCTTAGAATTTGAATTTGACATAAGGACTATGAAAATGGCCAGGGCCGGCGCCACGGCACAATAGACTAATCCTCCACCTTGTGGCGCTGGCACACCGGGTTCTAGTCCCGGTCGGGGCGCCAGATTCTGTCCCGGTTGCCCCTCTTCCAGGCCAGCTCTCTGCTATGGCCCGGGAAGGCAGTGGAGGATGGCCCAAGTGCTTGGGCCCTGCACCCCATGGGAGACCAGGATAAGCACCTGGCTCCTGCCTTCGCATCAGTGCGGTGCGCCGGCCACAATGTGCCAGCCGCGGCGGCCATTGGAGGGTGAACCAACGGCAAAGGAAGACCTTTCTCTCTGACTCTCTCTCTCTCACTGTCCACTCTGCCTGTCCCAAAAAAAAAAAAAAAAAAAAAAAGGCCAAAATTACTTAAGAAGTATAACTGGGAACTTTCTTTTAACTTGTTTCTTTATTCAAAAACCTTTAAATCTGACATTTCACACACACACCCCACAACTTTGTTTTTTTTTTTTTTTCTCCTGAGAAAAGCCCAATATAATTAAAAAACGGAGTTGCCCAGCATTGAGTCAAAATGTAAAACAAACCCCAACTTGAACAGTTAAGCTGTTTATTCGGCACAATTATTCCTCATTTCTTATCTCTGCAGGGTTCACTCGCATCACTGTTGAAAAGACAGAGCTCTTCTCCCAGTGAAAGCTTCCTTTAGACACCCTGTGAGTCGGGTTTGCTGCAGCAGGCTGCCCGGTTCCAGTCTCTGAGCGCTCTGTGTGGGTCAGGAATGAAGAATGACACTTCCCAGAAGAAAACCGTAAATGACATAATGAGTTTCAGAAGACAATGAAGGTAGACCGCACTCTTTACAAGGGAGAGGATTACAGGATGAAGGGATTTTTTTTTTTTTGGTTTAAAATATTAAAACAAGTACAACAAATTAAAGTTTCCTTGTTAATGAGCTCTTCAGGATGAGGAAAGGACTTGCAGCTAATGTGTCCCTGGGACAGCACCTGTGACGTACTGAGACCTCCGTGTTCCGGAGGAGAAAAAGAATCAATGCATTGTCATATCATTTGCAAACGTAATTCAGAGCAAGCGACTCCTTCCCTCGCAGAGCCACGCACTGTGGAGAACTGTATGTCGTGGTTTTTTTAAATCCGAGTTTCTGTTGTTGTTCCGAATCGATTTACACGAGCATGAGTGATGGCAGATACACGCCTTTTCTAACGAAGAAGTGAAATGAAAGCTCATTTCAATTATTAAGTAGTTAGCAAGTTATTTAATAAAAGAAGACTTCACTGGGAGGGAGAAATACTGTTGCAATGACAAAGAAAGATATGATCCAAATGCTCCCAAGTGTGCGAGACGCACAGACAGGGCTTTTGTGTGCAACGCCTTAGCATGACCAGAGCTCTTCTCAGAGGTCTCTGGTCTTGTCTTTGGCTGACCTCTTGGCCAGCCCCCTCCTGGCACCTGAGGGCCGTGACCCTCTCCCACCCCTTTGCCAAGAGGCTGGCTAAGCACGCAAACGTGTCTTCAGCTCACACCCAGAATCTCTTGATTCCCACCAGGGACATGACTGCAAACTCTACTTTCCTATCTTATTTATTTATTTATTTATTTATTTATTTAATCTATTTATTTTTGACAGGTAGAGTTAGACAGTGAGAGAGACAGATGGAGAGAAAGGTCTTCCTTTTTCCCCTGGTTCACCCTCCAAGTGGCCACTATGGCCAGCGCGCTGCGCTGGTCTGAAGCCAGGAGCCAGGAGCTTCCTCCAGGTCTCCCATGTGGGTGCAGGGCCCAAGCACTTGGGCCATCCTCCACTGCACTCCCGGGCCACAGCAGAGAGCTGGCCTGGAAGAGGAGCAACCGGGACAGAATCCGGTGCCCCAACCGGGACTAGAACCCGGTGTGCCGGCGCCACAGGTGGAGGAGTAGCCTAGTGAGCCGTGGCGCCGGCCTCTATTAAAACTCATTTATGAGAGGTTTGGAAAAATCCACTTGCAGATCAAAATGGAGTCATTAACAGTATAAAAACCGCTGTCTCCTGACTCAGAGGTTCTGGGAGCACCGTCACAGCACAGGGACCTCCAGAGGCTGGTTCCCTTACGCACTGTGTGTTAGGTGGCTCGCAGAGTTGTGCCCTGCCCCCTTGTGAAGCATTTTCAAACTGGCTCTCACTCACTTGAAATGGAATGCGTTTGACACTAATATTGTGCTTTATTGTGTGTTGCCAAATTTTAGCAAAACACTCTTGCCTGGCTTTTTCACAAGACACCCCAGGGCCCTGTGGGCACAGCTTTCTGGGCCTGCCCCACGCTGAGGAGCAGAGGGTAAATGGATCCCTTCCTTGGTTCTGTCCCACATATTTGCCCACTGTCCTCGGGGAGGTGGCAACCTTGGATGTTGTAGTGTTCTGGTATTTGAAAGAACTGGATTAAGCCATATGTAAGCAAGAGGAGTGTGGATCAAAGTCTTGCCCTATATCAACATAAGGCTGGGGCTGGCAAAGTCGTGGTTTTTGAGGGCTTTGCGTAAAGTCCGTGGCCTTGAAGCCTAAAGTGGAGGAGCCTCTGCTGGGTGAAACGCACAGGGGTCTCACGCCTGCAGTGCTGCCTCGCTGCGGAGTCGCAGTCTTGACATTGGAGAGGCTGCCGGAAGGCAGCCACCCTGGCCAGCTGCCGGGAGCGGCAGAGACAGGGTGAGGGGAGAGCGCGTCTGGGCACCCTCCTCCTGGCTTCTGGGGACGTCCGGAAGTTTCCGTAAGTAAAAACTGAAGCCCCCACTTAAAAAGCACGAAGTCCCCATAGGCGTTCATGAGGCCTGGATTTACCACCTTACTTCAGAGCAAACAGATGATTCGCTCGTCACCGGACGGGTGGCAGGGATGGAGGAGCCGTGCCCATGCGCGCTCTGGGCGGAAGTGAAGACAAAAAGCAGGAAGTGGGGTGACCACATTTTGATGGAAGAAGATACTGGAAAGGGGGGATTCTGTATATTTTTATTGAGATAGAATTTATATATGGTAAAATTCAAGGTTTTTTTATGGTAATGGTCTACATTCCATTTAATGCACGTAAGATGATTTTAAAATTTGTGTCATCTGTCAAGATTATAAATCTTGACATAAACTTGTCTTCCGCTGGTTGATTGAGCCAACAAACAGAAATAGCACCTACTCTGTAGCTACTGTGAAGAGACACTAATTATAAAGGCGACATCAGAGACCCTCTTTTAAACCGTACTTGCCCTTTTCATACCGCCTGCGTTTGCTTCAGTAGCATTACTCCAGGTCTGTCTGTAAGTGTGCTGATCATGCTTCTGATGAGTAGGTTTCCTTGGACATGTTACTGATACAGAAATGCAAAATGTTTTTCTTTCTATTATGGCTAACTGAAAGCTAAAGTAAAATATAAATAAATGCAACAAGATCTCACTGTATTTGTCACATCAGATTTACAGACATTTAAAAAAATCTGAAATGACAAGGGAAAAGCAGTAAGACCAAGCCCTATCATCCACACAAGGACATATCAATCCAGGGCTACCGAAGACGACACAGTGGCAGAGTGGGGCATTCTTCCTGGGTGGTCTCACTGGCTGGTTATGGCGGCCACGACGGCTCCTGTCGTCTTCTTTCTACACAGGCTAACTCTACTAACAAACATAATGAGCTTTACTAACTGAAATGCCACTCAAGATGTCTTTTGAGTGATTTCTTCATTCAGGCCCAACCAGAGGAAACACCCAACCACAGAAACGCCGCATCGGTGACTGCAGTGGGGGAGCCCGCACTCACGGTGCAGACCTGGAGAAACCGGAGCCACGCAGACCTCGGCGGCCGCTGCCGGACTCACACCATGGGAGCAGGGGTTTTCTTCCTTTATAGCTTACATTCATGCTTTAAACCTTTCTCACGTTTCAAGAAACACATTTTTTTTAACCCTTCATTCTTCCATTTCCTTTGTGATCCTGGTGTAGAGAGCAGGAGGCCTTTGTGGGGTTTTTAACCCAGCACATGTGCTACCTTTCACGTAAGGCTAAATTTCTTTCAGGTGAACACTTCCGAGTTGCTGCGACCCAACCCACGCATGGGAAGCTGCTCTGATGGGCGCTGTTGCCATGGGACTTGCTAGGCTACAGGTCTACGTCCAAGGCCAACATATCGTGGCCATTATAAAGAACAAGAATAGTGTGTTCTCCAAAGAATAAGAAAGTTTTCACTTTTTCGCTCTTCTCTTTCTCACCTATTTTCAGTCCTTTAAAATTCCTAAGGGACTTTCTTTAAAAGGCCTCAAAATGTACTTTTTAAAAAGTTCATGTTTCCTGGTCTTCACAGAGGTTCCAGGAAAAGAAATCCTACTATTTCAAGACTCTGATGATCTAAGGAAGCTGGAATCTCCTCCCGCACCTCATTAAGGCCTCCTGGGTCACCCAGAAAACCATCCTGACACTGCCTGCACCTCCTCCTCGAGGAGCCAGGCTATTTCTACTCAGGAAATTCAAAGCACACTTCCCGCCCTCTGTCTCTTCAGCTTTACTTGTGAGCAAGTTCTTATCTTGGGTGGCAGAGATCTAGGATCAAGTTCAACAACCACATCTAGAATTTTCAGGACCATCCAGGGATTTCCACATCTGGCCAGGGTGCTCATGGCTCACACTTGAGGCCAGTCTCCGCAGCACAGGGGGTAAACTTGTTAGAGCCCCACCGAACACCCCTCTCAAGACCAGAGGTAAGGGGGGACCCCCGGTCATTCACTCAAATTTCCATTTTCTTACAAGCGCCTGATCATGCACAGGCACAGTCCCTTACGGCTGCAGCACCGTGCTGGGTCCCCTCCAAAGAACCACGGATTCCTCCTCTCTCAAAGCCGAAGACTCCTCTACGACACGTTTCAGATCTAGGTTGGAGAAATCTTGTATTTCTCATGAAGTCATTATGTCCCCCATACGAGGGCATATTCACGTATTTCTTTGAACTGTGAGTTCACCTGATATTTTTTCTTAGAGTATGAGCTTCCTAAGGGTGACAACTGTTCCTCCCTCATATTTTTTTAAAGATTTATTTCATTTGAAAGAGTTACAGAGAGAGGCAGAGACAGAGCAAGAGGACTTCCATCTGCTGGTTCACTCCCCAGATGAGCACAACAGCCGGAGCTGCGCCAATCTGAAGCCAGGAGCCAGGAGCTTCCTCCGGGTCTCCCACGCGGGTGCAGGGGCCCAAGGACTTGGGCCATCTTCAGCTGCTTTCTCAGGCCATAGCAGAGAGCTGGATCGGAAGAGGGGTAGCCGGGACTAGAACCGGTGCCCATATGGGATGCCAGCGCGTCAGGCCAGGGCGTTAACCCGCTGAGCCACAGTGCTGCGCCCCCCACCTCATATTTTCAAAGTGGTCTCTGAAATGCTTGCTAAAGTGCTACTTACACTATGCTAATACGGCAGTTACTGGAAACACTCAGTTATATAAAGATCAAGTGGCCTTTCAAATTGGGTGCTCCCACTAAGACTGAAATGTATTTCCTTGTGTCTGACCTTAGAGACAACTAACTGAGCTTTACCCAGTCTGTTCCCTCTAGTGTGGCAGGGGTGTCCCTTCCTGTTTTCTCAAGAGAGCACGCCCACCCGTGCCCTCTGTCCAGATTCTAGGGGACACACAGCTTCTGTGCCCCCCCTTTGCTGAGTTCCTGCGCCGACCGCACAGACAGGCCTGTCTACGGCTGTCCCGTGTCTACGGCTTCCCCCGTGCGGGCCGGAGGATGGACAAGACAGCCCCGTGGGCCCTCAGCCCCGAGACTCTTCTAGTCCCAGACAGTCACAGGTCTCCTTCTGTCTTAGATGGCCCCACTTCCCAAGCGTTCTTCTTAACTCCCCCGAGAGCCAACTCCAGCCTCCTCGGTGACCTGACTTCGGGTTCCAGCACTTCATGAAACTTGTTCTCCGTAAGGTTGGCAACAGGACTCCCCGCCCCCACTCCTGTGGGATCTGGACATCTTCGTCCCCTGGCTCTTCCTGCTGCTTTGGACAGCAGACCTCCTCCTTCCAGAAATCCTTTCGTTTGACACTGAGAAATGGGGTTATCTTTCTCCCACCTCCTGCTTGCCTTCTCTGCTCTGCCTCCTCTTCTTCCCCTCCCATTGTGGATTATTCCCCAAAATTCTTCTCTCTCTTCTCTTCTATCTATATACTGTTTCCTTTGGATAGTTACTCAATTTAAAAAACTATGGAAAATATCTCTATAACCTGAGTATACAGTATATAACAGGCACTGTGCTAAACATTTGTCTCAAAATGCACCTAACTTGATGCGTATGACAAAGGAATGCAAAGGAATGACTAATACCATGTGACCTGTGCCACCGAACGTGGAGACCGGACCACAGGAGAGAAGCAAACGTGCTGGGGAAGACTTGGACAGAACACCTCACTGCGGATGTAACGTGTGAGCTGCAGAGCGGCTGCTAGGAGGAGAGGAGGCCGGGCTGTGCAGTCACAGAGGAAAGCAAGGCGCGGACCAGCAAGGTGTGCTAGACACGGAAGAGGCGGCCAGCAGTGGACAGACACTGAGCCAGGACAGGCTGCAGATTCTATCCTGCAGTCATGGGAACCAGCTAAGGGCCTAGGGTGCTCTGATTTATGATACAGGAAGAACACACAGGTGGCAATGTGGGAAACGTGGCAGTGAGGCCCACTGGCAACTGTAACAGAGTCTTGGAAAGACACACGGGTGACTCCACGGGACAGAACAGAGGAAGGAATCAGCTTGCACTCGAGAAAACCAGGCCCAGAGGCTCACACGCACGTGTGAGAACCTTAGCACAAGCGTCTTGTCAAGGCTTGGGAGTACAGGATGAGGCACATTTTTTTGTCAGTGAGAAATGGCTTTAAACAATAAAAAAAAAATAGCATAATTTTACACACTGGGTAATGTAAAACATGCAGGAAAATCGGTCTCAGGAGTTCACTCCTCTCCAGCCAGAGACCATCAGAGGCCACTCTGGTAGCATACGGGAGAAGAGCCTTGGTGAACGAGAGATGTGCAGAAGCGAGGGACCCAGGAGTACGGAGTCCGAACACAGACCGGGGGCTTGGTAACGGAATGAGTGTCCCAGGGTTGAGAAAGGAAGCTCAAACAACAATTGTGAGACCTTCAGTACAGGCAGCTGAGTGCAGTCCGTTATCTAAGGCGGGAGACACAGAAGAACTAAAATACATGGAAAGGAAGAGAAAAAATAAGTCTCTATGACACAGATTCAACAGCATTAATGATGCCACTGCTTTGACCATAGAGCTTGGTACCAAAAGGGGAACAGTGGAAGAACTGACCTGGGGATGACAAGCTCCATTTTGCACATTGACTTTGAAAGCACACCGCAACACCCAGCTTCCCCTATCGGATGGGCTGTGGGAGCACTAGGCTGAGCTAGTGCTGACGATTCCTTACCCGTCTCCACGCCCAGAATCTCACAAGGCCTCCCACTTGCCTCTCAACCATCTCGCTTACGTGTGCATACGACTGTCTCATCCTTATCCCACACTTATCAAGTTCAAGACCAAACTCATGATCAGCCCCCACCAACCACACAGTCCTTCTCTCAGCCATGTGGGTTAAAACCACACAGTCATCTGGGTGTTCCCTCTCAGTTCTCACTCCTGCTTACCTGCCCAGGTTCCTTCAACTTGTACTTGAAGTGACTCCTATCTGTAGGCGCTGATTTCTGCACACCAGGATTCTGGACTTGGCTTGGCTGGGTCATCCTGCTACCAGGATGCAGGGCAGGAGAAACAACTCAAGGCTGCATCCTGCATCCTGAAGTTGTCAAGGCTAAAGTTCCTCCACTTGGCTTTGAATCCCTTTACAAACTGGCTTACTTGCTTCTCACTGTTCTCGACATGCTAACTCAAAGCTTACATGTTAGTTGCTGTTACCCAGGCACAGTTCTAGGGGCTTCAAAAACCTCAGCTCCTTTCACAATACCTCTAAGGTAGACACCTCACTCCTGGGCATGGGTTTTTGGTGTAGTGGTTAAGATGGAACCTGGGAACTGTGCATCCCGTATCAGAGTGCTTGGGTTTGAGTCCTGCTTCTACTTCTAATTCCAGCTTCCTGTTAGTGGGTGCCTTAGAGGCAGCAGGGCCCTGCCACCCATGTAGGCAGAACTAGATGGAGTTCCTGGCTCAGTCCAGTCCTGGCTGTTGTGGGCATTCGGGGAGTGAACCACTGGATGGAAGATCCCTCTCTGTTTCTCTACCTTTCAAATAAAAAAAAAAATAAAATGAAAATAGGTGACTTTTAAAAAAGTTTGTGGAAAATGGAATTAAAAGATAAGTTTATTTAAAGAAAAAAAGGAATCTCATGCTACAAGCAACACCTAAGGCTCCTAGAGGTTCCCAGGCTACAGGATGGGGGGTCCTGCAGGTGAGAAAGGGCCCCCCGGTCAGCCTGGTCCTGGGCAGGGAGTGGGGCTGCTGAGCGCCTTGCTCTCCTGCTACTCAGCCTCTGTCTTCCTCACCAACAGGCCCGGCCCTGGGAGCCCTGGGAGCCTGGGAGCCTGGGAGCCTGGGAGCCTGGGAGCTGGGAGCCCTGGGAGTCTTTCCTTCATCTCGTCTGTCCATGGTCTTGCTTTCTTCCTTCAAGAGCTTTCAGTGACCCCAAGGGGCCTGGCTTTGCTTACAAGATATTCAGTCGTTAAGGAATTAAACTGTATGAAAAGTAAGAGGAAAAAGTACGCTGCTTCGTGTCACAGGTGCAACAGTAATGACGATCCAAGGGCTTTGCTACTAGAGTGTGCTGCGGACACAGAGGGTTGGAGCAGGTCCTCCTAAAAGATGTGCTGGAGTCCTAACTTTCACTGCCTCAGGATGTGCCCTTATCTGCAAAAAGAGTGCTTGCAGATACAACGCGGTGAGGTCAGACTGGCGGAGAGCTGGCCCTCACTCCACTAGGACAGGTGCTCTTACAACAAGGAAGCGCTGGCCACGGGACAACAGAGCAGAGATGAGAGAGACGCATCCAGAAACCCAGGAAAGCCAAGGGTTTCTGGCAAAGACTAGAGGTTAAAAGAGGCAAGGGAGGGTCCTCCCCTAGAGCCCTCAGCGGGAGCCCAGCCCTGCAGAAACCTGGGCTCTAGCCGGCCAGCCTCCAGGAGGAAGCTGCAACAGCTCTGGGTTTTTCATACCTCTTAGGGCTGACTGTTACAGCAGTCCCAGGAGAGTAACACACGGGGGAAGGCTTCCCTTCTATGCACATTTTCTCTTGACACTCTTGACTCTCTCTCTCTCTCTCTCTCTCTCTCACACACACACACACACATGCTTCTTTCATACTGCCCAGTTCTGCCAGACCTCATTTTATCCATGGGAGGACCGCAGTACACTTTACTACAAGACAATCTGGAAAATCACATTAGGGGAGTGTTATTACCTCTGTATTTATTTCTTGGCATTTCTGTGACTTTGTGCTCACGGTCATATCAGACCATAAAGCTGTTCCAGTATGATGGTGGTACATTCTGAGACACTGAAAGAGGAAACACTCAAGAGGCAGAGACAGAGATCTCTAGCGCAGCCTGTTTCCCACACCCCCGGATTCTTATGGGGGATAGAAATCACACATGCCAGATCAAGTGTCTTTCTTTTTTTTAACCTTAGGATATTGTGATATCTGGAGCCAATACTTATGAAGGAAGAAGTTTAAAACTTTCTGTTTAAACCACTTAGAACGAGAGGATTTACAAAGATCCTGTTTAATGTTCAGCTGACACATTGTCAAAGACATTTATCATGCAACCTTTTGAAGTTTCTTCCGCTCCCTTCTAGTTATTAAAGCTTAGATTGCAGTGAGTTATCAGCAACAAAGCGTACACGTGATGGTGTTTTCTTAGTCAGCTTTGCAGCTTGATTTCTGAACTACTAAGCGAAATCCAGTCCTACCGATCAGAAGAAATGATTAGTGACCTAGTTTTTGTGCTGAATGTACAACACGGTTGATTTTTGAGATCACTTCTATGTGGATCTAGAGAAAGCACGGGACTCGGGCATTTCAGCTAAGTGTCCTAAGAATTTTCAGATATAAGAATGTGCCACTTCAGGCTAGGCTGTAATTCTTCCAGTACAAATGAGGAAATAGTGACCTACATTATTGAAAAGATTTCCCTGGCAACCTAATGCCTAATGTACATTTCTTAAGATGGAGAATAAGCTCCGGTTCGTACTTTGGCAAGAGGAATGAAAACTCCCTAGATAATACAACTGAATAGCATTTTTAGAGTGTGTACAATGTGTTAGACATCACGCAGGAGGCACAAAGTTGGGTAAGACAGGCTCTCACCTTCTAAGGAGCTCACATTATCACAGGACGGATGTGCGGTGGACAAAAAGCAGGAGAGCACAATCCGTGTCTTACGCATCCAATTGAGAGGACAAAAGGAAGAGGGAAGGACAGGCGAAGAAGTTCAATGATACCACAGGGAAGTAAGCAGAGAAATCCAGAATGTGGGACATTCTACAGGACAACTGACCTGGTTTCTGCAAGAAATCAGTCTCATGGGGGAAGAGTGAGGCAGGCTCTGCTGTAGATTAAACAAGGCCTAAGACCACATGCAATATTTGGCTCTTGTTTGGCTCCTGATTCAGACAAACCATAAAGTGGCATTTCAAAGTCAGTTTGTGATACTTAATTATGAATCAGATGATACTAAAATATAATTGTTCCTTCCCTAGGGATGCATGACCATGGCAATGGTGACTGTGAAAAGTAACGTCCATGTTTTCTGAGATTCTGGAAAACACAGGGAAAAATGACACCATGTCTGGAATTTCTTTAAGATATTTTAGCAAACAAGAAGGGAGAAGAGATAAAGTAAATGTAGGCCAATCTTGATAGTTGCTGAAGATGGCTGATGGAAACGTGAGTTTATAGTACTATTCTCTTTACTTGTGGGTCTGTTTGAAATTTTTCATACACAAAACTAAAGGAAAAAAAAATCCAACCATCTTTATACAGTAAGCGACAAGGGGCGATACAAAGAGATCAACAAAGTCTTCAGGTAGGAAGTGGCAGTGAGGAAAACCCTCGAACACCAGCTACAGTTTTGACTGGCAGGTGGGAAGGGAGAAGAACTGTTGGCCAAAGAGACAGCAGCTGTGTACGAAGGTAACCAAGAGGAAAAGGGCTGTGCTGTGCAGGAAGCTGCGGCCCACGGCACAGGGCCTGCAACATGCCAGGGGAGGCAGTCCTGAACAGGCACGGCACGGCAGAGCTCAGAGGCCTGGGGAGCCCGGCTGAGTTCACACGTAGGCGGTGGAACAGAGCGAACTCTTGTGCAACACCTAAAATCAAGTGGGCTACATACACCGCCCTCCCACCTGTGCCCCAGGCTGGGCCGCTCTAACATGAGCTTCAAAAAGTCCACGGAAAATGAGTATTATAAAAACTACGCGTGAGGGGCTGGTGTCACGGCGCAGCAGGTTAAGCCTCTGCCTGCGATACTGAGCACTAGTTTTGAGTCCCGGCTGCTCCACTTCTGACCCAGCTCCCTGCTAGCTTGCCTGGGAAAGCAGCAGACGATGCCTCAAGTGCTTGGGCCCCTGCCACCCACGTGGGAGACCTGGATGGAGTTCCAGGCTCCTGGCTTCCGTGTGGCCCAGCCCTGGCTATGGCAGCTATTTGGGGAGTGTGAACCAGCAGATGGAAGCTCTCTCTCTTTCTCTAACTTTGCTTTTCAAATAAATAAATCAATTTTAAGAACCTCTAAGTATGAGTTTCAAAATTTCTTTATACCAAAATACACTTATCTTTAAATTCCATTTTTCCACGAACTCTTTGAAGTACCCTGGTATTCACAGTTCTTCACTTCCTCCCCCGACCTCTGCACTCAGTCTTTTGTCCAAGCCTGCTCGTCTTCATACGGATTCAGGTATAGATTGATTCATGGAACCCACACGCACCCAGATACCCAAACAGGAGGCTTACGGACACCCTTGGGTTTCTCTACCCCAATCCTCCTCTTCAGCCCTTTGCCTGCCTCCTGCTCAGCCCTGCTGCTACTGCTCACGTCCACTCTCATCCGCACAATGACCATGCTCACAGACCTCTGCCTCCCAACTCACTGTCACCAGGGAAACATTCCTCACCACCCTTAAGTTTCCTCCACCTCGAGGAAGAACTCCACCATCACCCACACAACCCATCACATCCTCCAAGGCAGGAGCTCAGGAGACGTCCTTGACAACTCGCCTGGATCCACTAATTTCCTCCCGAGGAAGGCTATTTTATGCCACCAGGCCCTGTGGATCCGATGTCTGACCCATCTTTTGATTTGATACACGTTGTGCCATCTCTACTGACATTCTCAGATTGTTGCCAGAGCCTCCTCTCTAGTCTCCACCCAGTCCTCGTGACTCCTCGTGTCTAGCCTTTACAGAGGAACCAGTCACTTCAAAAGCATATTTAGAGGTTATCACAGAATCCTTTCTCTCCCTCACCTCTCTCTGACTCATCCAATTTTCACTAGGAGTGGTGCAATGATGACTAGAAAGCTATTTTTTTTTTTTTTTAACAAAGAAACACCTGAAAGACAACAATGACCCACTATCTTTTCTCCATATTCTACTACTTCCCCCTCAGTCATGGCCACCTTTACCTGACCACTACTCCAGGAGCCTCACGGTCTCCCTCCAACGCCCTCCTCTATGTTCAGCTGAATCCATTTATGCCTCTAACCTGTTCAAAATTCTCCCTTGGCTTATCATTACACTTACAATAATATCTACATTCCTCACCATGCCAACCAATAAGGTCCCACAAGAGCTGGCCTACACCCGTCACTCAGGCCTGTTCTTGCATTAATCCCCCTTTGCATTCTCTGGTCCAGTCACATCTGCCGTAATACTATTCTTTTTTTTTAATTATTATTTTTTGACAGGCAGAGTGGACAGTGAGAGAGAGAGAAAGGGAGAAAGGCCTTCCTTTGCCGTTGGTTCACCCTCCAATGGCCGCCACGGCCGGCGCACTGTGGCTGGCGCACCGCACTGATCCGAAGGCAGGAGCCAGGTGCTTCTCCTGGTCTCCCATGGGGTGCAGGGCCCAAGCACCTGGGCCATCCTCCACTGCACTCCCGGGCCATAGCAGAGAGCTGGCCTGGAAGAGGAGCAACTGGGACAGAATCCGGCACCCCGACTGGGACTAGAACCCCGGGGTGCCGGCGCAGCAGGCGGAGGATTAGCCTAGTGAGCCGTGGCGCGGGCGCTTTCTGCATTAGTAGAAAAGTCTCTGAGGTCAGGAATTGGTTCTTGTTCACCACTGAGTTTCGTGGGTCTGGAATCGTGCTTGGCACATTAGAGGCGGCCAGTGAGCACCTGCTGACTATTACCTGCTGTGTCCTTTACTTTCTGCATACTCCAAAGTCTCCATAGCTTGTGTGGAGAAGACTGGAGTCCCTCTTGTGGTCTTCTGACCGTGCCTCCCCTGCCATCTTCCTCTTGTATCGTCCACACCCATTCTTCAAGCCACAGCCACCCTGGTCCTCTTAGTGGTTACATGTGCCATCTCTCCCCCACCATGGGGCTTTGTACATTCCGTTCTAGTTGAAGCATGATTTTGCCACTTGACAATCCGCTCCCTTCAAACATCCTTTCTGTTTCAGCGTAACCATTACTCAGAGAAACCACTCCAGTGGGTCTCTCTTAGCACCAATGTGCTTCTCCTTTGTGGCTCCCAGGAGAATAATATATTTGACACCTACTTATGCTCCATCTAAGCCATATTTTCCATGAGGTTAGAGGCTACTCTTGGCCTTAACTGACTTTTGAGACCACTATATTATTTAAAGACCATTGCATTAAAAAGGTTGTTCTTCTGGGAAATGAAACACAATTTGAATGTACAATAATGAACATTTATGTCCCTAACTACATAACAAGGATTACATTAATGGTTAAATTATGAGGTATCTAATTTGATGATCTGGTATTGCTTTTTTTTTTTTAAACAAAGCATTATTTGAGAGTCAGAGAGCGAGAGAGACAGAGAGAGTTTTGCCATCTACCAGTTTGCTCCCCAAGTGCCCACAATGGCCCCCAGCTCAATCCAGATCTCTCACATGGGTGGCAGGGACCCAATTACTTGAGCCATCACTGCTGCCTGATGATTTCCTTGCATTGCCTGGACTCTGGAGTCAGCAGCTGGAGCTGGGCATTAACCCCAGGCCCTCCAGTGTGGGCCGTGGGCATCCTCACTGCTGGGCTAAATGCACTGTTGCTCTTTTAAAACTATAGCTTCAGAAGTTTCTAACTGGATTTTTTTTTTTTCTGAGCGTGGTTTCTCATCTGAGCTAAGAGAATACAAATGATCAAAACTCTTCTTAACTACTGCGTCAATAATCACTGTTGTCAGAAATGTAGGAATTTTCTCCTCTAGCACTAGCAGTACATAATAGATAGAAAAATATCTTTCAAAAGAAAACCTTTCAGTATTGGTTTAATGCTTTTCAAAGTAACTTTAAGCAAAATTATCAATGTGCAAGGTAGATCAGGACTCCATAAACTGTATAAGCTAGCTTAAATTTAAAAACTCAGCACACTTAATGTAGGCATAAATTATCAAATCATATACATTTTAAAATCTAAACATTTACAAATTTATTTGAAAGCAGGATGGGGAGAGCTATCTAGAGATCTCCTTTTTCTGGCCCAAACACCCACAATACCCAGGACTGGGCTAGGCCAAAGCCAGAAGCCAGGACCTCCATCCACGTCTCCCATACAGGTGGCAGGGACCCAGTACTGCAGCCATCACCTGTTGCCTCCCAGGATCTGCATCAGCAGAAAGCTGGGATCCAGAGCAGCTGGGGAGGGGAAGGGGGGCACCGTGGCGCAGTAGGATGAGCCGCTGCTTGGGACATCTGTCTCTATCAGAGCACCTGGTTCGAGTCACAGTTACTCCACACGTCCAGTCCAGCTTCGTGCTAATGTGTCTGGGAGGCAGTCGATGATGGCCCAAGTGATTGGGTTCCTGCCACATACATGGGAGACCTGAATGGAATTTTAGGCTTGGCCTAACCCCGGCTGTTGCAGGCATTTGGGGAAATCAACTCGCGAACAGAAGATCTCTCTATCACTCTGCCTTTCAAACACCTAAACTTTTATTTTTATTTTTTAAAGAATAGAGCTGGGACTGAAACCTGAACACTCCAATATGGGATGTGGGCATCCCAAGTGGCCTCTTAACCACTGCACCAAATGCCTATAAA
The DNA here is from genome assembly GCF_051225735.1 of Oryctolagus cuniculus. Taxonomy (NCBI): domain Eukaryota; kingdom Metazoa; phylum Chordata; class Mammalia; order Lagomorpha; family Leporidae; genus Oryctolagus; species Oryctolagus cuniculus. The sequence goes on from NC_142883.1 coordinate 11,924,963, forward strand.
CCAAGACTGGTTCTTGGCAGGACAGCTAAAATTTCAACAGCATAGTTGAAAATTCGTCCAACCTTAATTCTTCATCAAAGGCTTTCCTTTACGAATGAATTATGCCCGTGACTAAAACTGTAAGGTTGGCACGGTTTCTTTGAAGCAAACATCTAAAGCTTCCAAGATCCGACGCTGTTCCTCTTACAGGTCGATAAAGCTCACTGCAGTGCATTATATGATGGCATCCCTGAAAGGGGCCGTCTGGAAAATCTGACCTCTTACATTACATTAATTTAAAAAATTCTGTTTCCTGGGGGAGGGTGTTTGGCCTGCCGGTTAAAATGCTGGTTAGGATGCACCCACATCTCATGTTAGGGTACTGTGGGTTCAAGTTCTGGCTCTGCTCCCAACTCCAGCTTCCTGCGAATGTGCACCCCGGGAGACAGTGGTGATGGCTTAAGTAGCTGCCACCCGTGTGGAGATCTGGATTGAGTTCCTGCCTCTGGGCCTCAGCCCTGGCCCAGGCTGGGCCTAGCCCCAGCTGTTGTGGGTATGTGGGGGAGTGAACCAGGGGATGGGAGTTCTCCCTGTCTTTCTGTCTCTCTGTGCCTCTCAAATAAGTACAAATTGTAAAAACCAAACATTTTAAAAACATAATTTGTTTTCCTCATTGACGTACTGTTAGCATAGCTTGTCAGCCTAACTTGTGAACGCCTAAGGCCATTAATCCAGCACTGAATTAAATCCTGTTCCTGGACTGAATATCAGTTTAAAAATTTTATATCTTAATTCAGTTTATAAAATGATACATGGTAATTGAAGTAAAATAGCAAGTCACCAAGAGGTTAGTAAAATGATAATTCAAAATAAAATAAAAATTCAATAATTCTTTAGCTCAGGTAAAACCACTGTTAGTAGAATGGCTTTTCTCCTAGGCACGTGGAACCGGCATGCTGACCCCCGGGACTCACGGAGTCAATCACAGAATCCTCTCCCCTCCCCCTCGCCTCCCACTGTCCCTCTAACTCTGCCCAGTGGAGGCAGGGCTTTTTTTTTTTTTTTTTTTTTTTTTATCTTTTATTTAATGAATATAAATTTCCAAAGTACGTCTCATGGGTTACAATGGCTTTCCCCCCCATACCGTCCCTCCCACCCACCACCCTCCCCTTTCCCACTCCCTCTCCCCTTCCATTCACATCAAGATTCATTTTCGATTATCTTAGTATACAGAAGATCAGCTTAGTATACCTTAAGTAAGGATTTCAACAGTTTGTTCCCACACAGAAACATAAAGTGAAAAATAATAGATGATTTTTTTTTAAATGATGATGAAATCAGATCAGACCTATTGTCATGTTTAATCCCAGTGAGAGTCAAGTTGGGAATTGATAGTTTCTTTTCTTTTTTTTTTTTTTTTTAACAGAAGATCAGTTTAGTGTACATTAAGTAAAGATTTCAACAGGGCTTCTCTTGCCGCTCGGAGAGAACTCAGAAAGGTGCCTTGATTCTCCAGGTTACCCTCGTCTTGCTGTCACTTCCCACTGCACGTGAAGTTTTAATCCATTTACATCATTCTCAACAGAAATTTAAATGGTTCCTAAAAGCAATTCCATCGCAGGCAGGACAGAGCTAAAGGATTTCAGAGCACCGTTCTGTGACTTATCATTAAGGTACGTTCACGTCCTGTTTGCCGATGACCCAGGGACTTGAACCCCAGCCCGGTGGCCCTGACGCTGGCCTTGCACACCAAGGTCACTGGTGCTAGGACTGCTCTGGGTGTGTCAGTCTCCTGGCCCCACCCTCTGGTTGTTACGCTTTACTCCCTGGGCTATCCCTCAGCATTGGTCTTGGCTGTGCCTCTCAGCACCAGGTCTCTACGGCTGCTCATCGCCTGCCGATGGCTTCAGTCCCTTTCCCTTCTACAGATGTAAGTCAAACACAACAGCAATCGCCCCTGAAGAGGTGTCCGAGCTCCAGGTTCTCGCTAGGGAGAAAATGTCGAATCCTTCACAGTTTAATCCTGATAAGGGTGGTAAACAAATAGTGTCAGAAAGATCTGCAGCAGCTGCGTTACGATGATTCTTAGATTTTCAAAATTTAATCCACGATGAGAGCCCCACGTAGTCCCACGCAGGAATGTGTTGGAGGTGCCATCACCGGCACTGAGACAGAGAACAAGAGGTAGCCAGAGCAATTTGGTGACGGCTTCCTTCCAGGAGCGTTGCTAAGCAGGTCAGCCACACGTGAGTTCCTCTTCTCCCCATGTCTCTTTGCTCTCCATCCATCTGTCTCTACGTTGCTGTCAGCGATCTTGCAGAAACATAAAGAGGCTTTCAGCTTCTCTGCTGAAAAGTCTTTGACTGTTCCTCACTACCTAGAGAATAATTTCCAGTTCCCAAGCATGTGCGGTCTGCGAACCAGCAGCAGCAGCAGAGAGCTTAGGCCCGCTCCAGATGTGGTGTCAGAGCCTCCGCGCTGGGGAGATCCTGGGTGACCGGCACGCACACTCCGGGGTGGGGGGAGCCCCTGTCCAGTGCACCCCCTCCAGCTGAAACCCCTCTCAGGTCTCGGAGTGTGGAAGAGTTGTGCTTCTCCTGGGAGCAGGAGGACTTGGCTCTTCGTGAGCACTGGCTTCTGAAAGTTAGCTGATTTCCTTTTGCCTTTAGCTGTTATGGATCCCAGAACACACGTGCAGCATTATTTTTTACCAGCTTTGTACACACGCGCCCGCACGAATGCATTACTTACTAATCCTATTCCTGGCTTCGTGTTACGTTTCCGTCTTTCTGTTTTCTTGGATTTTCTTATCACATCCTTCATTCCTAATGTCTTGTACCGCATACATCCCCGTAAGGCACCTGAACCATGCCTCAGCACTGGAGCTGGGCTCAAAGCAGCAGCCTTGACAGGGATGACTGAGGGCTTCTGTCTAAAAGTCAATTCATTCTCGTCAAGACAGAAAGCAAACAACCCATGGGTTCAGGACACGGCAGTTGGGGTGGTGGCATAATTGGGAGAGACGGCACGGCTCGTTAAAAAACAGTGGGCTGCAGGCCTGCAGACCTGCTTCCTCACTCACCATCGGTATGGCCAGGGGAAGGCGTTTTACTTCTTTGAACCCGTTTCCATCTACACCACAGTGAGACATTTTAGAAAGTTCTAGTCATCTTCCAGCACTAAATTCAATTGTTATATGATAAACTGAGTTCCTACTATTAGAGAGGCCATTTAGACTAGTGGTGAAGCACTGACACACATGGTATAGTGATTAAGTACCCAAGTTTTCTAGTCTGCCTGTAACTCTAACTCTGCTAGTTATGGGACTTTGAACAAGTTACTGAAGTTCCTCTGGGCCTCAGTTTGTTCACTGTAAGTAGAGGAATAGTAATAGTACCTATGTCATATGGGTGTCAGGAGGACTACTACGCAAAAACACAATGTTAGCCACATAAGAGCTCAGTAGAAAGTAATTATTATTTTATCAGAGTTGGGCAATAAGAAATGATTGACCATGTTTACCCATGTGTAGATTATACTTTTCTAAGTTTTAAAAATCATTTTTTTAAGCTGGGAACTCCACATTGGGGCCATCTAACTATATAAGGCTAACCCAGCTAGGACTCTCAAGTTTTTTGGAAACTCACCAGGAGTTTATCAAATATCTGACTCAAAATATTTTTGAAGTCAAAATACTGGTATATTACAAAAATGAACAAATGGTAATAAAGTATGAGAACTATAAGGGGGCTGGGATTCATTCATGATCTTCTTCTTAAAGATTTATTTATTTGTTTGAGAGGCAGAGTTACAGAGAGAAGGAGAGACAGAGAGCCGTCTTCCATCTATTGGTTCACTTCCCAGATGGCCACAATGGCTGGAGGTGGACGGAAGCCAGGAGCCAGGAGATTCTTCCGGGTCTCCCTTGTGGGTGCCCAAAGACTTGGGCCATTTTCCCACTGCTTTCCCAGGCCATCAGCAGGGAGTTGGATCAGACGTTGATCAGCCGACGCCCATATGGGATGTTGGCTCTGCAGGCAGAAGCATAACCTACTATGCCACAACGCCGGCTCCTCATTTATGATCTTCTTGTAGAGCAAACAGATTCAATTTTGTGTTTCATGTATTATTTCTATTGTTAAGCAACCACATGACTGAAGGCTTAGCTCTCCATTCTGGTCTTATTACCAAAGTAATATGTGCTCGTGAACACATTTTGGCAAAATACAAGGGTGGAAACAAAAGAAAAAATAAAACATCATACCACTGTCCCCAAGCCCAGAGACACCTGCTGCTGAATTTAATTGGTGCTGAAGAGTCCATTCAGGGCTGTGTGCCCAGCTGCCCTTCCCTGCATCATCAGGGAGCAATGTCGCCCCCACACCAACACCTGTGTCTCCGCAAGTTGGCTGGCCCTGTGCTCATTTAATAGATGAGTATCAAATGCAGGCCATTTCCGGAGATGTTACAAATGAGCGGGCATGAAATTAATTGCCTCTGTGGGGCAATTATGATAATTCATGGAAATGATATGTAGAAGATGAATATCCACTTCTTTTAGATCTTGGAGGAGCCTGAAGTATCCATATTTATATGTCGGGTAGAAAGCAGCCTGGCAGGGATGGGCATTTGGCACAGGGGTGCAGACACCGGCTGGAATGCCTGCATCCTATATCCAGTCCTTTCTTCCCTACTTCTGATTCAGCGTCCTGCTAGGACACCTGGGAGGCAGCAGATAATGGATCAATCTCTGTCTCCTTCACCTACGCAGGAAACTCGGCTTGAGTTCCAGGCTTCTGGCTTCAGCCTGGCCCAGCCTTGGCTATAGTAGGCATTTGGGAAGTGAACCAACAGATGGAAGATCTCTCTCTCCCTCTCGCTCTCGCTCTCCCTCTCTCTCTGCCTTTCAGATACAATGAAGAAAAAAAAAAAACACAACAAGCTATAAAGCAGAAAGTAGCCTGGAAACATGTCTAATGTTGTTTATATCTCAGGCAGGGATAATTCTAAATACTTTTGAAATATGGCCTATTAAAAATCCTTGCATAAATAACACAAAATGGGAGCGGGTTATTCACATCACCATCCTATTGTGTCATCGCCACCCTCTTCCATCTGACTGGCAAACCCGAGACAAACATATAATTTCTGCTGTGCTGTGGCAATTCAAAAGGGTTTTGAGAAACCAAAAAAACCTTCTGCTTTCTCACCAGCAAAGGTAAATAGTGACCAAAATAGGACTAGAAAGTAAGCCGGGCTGGAACTGTCTGCGGCCTGCTCTAATTTTCACTTTTGATGAGAAGATGTGAACAAGTTTGTCCTCTGTGTAGGTGGGTGCTGTGGGTGACATTCAGAAGCTAAGACTGGATGGGGGGCAGCACACAACCACGACGGGGCTTGTGTTTGTGCCCCAAATCACCTATGCCAAGGTGAACTGGCTTATGCTGGGTCAGAACAGAGAAAATGGGTCATAAAAATAGGAAAGATAGACATGAGACACACACACACACACACACACACACAAATGGGAAACACATTCACAGAACAGTATACCGAGAACCCAAACCATATTATAATCTCCATACTTTTTGTTTTGTTTTGTTTTTGTTTCTGATCTTTATAGGAAGGCAGGTAGATAGTATATGGCAACTGAGTATTCTAGTAGCTTTACAGAAAAGTGTAATATGGGAGGTGAGGAGAATGTGTCTTTGGAGCAAATAGCGGTGGTCTAGGGTGTACCAGGTATGCAGACAATTAGAACCTGCTGATAGAATTAAAATTATTACATAGCCTTCTGAAATTGCTGTTTTTATTTTGGGCAACTGCAAGTCCAAAGCTGCAAAGGATACAAATTATATAAACTTTAGAAACAAAAACATAAGAAAAACTAAATATAGCTACTGTAGGAGAACCTATACTGTTTAAAGAACAGTTTAGAAGTTATTTTCAGAGCTATACCAAATTGTTGTGCTGCACACTGGTTCCTAGAAGACACGCTCAGGTGATGGCGGGATTCAAGTGTTTCACCCTGAGAGACGATCCATTCCTAGCCCTCGGAGTTTTAAAACGCTTTTATTTCCTTTCATGTCACTTTCCTTCTTTCAGGAGTTCACCTCTAAGGAGCTCGAGAACACCTCCAGCACCTCTTTCTCTCCAATTCTGGCCACGCTTCATTTGTGCCTAATAGTGTCTTGGCTGCTCTTCTAAAGAACCTTTGAATGTCAGGTCCTCAACCCTTGACTGTCTCCCTTGCCTAACTTACGTAAGCACCCTCTACCTTCTCTTCAAAAAGGTTTTGATGTTTCCCAAGAGATGATGTCCTGTGAGCTCCAAACATAATCTCTGTGTCTTCTCTCTCCATATGTACACATAAAAACGTATGTCTGCGGCTAACATCTCTCTCTTCATATGTACATGTATATAAATCCTGCCCGTGATGTAAGCAGGTAACTTTTTAAGTTAGTTCTATTTGTCACATCTAATTTATTTCAGGGTGTAGTAACTCATGTGATCAAAATGTGGAAGAGTCAACAAGCCAGCTATTTTAGGATCTTTTCCTATTTTGGCCCACCTGATGTTACAATTTTTATGCAGATGACAATGAGCTAACTATGTAGCTGTCAGTTCACTCCAGTCCTTTATCTGTCAGTTCAGAACATGACCCCAAGTTGAGCCTCCTTCCATTCCCCAACTCTTACACTTACACGACCTCGATGATGTCATTAATCAGCCACCCGTGTCCCTACCCATCTTCTTATTTCCTTCACTACCTCTCCTCTGCAAACATTATCTCCATTTGGTAACTCATTCTACTCCTATATCACGGATATCATATTCTGATTTGGAATTGATGATGCGCAGCTGATATACTAAACTAAGCAGTGCTGTAGTCTGGCAAGAGGAAGAGTCTCATCAATGATATATACAATAGACCAGTACGTAGGCAATAGAAATACTACTTAGTTGATGGTCAGGGTACCATGCGAAGGGGGACTAGAGAGGCTAGTTGAGCTGTTTGGGCAGTGGGACACAATGGAAAGCTTTTAAGTAGGGGAGCTGTGGATTAGGTCTAGATAGATAGATGGCTGACTTATGTGCACTGATAATACACAAAAGACTTTGACCGGAGGAAGCAAGGAGACCCAGGAAGAGTCCCAGAGAGAAACAGTAACTATAAAGTGGACTGAGGTAACAGGAATGGGAAAGGAAGGATTGAAGCAACTGATGTGACGTGGGCATGGATGAAGGGAAAGTCTGCCGAGACTTGGTCCAGCTCCCATCAGGAGTAGTCATAGCGGGGAGGAGATGTGTTGAGTCCTAGATGGCAAGACTCACCTATGGTGTGTTTATTCAATTTGGAACTTGAGGGGAAATCAGGGTCAGAAAAAAGATGGCGATCTGCGTAATTAGTGTTGAAATCAGGGGAATGAGTGAATTTGCCAACAGGGAAAAACACACACGCCACAGAACTCTGGGGCAGAATTTACATTTAGGTTCCCTAAAGAGAAACGAATGTACCCATGGCAGGAAAGTTAAGCGTAGCTTGGATCTGAGCAGTCAAAGGGGGGAAGAATGTCCAGGACATGGTTCTCAGAGCTGAATGCTTTCCGAGAAGCTGGGAGAGCTGGGGTGTCCATGGCTGATAGTGTCCTTCCCATAATCACCCACATACTCCTCATCACAGTGACAACACCTGCTACTCTGAATACTACAAAGGTGTGAGAAGGTGCTGACCACTCGAAGGATGTGGTTTTATTGGGTGGTGGCTATAAATGCCAAATCCATTTTTTTCATGCAACAAACATGCACTGAGTGCTTAGTGTCTGCCAAATACCAACCAGGGCACTGGGCATAAAGCGAAGAACAAGGCATAAATCCACGGTGATAAGCAGAGGGCATAGGCAGAGACCTGCTTACAAGAACCTGGTGGCTGAAAGAGGTGCAGAGGGGAACACAGGCTAGAGTGGAAACTACTTAGAGTCAAGTCAAAGTTTGTTTTTAGGGGAAGAACTGAATCTGAAAAAGATGATTTTGCCTTCTTATGTGTGAAATCCTATATTGTGCTAATGGTCTATGAGACTCACCCACCATTTATAATAATAATGTTTCTGTTGGAAAATGTGTTCCGTTTCCATGTGGGATGCAAGGAACACGTCTTTCCCTGCCACAGTCTTGGTAGCGTAATTGATTCAAAATGTCGGGTGTACCGATGGAAATGAGAGAGGAACCAGGAGACTAGGAGGAAAAACACAATTAGAGAGCATGATGCCGTAAAGGAGCGTCTGAGGGGATGATGGGATTCCGCGGGCTGTGCGAGGAACGTGCTGAGGCAGGAACGTTACCAGAGTGGGAGACTGCCAGCCGTGCTTTGATGAGTCAGGCTTTGATCGCAGGTCTGGAATCCAGAAATTATTTATTATTGCCATAACCTTTAAATAAAGAATTGCATTCTGAACTTTCAGGAGCCAGGAACACCTAAACAATGGGGCATACGACTGAAGCCTGAAGATATTCTCAGCTGCAACAAAATTTGTATTTACGTGTTCCATTTAAAAAAAAAAATCCCTGGAAAAAATGCTCACCTTTAAGACTGGGCTCTCCTTGGAAAATATAATTTGCTCAGCTAAATAAATCTGTGTATTTTAGGACTTGTAACCAGCTCACACTTGAAAGTCCTTGCTATGAATTTAAAACCTCTCTCTGGCCCTGGAAACCACCTTCTAAAGGATGCCATGTGCCTCAGGCAAATGCCCGGATGGGCAGTGTGCATCCCACACTCTTTAATCTGTAATGATCTCACAGACACAAAACAGGTTAGTCCCTGAAGAGAGAGAATCCAAAAGACTGAGAAATACAACAAAATCAAATTTTGGAACCTATGAGCTGATTTTTAGAAATGCCATTTTATGACCACTGTCCTTAATTTTTATCTTTCCTTTTGATCAGTGGCTTTTTCCTCTGCAGTGTTTAAGTGCCGGCTTTTCCTCCGGGCCCCAGGGCCCAACCCAAAGGCAGGTATCTGAGAGCGCATATTAACGTCCAGTGTCCCTCAGCAGGCTGCCCTGCCGCAGAGATGTCACAGAATGAATACAAAGCGTCGCTTTGAACCAGTTTCTCCCTCAAATTCGATTTTCCCACTCTCCCAGTGTTTGAGTTTTAGTTTCCTGCACGCTATTTCTTGGAAGGCTTAGCAGCTGTGGGATTTGTGTCCAACTGAAGGAATGGGCGGCTGAAGGCGCAATGTTTAAAAGGGTCCCTGACTTCTCAGCTTAGAAGAAAGAAGAGAAGCAGGGAGGCTGACTGGACTCTCTTGTCCACTGACAACCACTTAAGGGCACAGACTCATTTTTTATAAATCAAACAGAGGAAAAAAGTCAGAACTATTCTTGTTTGTAAAGATTTTTTTCTGACAATTTTTCTCAACTGATAGAAAATTTTTATCTCTTTAACTATCCATACATGAGTGAGCAAAAGTGCTGTACTGTAAATGTGATATTTCGCTATGTTTCAACTGAAAGGTGCATTTATTCTTTCTAAATTTCAATCAACGCTTCATTATTTTCCATAGAACAGAATCAATGATTACGTTTTTGTGAAGTGCCTCCTTCCATTCGTCCCAATACGATACTCTCTTAATGAACCCTTAAATTTAAAATCTATTTTATGGAAATATTTCAGAGAATGGAAGAGCACAATCAAGACTGGAATATGGGCCAGTCATGGAGGCTGCAGTAGCCAGGAAATCTTTCCAGGGACAGAGACAACCACCATGAAAGCTGTAGGATGAAGAGGAGTTGGGCAGCAGAGGGGCAAAAGGGAGAAGCAACAGCACGTGCCAAGTGCTGAAGACGGGAGGATATTTGTCACATTTGGGGGGTTGTCAATCCGTGATGGTGGAAGCGTGGGCAGCAGGGTGGAGAGGCAGGCGATGACCAGAGCGGGACAAGCCTTCCCATCACAAGGCGGGGTGTGGTCAGACAGGCAGAAGGGCCCGTGGACGTACAGGAGAGGACGAGTGGAAGTGAGAAATAGAGGACTGAGTGAGTGACACCTAGGATTCCGGTGGTCAGTGGGCAGACACTGCACGAACTGCACTGGGAACACCAGCAGCAGCAGGGCTAAGTGGGCTCAGGTAAGAATTCCAGTTTTGGGTAAGGCGAGTCTCACGTGTCTGTAGGGCATGTTGAGATGGGTGTAGACATTTGGGGAGCTTCCAGGAAGGTCTGGAACATACTACCATGTGAGTGCGTGAGGTTGTTGAGCTAATGAGAAGAGGGAGCCTGCAATCGTCCTCTCTCCCGAGGAACAACAGGGTTTCAGGAAGAGGGGGACAAGGAGAGGCCAGCAAGGTGACAAAAAGGGAGGAGTGGAGGGCAGAGAGCATTCCGTCGTCCAGCAGCTGCAGGGAGTCAAGGGCCTGTGCCTTCAGCAACAAGGATGGCATCAGCAACCTGCAGGGTGGCTTCTGTGGAGGGCTGGGTCAGAGGTCAGACCTGAAGTAGTGTGAAATGAGCAGGAGTGAGTATGGATGGGGAGTGAGATGAAGAGAGATTCATTTAATGGGATACATTTGAACACATCCCAACTCTTACTGAATAGGGTCTTCCCTTTTTTTCTTTCTTAAAGATTGATTTATTTATTTGAAAGAGTTACAGAGAGAGAGAGAGAAAATATCAATCTTCCACCTGCTGGTTCACTCCCCAAATGGCCACAATGGCCAGGGCTGGGCCAGGCTGAAGCCGGGAGCCCAGAGTTTATTCGCAACCTCCCAAGTGGATGCAGAAGCAGAGGGCTAAGGACTTGGGCCATCTTCTGCTGCTTTCCCAGGCACATTAGTTGGGAGTTGGATCAGAAGTAGAGCAGCTGGGACTCAAACCGGCACCCACATAGTATGTTAGCACTGCTATACCACAATGCTGGCCCCTGAGTAGGGCCTTCTTAAATTTTTGCCCCAGAAACCTTTTATTTAAGGTATACAAACTTCATGCATTTCATAAATACAACTTTAGGAATGTAGTGATTTTTCCTATCATCTGGGCAGGCATTTGACCTGGTTAAGACACCCACATCTCAAATTAGAGAGCCGGGTCTGATACCGGCTCTGCTCCCAACTCCAGCTTCCTGCTAGTGTGAACCTCAGACACAGTGGTGATGGCTCCCAGCATTGCCTCTAGCTTCGGCCCCGGTCCAATCCCAGCCAGCATCTGCAGGCATTTGGGGAGCTCTCTTTCTCTGTGTCTCTCTCTCCCTCTCTCTCTCCCTCTGTCAGTCTCTCTCTTTGCCTCTCCAGTAAATAAATAAAAAGTAACCAATAAAATGCAGTTTAAAAAAATCAGGTACATGCACAGCCTATTAAGTAGCAGACGATACCCTAATGCTTTTCAAGCACGGCTTCACTAGTCCTCACGATCTCCACGAGTCAGGTTTTCCTATTACTCTCATTCTGGACCTGAGGACACAGTCACAGAGAAGTCCGGTTTTCCTATTACTCTCATTCTGGAACTGAGGACACAGTCACAGAGAAGTTAGGAAGTCTGTTTGACGTCACACAGTTGCTAAGTGGTGGAGCCAGCATGGCAATGCATGCTGCCTGGCTCCAGAATCCGTGGTATCCCCTTAACTCTCTTTAAAGCAACACACACAAGTCCCCATAACTCTTTTTAAAGCAACACACACAAGAAAAATCTAAGAGCATACCTTAAGCCTTCAGAAAAAAAAAATGAAACCTTGATAACATTAAAAAGAAGGGTTTCACATAACACTTCAAAGTTGGGCAAATGTTGCAAAATGCCTCCAAGTAACGCCAAGCCTGCCAGCTTCATGCAACTGTGCTAGTGTCTGTCTGAAAATAAAGAATGCCTCTGTATTGACCCCTTTTATTTATAGACTGATCATCTGACATCATAGAGGTCAAGTCATCTAAACTAAGTGAATTCTCAAAATAATCGGTTTTCTCTTCGAGAACAAGTTCCTTAGGCTTCTCGCGAATGGATCTCGGCCTAAGTGTCTGCTGCACCACCGCGCCTGCGAGGCTGGGAGAGGTCCTTATTCATCACCAGTGTCCTCTCCGAACACTCTTGGAGCGACAGAAAGTATTTAGAAAGTTGCCTTTGCAAAGCACCACCTCCTTTCTAAACTGGCCTTGAACGTTTTGTTTCCAAGGACAAGGAATGATAAAAAGAAAGAGGATCAGAACAAGCGGCAGAGCCAATGGGAAGAACGGGTCTCAGTCCCCACGCCGTCTGCAGAGCCGAGGGGACCGCTGCTCCGGGGGGAGGAGTCACAGGAGATGGGGAGAAAGATGCTCCACCTCTCTGCAGCTCACACGTCTTTTCAAGTGAAAACAGACTTCCATCTTCATGTGTATTTGAACACATGGGGTGTCAGGGAAACAGCAAAGACTTGGAAGTCTTGAGTTCAAAACATGATGCTGCCAATAGTTACATAAAAAGGAGCAGGTGCCTTCCCTCTTGCAGGTTTCCGATTTTCATTTGTGAGATGGAGCCTGAGGGCAGGGAGCTGGGGGAGGTCAAGGGGCCAATTCTCTGCTATTCTTTTCAGCTTTAAGAATCTATTAATGAAATAACATAGAACTATGATTTTAGCTGGGATCAAAGGAAACAGATTCACACAAAGCCACTATATCAGATGCTCTGGTCATTACATTTTGCCAAGGACAAAGAAAAAATGAAAATGATAAGCCCAAGTGAAAACCCGCCACGGAGGAGAAAAGAAGAACATGAGAACAAAAACCCAGCTAGAGAAAATGTCACACAGGGTCTGGGAGACCAGCCCGATAGCCGAGAAGTGGCTGGCACGCAGGGTCGGTTGACACGAGCAAGCGTTAGGCCAAGAAGGGAGACGGTGGCCTGGAGAGCAGCAAGGCTGAGCCAGGGGCTGCACTAAGTCCATCACTTGGAAGAACAGTCGCTGTCTAGGCCCGCAGGATGGTGGGTGGAGCATGTATCTTCGGCTTCTACAAGCAAGTGTTATCTACAGCATATCCAACTTACTTCCGTATCCAAGGTGTCCCAGGAGGAACACACGGACAGTCAGACACAGAGCACACTATCTTGTGACGTTTATAATGAGTTTGCTTTGTTCTGAAAAGAGCTCCAACAGTTTCTGTGTTCCTTCCTGTGGCAGACATGAGCTGCTAGGAGGTGCTGGCTATTAATCCTACCAAAGAAAACATTAGGCCAGGGGCCAGCACTGTGGTGCAGCGAGTTAACTCCCTGGCCTGAAGCGCCAGCATCCCATATGAGCGCCAGTTTGAGACCCGGCTGCTCCACTTCCGATCCAGCTCTCTGCTGTGGCCTGGGAAAGCAGTAGAAGGTGGCCCAAGTCCTTGGGCCCTGCACCCACATGGGAGACCTGGAGGAAGCTCCTGGCTCCTGGTTTTGGATCAGCACAGCTCCAGCCATTGGGGCCAACTGGGGAGTGAACCATCGGATGGAAGACCTCTCTCTCTCTCCCTCTCTCTGCCTCTCCTCTCTCTGTGTAACTCTGACTTTCAAATAAATAAATAAATCCTAAAAAAAAAAAATTAGGCCAAACTCACAGATTTTGTAAAGAAGAGTTTTCTGATTCTACTGAAAACGAAGATGAAGTTAGATAAGTCCGCTTGGAAAAGCCAAAGTATGAATGTATATCTCTGAGGAACACCCATATTTGCCAAAATGCAAAATAATTAGTTTTTTAAGCAACAATGAAATACTACTGACAAAAATGATTCACTGCCTACAGACTGGCAGTGCAGCTGAGGTCTGCTAAGAGTTGTACAGGAAGCCAAGTTTGCCAGGAGGGATCTGAGTTGAGCTCAGTTCTCCCGGATGAGGAAATACAGGCTAACATCACTTTTGAATTTGGAATGAATTTGCCACTAGAAATGGCAAGAATATAAAAGATGGAAAAAAGAGCAACTGGGAAGAAAAGAAAAAATAATGCTTGTTTCTAAGAATGCTGCTGCTTTGTTTTATGAACTAGTCTATTTGTTTTGGCTCTAACTAAACTCAAGAATGTTTCTGCATATTTTACAGTGTAGTTTATAGACATCAAAGGAACAATCTCCCCTTTCATCATTATTTACACATAAAAATAATGCAATTTGTGGTGCATGTAAGATGTTACTTCTTAAAAAGCTCTTGAGTCTAATTTATTAATTGCTTGAGATTTAAAGTTAAACAAGGGTGAGATGCAAATCATCTGTTACTCTGAAAGATTTTACCACCAAATCTTGTTTTATTAATGAGATGTTGAACAGCCGTATGAATATTTATTTAGGTGGTTAGAGGGCTTTATGAAGAATCTTGGAGCAAGTGACAGAGACATAAAAGCAAAAGGGTTCTGCCTCTCTTGAAAAAAAAAATGAGGGCTGTTTCTTTGTTTTTAATTCCACTTTTTCCTCTGTGCTTCCAACATTAAAGCATTCCTGCGACCCACCAACCAGCCGAGCTCTCTTCTCCAAATCTTTAGCTCCAGTGGCTACTACTGTTTCTATAATATCAACAGCCTCCTATTGACAACCCTGGAAATGACATTTTGGTCTTTTTGGATGGCATGATGCCATCACACTGCTTTTTCCCAATTATATACACTTAGAGAACACGACACCTGTACAGCATCAGGTTTATTTCTCTTAGTTTACTGATTTTGGTTCAGTTCCTTAGAAGTTCTGTGTGAAGTTGTACAATTTAACATGTTATACTATATATTTCCTATGCAACAAATTCCCTAAAAATAACTGTATATATGTAAACCATAATAAATCAGGTCATCTTAAAATGTTTCTGCCATTTATAAGGCACATTATGCAGAACCAGCTATGTTAAGAGAACTGTGCATTCACAACTTTACTTTTTTGTCACTAATGTGTAGTACAGTAGCCAGTGGAAAATACACATCTACGTACATGTGTACACTCAGTCCATCTTTAAGAAAAATACACATTCATATACCCAAACATATACACTCACTTTTCCTTTTAGTTATTTTTTTAAACTTTTTGATTTCTTTGAGAGGCAGAGAGACAAAGATCTCCCTTCTACAGGTTCACTCTCAAAATGCCCAGAAGCAGGGAACGTCACCCAGGTCTCCCATGTGGGTGGCTGGTCCCAACGACTCGAGCCATCACCTTGCAGAGCGTATATCAGCAAGAAGCTGGATCGGAAGAGGAGCCTGAGCTTGAACCCAGGCATCTGATATGGAATACAGGTGCCCTAAACAGCTTAATAGCTGTGCCAAAGCATTTGCCCCATTTCCTGTTTAAAAAGTATACATGTGTCTCCCATTATACATGAGCAATACGGTTGGGAAGACTTGTGAAGTCAGGTGTTCAGGTTCTGGAAGTTCAGAGATGATGTGAGCCTCTCTAGGGGTTCCCCTCCCCGTTTCAGTCTAGTCCCCTGCCCTCCTCCCCTGACGGTCTCTCCTGCTGCTCTTAGGGGCTCCCCTCCCCGTTTCAGCCTAGTCCCCCGCACATCAGAGCATGAATTACTTCAATATTTAGTAAGTTAACACATTAACGGGGTCTGCACCTTGAAAGAGTAGTTTGCTAACCAGAAGGCTTTGAAATTTAACTGCAGATTCTCATGAAGGACGAGGGATGAGAGCTCCTATGTCTTTTTTTTTTTTTTTTTGTAAGATTTATTTATTTGAAAGGCAGAGGGAAAGAAGGACAGAGGCAGAGAGAGAGGGAGAGGGCTTCCATCCACTGGTTCACTCCCTAGATGGCTGCAACAGCCAGAGCTGCACCGATCTGAAGCCAGGAGCTTCTTCGAGATCTCCCATGTGGGTGCAGGGGCCCAAGGACTTGGGCCATCTTCTACTGCTTTCCCAGGCCACAGCAGAGAGCTGGATCGGAAGTGGAACAGCTGGGACTAGAACTGGTGCCCATATGGGATGCAGGCACTTCAGGTGGTGGCTTCACCTGCCGTGCCACAGTGCTGGGCCTGCTCCTATGCCTTTTAATAGCTAAGTTGACAGTGATGTGCTTACAGTTGCCTCAGAAACAAGCAACAACAGATACAACATTTTTAATCACTGGGCGTTAATTTAAATCATTTAAGTCTGTAGTTTTGAGTGCCCAGTACTGTACAGAAACCAGATGTATGAGACATGAAATAATCAGGGAATAGTTACGTGCCAGCACAGCTTCCTGAAAGTACAGGTGCCCAGGCGCAGGGGCAGTCGGAACAGCTCCATGGAGGTGGATGGGCCCCTGAGATGGCCTTGGTGACACCTGACACGTCTGACAGGTAAGGGGCTGTGGGGGGTGGAAGGTATGGAGCATGAGAGAAGCCAGGCCGTGGGTGCGACGAGATGCTTGTGGGCAGGGAGGAGGTCAGCTTCTGCAGGACACAGTGCGCACGTCGAAGCGCACAAGAACCCTGGATGGGCTCTGAAAGCTGGGTGGAGAGTGGATTTTGGATCCTCTACATCTAACTTAGTGGTGTGTCATTGTTAGAAATTAGAATGGCATCAGAAGATATAAGATGGAAACTCAAAAGTCCCGCATGCCCCCAGAGAAGCACTCGTATCTATCTGGAGAGCCATTCAGGAAATTTAAATCGTAAATGGCCTCCTGTGCTCTTCTCACGTGCTACCTCCTGGCAATCCTGCCTTATTTTCACAGAGAGACCGCCTGCACTCTTTGCATAGATGTATTCTAATTTGCTCCCCCCAGCTATTTGCTCAAACAATGCTGCAAAGATGCTGTGTGTACTGCAAGTGTATCCATGGGAGGCATTCCAGCCAGCGGAGCTTCTGAGCCAAAGGCCAAGTGTAGACACAACCACGCAGTCCTCCAGAGAGACGGCGCTCACTTCACTCCCGGCAGCAGTGCACGAGGCGCCTGTTTCCCTGTAACTTCGCTACTGGGTATGTTTTCGAGTTCAATGTTTATGGCGACTGGGCCCTTCAAAACTTCGTGCTTTGGATTTCTCTGTAACGATGAATGAGAATGAGCATGCTTTTCACATGCTTGCTGGACATTTGTGTTTTGTCTGTGAGTTCTGGGTTCATGTCCTTTGCTCTGTCCCCTGGGTTGCTAGACGTTTCCTGCTGACTTCTAAGCACTCTTTGTAAGGAGGGAAATCACAGTGATGTAAGGGTTCTCCGGCAGAGTTCTTCGTGCCGGACTGAAGCTGAGAGACTCCTGGCACGGACATCAGCTGAGGAGGGCTCGGGATAGGGTCACATCAGAGCAAGAAACACACTCAAGGACTCAGGTGACAGACTTGAGATACACTGGGATGAAGGAAAGAAAGAACAAAGATGAGCTCTAAGTTTCTGACAGGAAACAGAAAGATGGGGTAACCCCCATAGACTAGAAAGAAGAGCCAATCTGGAAGGGCGGAGAATAAAACAATGTTTAGTTTCTGACGTTGAGAGAGTGGTGCATCTTCCAAAAGAAGATGATTTACAGGCAGTGCCAGATACAGGACTGAGCCAGGAATCCGGCCGGGGCTTCTGGGAGTCCTCTGCAGAGTGACAGCTGAAGTCACAGAGGAGATGAGCTCACCGTGGCAAGGAGAAGGAGTTCAAAGCGCAGGACAGACTGGAGGAACACCCACCAGGAGGAGGGGAGGCCAGAGGAAAAGGCCTTTCATGGAAGCCAGGAGATGAGTGGGATGAGTGAGTTTCTAGACCAGGGGTTGGCAAACTAGGGCCAGCAGGCCAGACTCAGCACTTGCTTGTTTTTGTAAATTAAGTTTTACTGGAGCACAGCCATGCACATTTGCTGACACACTATACATGGCTGCTTTTATCTCACAGCGCAAGGGCAGAGTAGCTGTATGGCCTGCGAAGCCCAGCAGTTGCACGGCCAAAGAGCAGAGTTTATGGGCCTCCGAAGCCCAACTTTTTTCTCCTCTCCCTTCTCTCTCCTCTTCCCTGCCCTCCCCTTCCCTTCCCTCTCTCTGTCTCTTCTCGTCCCCTCTCCCTTCCTCTCCCCTTCTCCTCTCCTCCTCCTTTTTTTTTTTTTTTTTTTTTTTACTATCTGGCCCTTTACAGAAAAAAGTTGAAAACCCCTGTTCTAGAAGGAAAATTGTTGGTCAATACAGCCAAATACTACATAGAGTTAAAGGATGGTCAGAAGTAGCAAAATACTGCTGGATTTGGAAAAGAGATAATAGGTCATTTTATAAGCTTTCTGTAGTATGTTGGGTTTATAGAAAGCACTTTAAAAGAATGGATGGAAGAGTTGAATCATATGCACACCTGAAGAGCAAGAGGCTGGTTGATAGCTCGCAAGAGTTATAGGAGGGACAGTAGAATGTGGTCTATATGCCTGTCTGACCGCCCGCCCCTTGCGATAAGGGTGAGCATCACCATGACCGCGAGACTGCAGCTAGGAGTCAGCTACATCAAGAGAGCGGAAAGGGAACTGCCACAGCAGCAAGCATTTGCTAACTGCCTCTTGAAGAACACAGGCTGCGGCAAGGTGCACCTCCCTCCTCAGCACACTTCCTGCAGAATTCCCGACACGGCGACAGTCAGCTGGCTCCACAGTGCCCCTGGATGGTGCTGTCCCCAGCGATGAAGCTGCGAGATAGGAAAACAAGGCCCAGGCGTTGACTACTCCCAGGAATCAATGCTGGGAAGCAAGGGAGGACACCATGATAGTTGCCAGACGAGGCACGGACTTCAGTACTGACAAATGGTGAGAGAGTCATCGAAGGCTGACCAGAAATATCAGAGACACTGGGGAAGCCCCCGACTAGGTCAAGACATCACAAAATTATGTGACAAAGTTAACTTATTAATCACTGTCAGGGCTTCCGTTAACTAGGAGTCTATATAACTCAATGCTTCTGAATGTTCACATGTATGCAAAATATGATTCTGTTGTATACACAGAGGTAATATATACATAGCAATCATTTGATAATTTGGGTTGTGGAGGCTTACATTTGTAAATTTTAGGAATCATGTTCATCATACTGACTTCAAACTACCTCTGACATAGTTCAGAATTATCAAGGATTAACAATCTCCAAAGAATTATTTGTGACATTTTTAAAATATAAAAAAATCCTACATAATCTATATATGTTCCAATAGTTGATTAATCCACCTAATTCATGTTTTGGACCATGCAATAAAAAAAATCAATCACAAATCACCCATTGGCTGCCAAAGAGCATTGAGGAAGGGGACTCCGTCCCACCTGCATTCTTTGAGTCACTTTCTCACTCACATTTCCTCACCAAACCTTAACAGATTCCTTGTACACACACACACACACACACACAGAGCAAGGTTCCAGGGGCTAAAAACGCTTTTCATAACACTTGAAGGATTCTGCCCCCTGAACCAAGAACCTTTTCTGACTAGTTTTTGAACAAAATGAAAATCTACCAGAGCCTAGCCCTGGGGGAAAGGTACAGGACAATGCTTTTGAGGGAGAACGTTCACTTCTTCGCTCATTTGTTGCTGCCGCTGCTCCTCGGTCTAGGAAGCGAGGTCGTGATTCACTGCCACGTGGCACCGAGCTTGTGTTGCAGAGCGTTCCTCCCTGAAAATGCTAAGGTGACTAAACGGCTCGGGCTTCCTTCCGGAGCGACCAGGCAAGCCTTCTTGGGTGGGATGGAAAGTGCGTTTCTATTCTTAGCAGTATTAATGCTAATTCAGGAGGGCACAAAGAACAGTGCCCTTAGGACTGCGTGCGTGCAGGGGAGACAAGAACTACATGATGGACAGGTCCTAAACAAAGCTATAGGAGGCTAGGCGTTGGGATTTCTTTGTGTTTCTCAATGCCACTAAAACCCTACAATGAGGTTTGTAATTTTATTCTTTGGGAAATGGATTCCTGTAAGCTTTTAGCACAGTGAGAACTGCCCAGTCTTATGAAATATTCTCTCCCCCTTCAAGCCCTTCTGGTAACACAGACCAGATTTCTCGACGTCCTACTGGTAGCCGACCTTTTCCCGTGAACTCCAGTCAGTGGCCAGGGGAGAGAAGCATCAGTGCTTTAAAATCTCTCTTCTATGCCTGCGAGCAAAAATTTTTACAACCTTTCTCCTTGATATGAAATCTCTGCTTGGACATCTGGCTTCACAGTGAGGAACTTTCAATACACTAGCTTCAAAGACAGGACTCAGCCTTGGGGGTGCAGCGATGCCAGACAATGCTCCGCAGTCTCCTCGCATTCCCCCGAAATGCACTTCTGGGAGCTCAGATCCCTGGGCGCTGGCCCACAGTCTTCTGGGAGCCTTTTCCCGGGAGTGCACACCTTATGTTTCCAGGTAATAAATACAAGGTGAAGGTTGGTTAGATTCTGCCGAATGAGGCAAAACATATCACTGTTACTACAAAACCTGAGTTCTTTTCCTCTATTTGCTATACCGTCACGAAATATTTAAGTTTGCTGCTATGAATGAAATAATTTGAGGACACAGGACACACGCGTTCATTCTGTGTATTGCTGGCACCCCACTGCATGTGCTTGTTCTGAAGCAGCTTAGAGTCCAGCTGCTGAAAACCAGAATTAATCAAAATAAAAGGCCACAGTGTCCTATGCGCAATTCTAAAATCCAGAAATCCTCTGAAAACCACCAATTCTTTGTGAAAGGCTGCAGTGGACTTCTGTGGTTGCAGAACCTGACTGATGTGGTCAGGGTCTTTATAATCCCCACTTGCCACACTGACCGGGGACAGTCACAAGTGCCGCTGCTGACTGATGTGTCTGTCTGAGCCCGCATCACCTTCCCAGAATCTGCAAACACAGGCAACCTCAGGGATTTGGGCAAGAGGCTGTGGACCAGAATACAGCGCAGCAGGAACTTCACTGGGGAAACCAACAAGGCTGGCCGGAGCCTCTCACTCTGACACTGCACAGGAAAGACACTCGGGTCTTAAAGGGAAAGGACGTCTTCCATGGAGCTCATGGGCCTTTCGCGGGGGGCCCAGGGGTGGGGACAGGGGAGCCACGTCCAGGCAGGGCAGGCGCTGTTCAAGGTCGCTTGTTTCAGGACCTCTTTCCATTCTGAAAAAGCAGCAGCTCCAAAGAGGCTTTATGTGGGTTACATCTGTTGATAGTCATCTCATTAAAAATCGAAGCTAAGAAATATCAAGATATCTAATTTCTAAATGAATCAAAAATACCCAGTAGCAAACCCAGTATATGTGAACATGAGTATCTCATTTTAATACCAAGTAACTATTTTCATTTTCTCCCATCTAACCCCTACTAGCCAGGCCTGACCCTGCTCAGCTTCTAAGATCAGATGAGATTGGGCGCGTTGAGGGTAATAGGGCTGCAGACAAACTATTTTCTAAAGCAAAAATAAATTAATCTGACGAGTAATTTAAACATTCTTATAACTCTTTTTAATGTCTGGTTTAATAGAAGGCAGCTGGATTCTCCTACCTGCTTCTGCATTCAATATTTTGAAAAATGCTGCTTTTATTGAAGTACAGGGAAAAGAAAAAAACCTAGTCTCATATAGAAGTGGTCAGACAAGGGAGGGCTATTTCAGTAGCTTATCAGATGTTTGGGGGGTATTCTTTGTTATTATACCAAAAGCTGACAAGTGATAATTCCTTAAAAGTTAGCTGCAATATGGGGTCCGAAACTGTATCAGGGAATTCTGTGTACGGAGCTGTTAAAATCCATTAGCCTCTTTGGTAGTTTGAATGGATCTGTTGCCCAGGCATGGTTTTGTACCTTCACGTAGGCACTGGTCACTTGGAAAACATAATTCAGTGAGTTACACAAATCTTCCAAATCTGGATCCACTTCATCCTCCTTCTCCCCTACTTCCCGTCCACATCACCAAGAAAACCACTGATCTCATCAGAGGAGTCTTTAACTATTGGGAAGCTGTCAAGCTCACAGTGGTGCGCTGGCTTGCCAAAACTCCAAGTTTTGCTTGAAAGTGTAAATTTTATCATTAGCAACAACACAGCCGGGTGCTATCCTTGAAGTGTCAGAGTCCCCTCGCTCGTTTTCAGGAGGACGTCCGCCAAAGACTCAGGTCTGAAGCAGCTCAGGTTGTCTGTCACTCGTTCTCCCGGAGCAAGTCAGGTTCAGTTCACACTCAGACAAACGCACAACTGCTTTTCCTCGAGACAGCCACCCGTCTTTGGCAGGCAGCAGAAGTGCTTTGTGTGTACTTCCTATTAATATTAACAGAGATGTGTCCTCAAGGTCTGAGATTTAATAAAACTAACACATTGTATTGCTTCACTTTTCCTTTTTTTAAACCACAAGTATGTGATGGGAATGAGAAAAGAATGACTGCAGTGTGATCTGATGTCGGCGCCTCGTTGCGTGCTTAGGCACCAGCAGGTTTACCCACTGCTGCTTCTCTGTCATCAGTGCAAAGGTTACACAGTGAGAAAGGCAGTGGTATCTCTGTGTCATTATGAAAACTGCCTTGACCCTGTGGAACCCCTGAAAAAGGTCTCAGGGGCCCACAGGAATACAAGGACAAACCCGGAGGACTGCCAGTTTACAACACAAAATGTTTCTATGCCATCTTGCCAAGTATGGGCTTTATCCTGTAGGTCAAGGAAATCCAAAGGTGGACTTTAAGGAATAACCAACATACTCACATGTGTGTTTAGAAAGGCTATCTTATCTACAACATGAGACTGAAGACAGGCGGACTGTGGGAGGGGCTATGCCCAGCAAGGCCAGAGAAGAGTAAGGTCCAATTAAGAAGAAGGGAAGAACTATGACTGGGGAGCAGATTATAAGTTTAGAATATCTAAGAGTTTCCCCTAGGGACTGATCGATGAGAACAAGGGAAGGGAAGAATCCATTTAGAAGAACTCCTAGGAATCGGACTGGAGTGACTTTGGTGGTATTTTTATTCAGATAATCAACGCAAGAACAGCAGTTTAGGGCTAGGGGAAGGTCAAAAGGAAGAGGAATTAATCTTACCACATGTACAGTTTGAGCATCCCATGACCACCTACTGAGAAATATCCCACTGTAGCTAGAAGGAAATGTGGACTGAGAATTCAGGGGAGAAGTCTGGATAGAGTGAGATTCAAAGTCCACCTGTGTGACATCCACAAGGAGGAGGCACCTGGCCAGGGCAGTGTGCAGTGAGGCCCTGTGCAATGCTATTACTTGAGCATTTTTAACAAGGCAGAAGATAAAGGAACAGGACTGGGAAAGAGAGTTCCAGAAAGGTAGACGGCTCTAGGTAAGTGCTGCTGCGGGTTTTCAGAAGCTGGTTAGCGTCGTACGAGTGCTCAGCATTTCTCCACAACCCCCCTACCTGCAAAAGATGAGTGGCCTTTCTCCCAGTCTTGGTTGAGATCGGCTTTAATCCACATCCATCAAACAGTCTTCACAAGGGTCCAGACAACCCCTCCCCCATTTCCTCTCCTCTATGAAATCCTCTCATTACTTGGTTAATGCCACTACTAGGACTGTTGGTTGCTATTCTCACCCTGTCTTTTATACTACAGTGTCTGTCTGTTTACAGGAGTTGATAATGGAACAAACCAAGGCCTTCACCATCCAGGCAGTCAACCAAATGCTGCTACAGGGATATACTCGGCTCCGCACCCAGGAGACAGTGGCTTGGGATGTCACCCCATGCTAGCACAGAGTACCTCGTCGTCCCATGTCAGCATGAAGTAGCTCTAAACACAGATCATCATCCCTCTACCCTTCCTGGACTTTTGAGGCTGATGTAATCTGATATAACTCTTGCTTTATAAAAAAACAAAAGGGGGGAATGTTAGTAAAATGGCACAGTCTTATCTAGAGCGCGATCTTCACCCCAGGTCTTCACTTCATCCCAGGCTCTAGGCACCACCGCCATTGCTGGCAGCCAGGTGACCACATGGCCCAACACTGGTGTCAGTTCCACCCCCATCCTAATGGGATTCGCTGCTCCTACTTTCCTGCCTTCCCCCTGGCAAAGTTTTAAGAGGACCTGTTCCTGAACATGTGGCTTTCTTGCTCCCTCTCTCTCTCTCTGTCTCTTAATCTCTCTCTTATGCTCTCTCTCTCTCTTGATCTCTCTCTTACACTCTCCTCCCTCTTTTCCTTCTTCGCCCCTTCCCTCCCATCTGTTAGATTCCTCCAATAAACCCTTTCCCTTAAAAAAAAAAAAAAGCATCAGGGCTGGCACTGTGGTGCAGTGGGATAATGCCCTGGCCTGAAGCACCGGTATCCCATAAGGGCGCTGGTTCAAGACCTGGCTGCTCCCCTTCCAACCCAGCTCTCTGCTATGGCCTGGGAAAGCAGAAGATGGGCCACGTCCTTGGGCCCCTGCATCTGTGTGGGAGACCCGGAAGAAGCTCCTGGCTCCTGGCTTCGGATTGGTGCAGCTCCAGTTGTTGTGGACAATTGGGGAGTGAACCAGAGGATGGAAGACCCCTCTCTCTCTCTCTCTCTCTCTCTCTCTCTGCCTCTTCTCTCTCTGTGTAACGCTGACTTTCAAATAAATCAATAACTCTTTAAAAAAAGCAGCTGGTTAGGGACATATTAAATTATTGCTCTGAGATGTTCCAGGTTTTCTATAAGAGTAGCTATACGATTTCCCTGTTCCACACATGTGGACAGAAATAAGGCTGATGACATGGGTATTCTTTGCCATTCACTCTTTTGCACTATTGTGACCCACTATCAAGAGGACACTCCAGGCAGTTATGAGTATAAGGATACTGGACAGACATGCAGAGCTGAGGTCAAACTCAGTCAATGCTCAGCCTGAATCCAAGCCGCATCAGGGACCCACAGACATAGGAAATAAGAGTAAAAACTAGCAAAAATGCATTCACAGAACATGGGGTAGTAAGGCAGACACAATACAAAACAAACAGGCCGGCCGGCGCCGTGGCTCAATAGGCTAATCCTCCACCTTGCGGCGCCGGCACACCGGGTTCTAGTCCCGGTCGGGGCGCCGGATTCTGTCCCGGTTGCCCGTCTTCCAGGCCAGCTCTCTGCTATGGCCAGGGAGTGCAGTGGAGGATGGCCCAGGTGCTTGGGCCCTGCACCCCATGGGAGACCAGGAAAAGCACTTGGATCCTGGCTCCTGCCATCGGATCAGCGTGGTGCGCCGGCTGCAGCGGCGGCCACTGGAGGGTGAACCAACGGCAAAAAAGGAAGACGTTTCTCTCTCTGTCTCTCTCTCTCTCACTGTCCACTCTGCCTGTCAAAAATTAAAAAAAACAAAAAAAACAAAAAAAAAAAAACAAAACAGGCCGGCCCCATGGCTCAATAAGCTAATCCTCCACCTAGCGGCACCGGCACACCGGGTTCTAGTCCCGGTTGGGGCGCCGGATTCTGTCCCGGTTGCCCCTCTTCCAGGCCAGCTCTCTGCTGTGGCCCGGGAAGGCAGTGGAGGATGGCCCAAGTCCTTGGGCCCTGCACCCCATGGGAGACCAGGAGAAGCACCTGGCTCCTGCCTTTGGATCAGCGCAGTGCGCTGGCCACAGTGCGCCAGCCATGATGGCCATTGGAGGGTGAACTAACAGCAAATAGGAAGACCTTTCTCTCTGTCTCTCTCACTGTCCACTCTGCCTGTCAAAAAAAAAAAAAAAAAAAAAAAAGACTTATAAAAACAAACAAACAAAAAAACAGTTAAACAGCAAAACCATCAAAATCTGTGGCCAAGGAGAGAAGCAGGATTCCGCAGCGCACAGAAGCGCTGTGCTCCGGCCCTACTTCCAAATCTGCCAGTGTCCCTGAATCATTATTTTGTGCAAGTCGACAAGGTCCTGGACCTCTCCTAATCTCACCAGTCCCGGAGAAGAGGATGCGTGGTGGCCTCACCCTCCTCTCGGCGGAGGGTGCGAGGTACAGGCAGGGCTGCCTGCGAGGGCGGTGAAGCTTTCGGGACGGCACGGGTGCGCCGCAGCGCAGTGTCATTCAGGATGCAAAGGACAGGCGCTGCAGTGTGGCCGAGCGGGCTAAGCCTTGGCCTGCGGCACCAGCATCCCACGCGGGCTCCACTTCTGATCCAGCTCTCTGCTAATGTGCCTGGGAAGGCAGCGGAGGATGGCCCAAGTCCTCGGGACCCCCTGCACCTATGAGGGAGACCCAGAAGAAGCTCCTGGTTCCTGGCTATGGATTGGCCAAGCTCCAGCTGTTGCAGCCATCTAGGGAGTGAACAAGCGGATGGAAAACCTTTCTCTCTGTCTCTCCCTCTCTGTAACTCTATTTCTCAAATAAATAAATACATAAATCTTAAAAAATGCAAAGCACAGAAGACTCTCCTACTTTCCCATGTGGGTAGCACAAACCCCGAAATACCCTGAACACAGTTTCAGTGACTACAAGTTCGTCTCCACCCCAGCTCTTCCTTCCTT
The DNA here is from genome assembly GCF_051225735.1 of Oryctolagus cuniculus. Taxonomy (NCBI): domain Eukaryota; kingdom Metazoa; phylum Chordata; class Mammalia; order Lagomorpha; family Leporidae; genus Oryctolagus; species Oryctolagus cuniculus. The sequence goes on from NC_142883.1 coordinate 11,951,219, forward strand.
TTCTCCCCAGGTTGCAGACCCCTGGCACTGCCAATCACTTTCACTTCCAGAGAGAAGAGAAACGACTGCCCCTCAGAAGCCTCTGCTGCCCAGTTAACCAGTCACCCTGGTTAAGTACAGAAGTTGTCCTGGCTAACCTAACAGGTTCACACGATGCAGAAAGACCGCTTCAGAATACACCCAAGAAAGCGATGCCAGCCTTCCTCTCAGCAACAGTAAAAGCTGGAAGAGCAATGCTTATCCAGGGAAGAAAACGGGAGCAAGAATGCCTCACCCACCTAAGATGTCACTCAAACCTAAAGGTTCACGAGCAGGCGTTCTTAAATGTGGGAAAATTCAGGAAAGAGCAGTAACACCTAGTACTACCCAGCCAACTAAGGACTGAATTAGGGTGGGTCTTGGTGTAGTGGCCAGGACACCAGTTAGAAGGCCCCCACCTCCATCCCCACGCCCAGGTTCAATACCGATTCTGCTCTTGACTTCTCTTTCCCCGTAATGCAGGCCCTGAGAGGCAGTGGTGATGTTCAAGTGCCGGGGTTCCTGCTGCCCACATGGGAGACCTGCGTTGTCTTCCCCAGGCCCTGGCCCTGTTGTGGGCATTTAGGGATCGAACCAGTAGAGGGGAGCCCTCCTCTCCCCTCGTGTATCTGTCTCTCAAAATAAAAAGTGTTATAAAGCCTTTGAGAATGGAAATGTTATGGTAAAAGGTCTAGAGTCAGTGCGGCACCCATTTAAATATGGCTTAAGCATTAAGCTAAAGGATGCGGTTAAATAAGAACCGGGTCAGGGTGAGAATACTACCCAGAGCAGGAAGTAATCAGGAAGGGCTATGGAAGCTCGTACGAGAGTGCAAATGTGCTCACTCTGCAGCCAGAAATCGAATTCTGTCCAAATGGTCAACAAGTCCTTCTGTTCTACTTCTTCCTTTTATCTGTTGAATTAAGGTAAAATTAAATATCTTTCTAAAATGAAAAATAGTATCACTAGTATTTGGTTATTTTGGGTGGGGGATTATTTATTTAAGAGACAGAGAGGGAACAAGTGAGAGATGAAACTCCCATTTGCTGATTCCCTTCCAAAATGCCCTCACCAGCTGGGGCCAGGCTTGGCTGAAGCCAGAGGTCGGGACCTCAACACATGAGTGTCAGGGACCCAACCATTTGAGCCCCACCTGATGCCTCCTTGGGCGCCCTTTAGCAGGAAGCTGGAACTGGGAACAGAGATAGGGTTCCAATACAGCCATTCTGATGCGGGATGCAGGTGTCCAACCAGCACGCCAACCACTGGGCCAGATGCCCGCCCTGAGAACAACATTCATTTTCTGTCTGGTGCTTCTTCCTTTGTTTCCTCACATGTCGCTGTTCACCTTAATTCTATGATGGTTATTTTTGGGTGACAGAATTTGGGGTGACTTTAAAAAGTTACTTTTTATCCCTTGCATATTCAATCATTTATGAAAGCATACGGCATTTTATATTTTTATAAAAATGTGTATATTTTCTTTAACAAAATAAGATAGATGCAAATATGCCATGATGTTAGTTAACGACATTGATTTTAGGGGCCGGTGCTGTGGCGCAGTGGGTTAATGCCCTGGCCTGAAGCGCTGGCATCCCATATGGGCCCCGGTTCTAGTCCTGGCTGCTCCATTTCCGATCCAGCTCTCTTCTATGGCCTGTAAAAGCAGTGGAAGATGGCCCAAGTCCTTGGGCCCCTGCACCTACGTGGGAGACCTGGAAGAAACTCCTGGCTCCTAGCTTCGGATCAGCACAGCTCCAGCCACTGAGGCCAATTGCGGAATGAACAATTGGATGGAAGACCTCTCTCTCTCTCTGCCTTTCCTCTTTCTGTGTAACTCTGAGTTTCAAATAAATAAATCTTAAAAAAAAAAAACAGCATTGATTTTAGGTTGTAGGAATTTAGTTATTTTTTTCCTTGTACTCTACTGTATAGTTGAGGAACGAATGGGAGGTAAGAATTGGACCTTCTGTATCTACTACTGCAATGGATCTCTGCCATTCCTCCCACTGAGAGTGGCTTCTAGTTCCCTTCTTTTTGATTTTGAGCTGGCTCTGTGACCTGTCTTGACCAACAGAACATGGTGGAAGTGACATGGACTCTTCCTGGGGCATGCTTCAAGAGAAGCGTAGGTTCTGTCTTCTTTGATACAGCTGCCATGGGACAGTCTGACTCTTCCGTTAGAACAGCCATATAGAAAGGGCCTGGAACTGTCTCAGACAACCCAGCCCAGCCAAGCTTTTAGCCAAGTGTCACCTGCATTCCACCCCCATCCCCACCCCATACCCCAGGAAGTGCTCCACCTGATGCCACACAATAAGCAGAAGAATCACAAGAACCACCCGCTGGCCTCTGCCCAAACTCCCGATTCCAAGCAGGATGGCATACACATAACTTCTGCTCTAAGCCAGAGATGTGGTTGCAGCAGAGGGAACTGTTCCAGAAGCTTGTCTTGGAATGGAAGCAGTGAGCTAACATGGTATATGATAAAGATATTTTTGCGCTTGATTTTCTTTTTTTTTTCCCCAGAAACCTTTTATTTCAGGTATACACACTTCATGCATTTCATAAATACAAACTCAGGAACACAGTAATCCATCCTACCCTGAATGTGCCCCATGTCGTCTGCTCTCGATTTTCCCAAGACAAGGTATTACAACATGAAGGACCTCTTTGTGTGGATTTGGGGTTTGTTCCTGTTACTCTTTTTACACCAAAGGGATTTTATTCAGTGAAAAGACCTTGGGCAGGGGGTAAAAAAGTTCATGGAAAATGTGTATCATGAAAAAACTATTTATGGATTTCAAGTATTTTTTGCACCAAAACAAACATCTTTTAATTCCATTTTCCACGAGCCTTTTGAAATCCTTTCAGACCTCATCTGTTGCTCGATGGACAGCAGAGGTGACACCTGTTATGTGTTCAACTACCACTGCTCCCCCGGGGTCTACCACTGCTCTCCCGGGGTCTACCACCGCTCCCCCGGGGTCTACCACTGCTCTCCCGGGGTCTACCACCGCTCCCCCGGGGTCTACCACCGCTCCCCCTGGGTCTACCACCGCTCCCCCGGGGTCTACCACCGCTCCCACGGAGTCTACCACCGCTCCCCCGGGGTCTACCACCGCTCCCACGGGGTCTACCACCGCTCCCCCTGGGGTCTACCACCGCTCCCCCTGGGGTCTACCACCGCTCCCACGGAGTCTACCACCGCTCCCCCGGGGTCTACCACCGCTCCCACGGGGTCTACCACCGCTCCCCCTGGGGTCTACCACCGCTCCCCCTGGGGTCTACCACCGCTCCCACGGGGTCTACCACCGCTCCCCCTGGGTCTACCACCGCTCCCCCTGGGTCTACCACCGCTCCCCCGGGGTCTACCACCGCTCCCCCGGGGTCTACCATTGCTCCCACAGGGTCTACCACTGCTCCCACAGGGTCTACCAGGGTCCTTCAGGCTGCTGGCTCTTCCTTCCTCACCAAATAATTTTTACTGCCTCTTATTACACAAGTGATGTCATCATTTAAATATGGATAACATAAGAAGATCACCACAAATCCATCACTCGGTAGTAAAATTTTACCAGTAGTAAAATTTTGATATAAAATTGAGGTTTTTTCCTCTTGATATGTACTTTTATTTGCAAAAATGAGTTCATATGTACATGTTTTATAACCAGCATTTTTGTTAGAAATGTGAACGTTCTCAACATCCTTAAATATCCTCCTCCAATATAGTTTTCAACACTATGTAGGTTTCTTTTTATATTTTATGGTGAAAAAATATGGAAAGGAGATGGAGAATGCCGGTGTGGGTGCCCGGAAGGTGTAAAATAGGAGCTCAAAAGATTGTTACGGTGTGAGTGGGTGCTAGAAGCATCGTTCTGCCTAGCTTAGCCTCATGCAATTCTTTAATTGCCACCTTAGGGCAAATACTGGAAATGGGTCAAAGGCTAGACATGTTTCTCGGGCAATTTAACAGTGATAGGTATTGGCAAATTACCCCCCACAAATGATGTTTTATCAAGCGATACTGCACCAGACCAGTGAACCTTTGAGGAAATTTTAGTAGACTACTTTATACCTCAAGTTCTCTTTAAAAAGTCACTTGGATGAAAGGTGCTATTCGCCCACGGGATCACTATCGTAAGCTCCAGCAGACTGGGGACTAGATTTACTCTCCCTCTCCATTCCTGATGACCAGCTCAAGAGAGCTCAGCTCATCTTCGGTCCAGAGGGGGTGAAGTATGTTTCACAGGAAGCATCCGCACTGTTTTACAGCACTATTAAATGTATCTACAGACAAAAGTAGTCGTTCCAGAAAACTGAGCCTCCTGGTGACGGTGCCTCCAAGCATCCACATGTCCGCAAGCATCTACCCATTTATGTATAAAACACTCACACGTGATGAGAATGTCCAAATCCAACAGCTGTTGGAAAAACACCATAGCATTCAGGAAGACGGAAGAGCAGAATGGGGCACTCCAGGTTCATTTTTGCACTTGGTCATCTGGCTCATTTTCGCAGACAGAAGGCAGGTCCGTGAGATACGGAGTTCACGGTTCATAGTCGACAGACTGGGACTTGACCCGGCCCCTTAGCAGCCTGGTCTTGGGCTAGCTGTTCAATCGCACAGCCCCAGTTTCCTCATTTGTAAACGCAGGACAGAAACAGTTTCCCCATAAAGATTACCATGAGGCTTGAATGAGATAACAGAACGTGAAATGATTGAAAATGTCTGGCAGAGAGCCTGGCACGTAGAGCATACTGAATAAATATCAGTTATTATTCCTGTTATTTTTTGTGATATAGCCTGAAAAAAACGAGCCAAGGAAATCACTGCTAATGAATCAATTACCTTAGCAACTTCAATGCACACTGGTTAAAAAAAGCAAGAACATCACTCACTTTACATATAAGCTGAGTGAGTGAACCAAAACTGACCTATATCATATCTATATTGCAATTTGTTTCTTTTCAGGTAACATGTGATATATGCAGTTTTTTATGTTATTTACAATACACTGCCGTCTTTTAAATTCAGTCTGTCATTTGGGCTTTATAATTAGGATCTGAATGCTTTCCACTTTTAACAGGTACATCGATTAAAACTGTGTAAGTAAATACTTCAAAATAGGCAATTATACTAACTATAAACTTTTCAAGATAGTTTTTAATCTTCAGAAAACAATACTAGAACTGTAATGTTAGGAGTAACTTAATTTTTTCCCTTTTTTCCTATATTGGGATTCAAGTATTATTAAAGTTTGTAAGTGACTGACTACTCGGTGTTTGGACAAAAAGTGGAAAAGAAATTCACTTAAAATGAAAATTTCATGTAATTTAAACAATTTATACCCCGTATGCAACTCAGCTCACGTGAAGCCAAGCAGTTCTACAGATCAATGGGCATGTCCTGAGCAATTGTAAATGAAAAAGTCTTGAAAGATGTTTTCAAATCCCCAGAATAAGAAACATCTTGTCTTCATGTCTCATAACACATGTGGCGGGAGCGGGGGAGGGAAGCTCACAGGTACAAATGCGGAGGGGAAGCAAGATGAACAAGGAAGAAACGAGCCCTCGCTGTAAGTGAGGAGGCTGGTGTTGAGAACGCGGTTCTGTCCCTCTCTCAAGGCTTTCTGTTCTAACCAGCGCTGCCCAGGATTGAAGGGTAATACAAAAAGCAACTTGCATTAACACTCACTTTTCCTTAAATGACTCAGATCGCCTATAATAGGCCACAGAAAAGGAAGATGGAGAGGTGAGGGGAAGGGGGCGGTGATGAAACCCCAATTTTTCTTTTCTTTTTCCTTGCTTTGTATGATTACTCCATATGCTTTCAGTATTGTTATAACAAAGTAAGTCACTGAAAAATAATCTTTTGCTGGGAATTCTTTAAAAAAATTTTTGTTCTCTTTTAAGCCTTATTTATAAAGGTTTCCAGATGCTTATCCTCCCAGATTAAGCACAGCATGATGCAGACACTTACAATAATATTCACTGCTATGAAGCCAAGAAAAAACGACTTTGAGTCTAACTGCCTATCACGTTAGGAATCAGGGTCCAGGGAATTTTCTGTTGCTATTAAAGGTGTGAGGCTCTGAAGTCATTTGGAAACAACGTAGGTTCTCAGCAGCAACAATCCACCCTGTCCTGTGTCAAAGTACATCAAATGGCTGGCATTCCAAGCCTTGAACAGGTTATTTCTCATTATGTGAATACATAATGAAAGGATGTGGGCGAAGAATAGAATGTAAATTGGAAGCTGACTTCTGAATGTATTAGCCAGCGGTAGGTATTGGGCTAAAACAGTCAGTCTAATTTCAAGAGACAATTCCAAAGTGGTTCTCAAGAGAAAGGACAGGGTATTTTTCAAATATTTGCTCAATGGGAATGGACTGGGCTTGCCAAAAATGACTTTTTATGCTGGCATGCGATCTCGGAGAGGGAAGTCAGCCTGAGTCACTGGAGACATCAAAGGCAGAGGCCAGTGAATGGAATTACTGCAGGCTGTGTGAACGAGGCAGATACCTGCACTCATCTGCCCGCCGCTGGGATCTCAGCCCTCCTTTTAATTACATTAAAGCAGCTGGTACCACTGGGTACTGAAGTCTTCCGATTACCTTGATTGCCCGGTCATTATCTCTAATCAGCTGCTGCTTCTCATCTTCAAACTTTTGTACAGCGTCCTGGAGCCGCCGTTCTGCAGCAAGCTGCTGCCGGCTGTTCTCCTCCTTCAGGGAGGAAACGGTGGTCTGAAGCTCTGCTATGATCTGAAATGAAAACAGCATGTTGCAACGGCGAGTTCTTCAGCGAGAGGCATCTACTTTATATGTATTTATGCTCAACAAAAGAATGGATTTGGCAAAACTGTATTCCACAAACTAAATATTTTCAATTAACATATCACACACTATAATGCATGAAATTCCACACAATAAAAGCCTATAATAAAACTGTGAATGGTGAACAACTGCTGAACCAAATATACTTGGAAGACATCTCCACTATAACATTCCTCAATATTTACTCACCAGAAGAAAGAACATCTGTGATCTCAAAAATATAAAAAGCGTCAGATTTTATTTTACTGAGAAGCAGACTCATTAGAATGAGAAAAATGACTCTGCCTTTCACAATGCTTTGAACTGTAATAAACAGAGAAAACAGCGAGCAGCAGTCACGTCCCACGGCCACCTCATTCTGCACAGTGAATTCTGCCCGCTTAGTGAAGCTGGTATACTCTGCAAAGCAATTTATGTTCTTATGTCATCTAATATTGTGAGACAAATACTACTGCCTGTCTTACATGAGTGAGGAAACAGAGGCACAGCTTTCACATTGCTGAAACTGACTTCCGACTAAGGAGATGGGCAGCATTTCAAGCATGTTGTCAGATCAATGGCTGCACCAATTGGCTCTTCAAGCAGCCAATTTTCTCTTTAAAATAAGGTATTAGAGAGTTTGCATTTCCAAGTCGGTTGTCTTCTTCCTTATACTTATGAAAATGTATTTCATTCAAATGGTGCATTTCAGAGATGTTTGTAGATTTTTTAGATTTATTTGAAAGGCAGAGTGATGCAGAGAGAGAGAGAGACAGAGACAGAGAGACAGAGAGAGAAAAGATCTTTCATCTTCTGGTTCACACTTCAAATTGCCCACAACAGCAGGGTTGGGCAGGCTGAAGCCGGGAGGCAGGAATTCCATCTGAGTCTCCCACATGGGTGGAAGGAACCAAGTACTTGAGCCATCACCTGCTGCTTTCCAAGGCACATGGCCAGGAAGCATATTAGCAAGGACTCGAACCAGGCACCCTGATTATGAACTGGGCACTCTGATATGGGAAACGAGTATCCCAAGCAGTGGCTTAGCCCACTGTGCCACAGCTCCTGCCCCTCTAGTGGAATCTGAGAATTGCTTCTCTCCAGGACAGGTTTCCTCCAGCTTCTCGACTCGGCCATCAGATGGGGAACTTTTAACACAACAGGCCTACTGAGAACACTGCCCTTCCTTTGGTATGGACGTGTCTGTCCATTTCCTTCTAAAATAGTGATGACTTTTTAAAAGCTGCTTCTAACAATATTAGGCCTTGGCTAGAATATGTTTCTATTGGTTCTCTGGAAGGGAGCTGGTAGGTAAGAAACTTTAGACAAATTTTTCCAATGATTGTTCAGTGACAAGACCAGATCATGGATTATAAAGCAACAAATAGAAACTGGAATTCCCCAGAAGCTAAGTCCTATGGAAATACTAGCTGTTGCTGCTGACATAAATAGCAGTATCTTTCCAATACAAGATTGGGTGTTTGTGCTCTTAGAAGTGAACAAACTCATTTCACAAAGCTTAGGATTTGGAATTTATAAATAATCAAATATTAAGACAACTGTGAAATGGCAAAATACATGGAGAACAGTGTATTACTAAATGCAAACTTGGGCCTTCTGCCATGAGCGGAGGAATTTATCTACTGAGCATGAAGGTGCTTTCATGTATTTTCTGAATTTTAATTAGATCTTTCCATTCTGGCATCAATTCAATTAATTCTCACAGCACTTCTGTGAGACAGGAAAGGTTAAGTTCTTACAGTAAATGTCAAAAACTGATGCACACAATAATCAAATCACTCCTAGTCATGGAGTCCAAGGAGCTGGGGGTAAGAGTGTCAGATTTCCTTGGCCTACCATGAAACTCAGGATTCATTTAAGAGCATAGGGCTAAATAGCAAAAATAACTGATTTCACTGTTTCAAGTTGAGTAGACTACAACTTTATATAGGTGGTGGGTTTAACTCTGGTGTGCGTGTGTGTATTTACTTCCATAAAATTTTATCACATGTGTAAATTTATATATCCCAAACTGTAGTCATGTAATCTATTTTTAAAGTATAAAGTATTCTTTTTTAAAGTTTTATTTATTTATCTGAAAGTATTTGAAAGTCAGAGTTACACAGAGAGAGAGAAGAGGCAGAGAGAGAGAAAGTCTTCTATCTGTTGGTTCACTCCCCAACTGGCCGCAACAGCTGGAGCTGAGCCACTCTGAAGCCAGGAGCCAGAAGCTTCTTCCAGGTCTCCCACATGGGTGCAGGGCCCAAGGACTTGTTCCATCTTCTACTGCTTTCTCAGGCCCTAGCAGAGAGCTAGATTGGAAGTGGAGCAGCTGGGACTTGAACTGGAGCCCATATGAGATGCCGGCACTGCAGGTGGTAGCTTAACCCGCTATGCCACAGCACCAGCCCCCTATTTTTTTTTCTTTAAAAAAGACACTAAGACTTGGGGCCTGGCACTGTGGTGTAGCTGAAAAAACCACCACCCATGGTGCCATTATCCTATGTGGGCACCAGTTCGAGTCCCAGCTGCTCACTTCTGATCCAGCTCCCTGCTAATACATCTGAGGAAGCAGCAGAGGATGGCCCAAGTGCTGGGACCTCTGCACCCATGTGGGAGACCTGGAAGAAGCTCCTGGCTCCTGGCTCTGGTTTGGCCCAGTGCTGGCACTGTGGCCATTTAGGGAATGAACTAGCTGGTGGAAGATCTCTCTTTCTCTCTGTCTCTGTCTCTCCCTCTCTCTCTGTAACTCTGCCTTTCACATAAATAAATCTTTAAAAAACTACTAAGACTGAAGTTAGCATAACTGACCAAAAACTGAAGATAAAAATATTTTGGGTTATTTCAAGTGACCACAAGGATGTGAAACAAGGACATCTCTCATTTTCAGAAGATTTAAGACAGGAATACATCAAAGAGGAATGAATAAGTGCAGGTTTTGGAAGGGACGAGTGAAGTCCAGAATGTTTTGAGGACAGCATGCTTGCTTTTGCATGGAAAATGAAACCTTACATTCTTGGTGGGAATAATGAGATCCCTTTGGGGGAAATAATGAGATTATCTTTGGAAAGCTGTTATTTAAACCCATGAAGGTGATACACAGGAGAGAATGTCCAGACTTCTCAGGAGAAATGCCTTAGCTAGGCAAATGGACAAATAGACAAACTGGCCACTAGACTGATTCAGAAGTTGGACATAGAGAGGTAGCTACAATATGGGAAATTTTTAAAAGCAGGATTTAATGTCTAAAACTGAGAAGCAGTCATAATAATCTGATTGACATGCTTTAGGTAAAGAGCCAAGACTGAGCCTTCGTGTTTGTTGTTTGCAGAACTAGAATATAAGAGAATGGACTATTTTCACCTTAGCCTGGTGCATATAACTGGCACTCAATAAATCTTTAAGGTTCAACAGTAATCATGATAAATAAGAAAAAAATCACTACCTGGCAATTTATCATGAGATAACTTAGCCTTTTATTAGAGCAATAATGTAAAGTTTCTGAGAAAAATGAAAGCAAATATACACAATCATAACCAAAATCTTCCACGTTAGAGTGAATTATAATTAAAAAACATTAAAACAAAATGCCACCATTAAACTGCTTACCCTGTACTAGCTTCAGAGAAAGAAGTGGATCACATCATTTCATGCAGATATTAAAATCAACACTTTGAAGGGCTGGCGCTGTGGTGTAGCGGGTAAAGCCGCCGCCTGCAGTGCTGGTATCCCATATGGGTGCTGGTTCAAGACCTGGCTGCTCTACTTCTGATTCGGCTCTCTGCTATGGCTTTGGGAAGCAGCAGAAGATGGCCCTAGTCATTGGGCCCCTGCACCCAGAGGAAGCTCCTGGCTCCTAGCTCCTGGCTTCGGATCAGCGCAGCTCCAGCCATTGCAGCCAGCTGGGGAGTATGCGAGACCTCTCTCTGTCTCTGTCTCTGTCTCTTCTCTCTCTCTGTAACTCTGACATTCAAGTAAAGTAAATAAATCTTTTAAAAAAATAAAATAAAATTAACACTTTGAGAAACAAAAGGAAAGCTCTTTTGGTCTGGTGCTGTCAGCAATCTAACCCATGCAAGCTATAGTAGTTATCATAACTGTTAAGCCATTAATGCATTGCATACATGCTAGTGGTCTTACTTAAAGTCTTAAAATTAACAGGATTCTAAATAGAAGTTAACAGTTTACCTTCAACTCATTCTATTGTTTTCCATATGGCAGTGCAGTTTGAGTCTGTATAATTTTTATGTATCTATTTGAAAGGCAGGCAGAGAGAGAGGGAGGGACGGGGAGGGGGGAGAGAGGGAGAAAGAGAGAGAGAGAGAGAGAATCTTCCATTCACTGGTTCACTCTGCCAAATGCCCACAACAGCTAAAGTTGGGCCATCCTGAAGCCAGGAGCCCCACACTCAATCCAAGTTTCCAGGTGGGTGTCAGGTGTCGCTCCCCCTCTTCGTGGAGGAACGACACTAAGCCCTGCCTAGGCTTCATATCCGAGTCACGGCACCATTATGTCGCTCCCCCTCTTCGTGGAGGAGCAACACAGGACCCTGCGCTGTTCTTTCGTCTGCTCGGCCCTCCCCGGGTTTGCTGCTGGTTCTTCCCGGGTTGGCTACTATCCCTTCCACCTCCGTGGAAGGGCGGTTCCCCCTGCCACTTTCCCCACTTCCGCAGGGGAGCGGCACACCGCCGGCCGGCTTTCTCGGGGGCTGCACGGGTGTTCCTTCAGCTAGATGTTCCCCTTAGATGTTCCTGGTGCATGCCGTCTCTCTCCTCCTTTATAGTCCTCCTCCGCCAATCCTAACTCGGCTGCCCACACGCCGAGTACGCTGCTCTCCTCCAATCAGGAGCAAGTCCTACAGTTTATTAGCTGAACTGGAGGCAGCTGTGTGGAAGCTGTTTACTTCTCTCCCAGCGCCATATTGTGGGAGAGCAGATGCATAGAATAAGTCTTAATTCCAGTAACTCAGTCCAGTCCGGGCTGCTCCCCACAGTCAGGGACCCGAGTACTTGAGAAATCACTGCTGCCTCACACCATGGCCATGAGCAGGAAGCTGGAACTAGAAACGGATCTGGGATTTGAAACCAGGCATTCCTACAGTGTCTAAACTGCTACACCAAATTTCCACCCTGCAGTTTGAGATTTTTATAAAACTTAAAAAAACACAATAGGCAAGCTAAGCGATGTTTAGGAAGGTTAGGTGAACTCCGAAGCTCCTCATGAGACAAGTGCAAGGACGGCTCCTGGACTCCCTCCGCATGCTGGGTGGTGCCCTGGAGAGGGCGTGAAGTGGGGAGCAGGTGGGACACGAGGCAAACATCCAGGCACTCGTCTGCACTGGACACTGGGTGGCTCACACGGGGCAGCAGGGAAGCCAGCACCTTGGCAATGGGTAGGCTCAGCTGGCATTCCAGCCTTGGCCTCCACACTTCCACCTGTGGATATTTCTGCAGACTGGCAATGCCTTTCTTTGAGAAATGACCAGTGGGAAAAACTGCATTTAAATTGAAAAGGCAGTATTAATACATAAGACTCAGACAAAAAGGAACAAGTATGTTATTCTGATGGAAATGCTATTTGGGGGCATGATGCAAACACACCTTCATGGTGAATACTGAGGATGTGAGAAGGGGACGCAGCCCTCGGAAGCACCAATGCTTGGTGTTCAAGGTCCACTAGGTCCCAGAAGCTTGATTAAGTCTTACAGATTAAGGAGCTTCCCTTAAAGAAGGACAATATTTAAAATGTTTTTCAAATTTCGCTTGAATCTTTCCTGGATACCAGTGGGTTTGTGCATGCATTTTATTATTTTTTTTAATTCGATAGAGGTATTTTTAAAAACTTGATAATCAAAATTAAACAATTTTGCTTCCAACATTCTTATCAGCTTGGTGAGACAGGAGTTAGAGATTGCAGCAAACTGTCACTTGGAAACAGAAAAAGTCAACCCATGGCTCTGGACTGACTGGCACTGTAGACCACTGCTCCTCAAATGCCAGGTCACAGACATAAATACGTAGACGTTATGTGCATGTATCTATCTGTATGCAGAGATGGGCAGACAAGATGCTGTCGGTGTCAGGGTGGAGCCCGCCTTTCGGGGGGGAGGGGCTCTCCACTGTTCTCTGGTTTGTGTCACACTGCCCTTCCACAGTAGGACAATGGCTGCAGGATATGATCGCTGTTCCTGGTTGGCTTTTCTTCCTTCCCTTCCTCCTTCCTGGTTCTACTTCAGAAAATAGTTAGCAACCCCAGGCCTCTCCAAATTCTTCAGGGAGATTTTATCAGTTCCTGAGCACCCAGCAAACCCTTTTCCAGTCTTTTTTCATTCTTCCCTCCCTCCTGTCTTCCTCCATTGCCATTTTAGGACTGTATGTTGGGGCTTTATGAAAAGCTTGGGTGCGTAATGAGGCACCTGCTAAATGCATTATTAGCACTGCTTTGCTCAACAGTTAAAGCTGTATCCTGTGAGGCAAGTGCCACTCTCTCACCTGACAAATGAAGAAACGAAATTCCAAAGAGGGCCAGTAACTTGTTCAAGGTCACAGTTTTCAAATCCAGGGCTCCAAAGTTTGGGCTTTCCTCCACACTAATTCACCTTTAATTTACTCTAGTGTCACCTAATCGGGCTTCTTCATATATTCCTTTAGATAAATACTCATGTTTACACTCTCATTATTTAAGCGTTTTTATTAGCAATCTTAAATCTCACTGTCGGTCCCCTACCCCCTCTCCCCTTATTTAACAGACAGCTAAACAAGCAGGATGCAACCTGTGCCAGCTAGGGGCTTTTCATGATTTGGTTTAAGAGTTAGTTTTTGTAGTAATATGATTTCTTTTGATTATAATACTCCTTTTCAGTGGATTAAAAATAATATTTCCCCATGTTCCTTCCTCAAGGAAGGGCTCGAATGATGGCAATCAAGGCATAATCCCCATCTCATATACAAACCCTATGATCCGTCACTTAGACAAAGACTTTCTGCTTTCCTAATAGGATAAGAACTATGTAACATGCACATTTTAGAAATAATTGGAGACATTTCACAATAGCTAGCACCAAAGTTCGGCCATATTAAAAACGTAAGGGAGGGGCGGGCATGTGTTGCAGCATAAGGTGCCACTTAGGATGCCTGCGTTCCACAGTGGAGTGCTTGGCTCACTACCGACTCCAGCTTCCTGCTAATGTCCACTCTAGGAGGCAGGCAGCAGGTGATGGCTCAAGTGGGTGAGCCTCAGCCACCAACAAGAGACCTAGATTGAATTCCACACTCCTGGCTTCAGCCTGGGACAACAGCTCTGGTTGTTTTGCGGGGTGATCTGGGGATGGAAGATCTCTATCTGTTTCTCTCCTCAAGTAGTAGTAATGATGATGATGATGATGATGATAATGATGATGATGATGATGATAAATATAAGGGACTGGGCCAAGCCAGTAGTATCAAGGTTCAAAACTTCCACTTTGAAGTCAGATCCTGGGTAGATCCTGGCTTAGTCAATCAGCAAATTGTGTAACGTGATCTCAGCCCCCATTTTCTCAACTGACAAAATGAGGCCAAAAAATCCTTCCTGGTTCCAGAGTTACTGTGAATGAGGACTGAGTGAATCAATATGGTTAGTGCCTTTCGAAGGTTAAAAATTATTGTTTTGTTTGTGTTGTTGTTCTACTACTACATGGTAACTCATAAAATGCGCGTGACTTCCCGTTTACTACCACAGTAAAGATACTCAGATGAGCTGGCTTGCAGTCCTTAGATATGATGCTCTTGAAACCAAATGGCTTCATTTATCCAGCTGTAAAATGAAGATAAGGAGTATCTGTTTGCTCCAGAATCACTCATACAACTAAGGAATGCTTGAGATTCCCTGAATGACACCGTTGGACAACATTATGACAACTTATGTAGAAAAAGTCCTCCGAACATCATAGTTCAAGTAGAGACAAGCATTCAATCACTGGCCTTTCTTGGAGTGGAACTACCGTCGTAATAACACAGAGCCAGACACGGATGTAGGAACTTGTCGTTCTCTTTTCCTGAGAAGAGTCACCATTGAGCTGCTGACTGAACCTAGAATTATTGTCATTTTGAATTTTGTTGCTAAGTGCCCTTTAGGTTGCAGTGAAATGGAATATTGCAAAAAGGTACAGATGGTATCAGACTGCTTACATCACAAATGGAGGTGTGAGTATCCTGCCCTTGTGAAATGTGCCTCAGCCTGGGCTTGCTCAAGTGTACAGACAGGTTTTACCACATCTGAGTCCGTGTGTGTCTATCTGTGTGTGTGTGTGTTGGTTAAAATGGCTCAATATGCTTAATTTGAAGATTTTTAATAGGACTGACATATGGTAATCATAGCTTCTTTACATACTCATCAGCAATGAGCTACTACTCCATGAAAAGTTGGGCAGAATTAAGGTTAAGTCTAAAGTACAAAGGCCTTTGTGCGTAGTTTTATTTCAGCTTTACTTTTGATTTGACTTTACTTGGTTTCTTTTAGTGTTGCTTACCTGTGAAGATTTGGCCAGCTTCTGAGTGTATTCCTTCTCGATCTGCTTCAGCCTGCTGTTGGCCTGAAAAACACACGTGCATGAGCACACACAGTGACCTATGAGCTTGGTATCTCTTCCACATGCCTATCACCAGGCGGCTGGGACACCTGCCAGCCGCACCGCCCTTCTGGGACAGCCAGAAAACCACAGGGCTTGTCTTTGATCTAAAGCCAACTATTCATCACTTAAAAAGCTTAAAAAAACCTCTCCTGCCAATTATTAGACCAACACAAGACTTCTGTGGAGAGAAAGAGAAAAGGAAGAGGAGAGACAGAAATAGACACAGCAGAAGTGTGAAGGCTCAGAAGGTAAAGTCAGGGAAAGCGAGAACAGAGGAGCGGGAGAGGAAAGGAGGGGAGGGAGCCGGAGGGGGAGGGAAAGAGGGTACACTGAACACTCGTTCACCTTAGCTTAAAAATAAAAGAAACAGAAGCTCTGGACAAAGGCAGACATGAGCTTTTTTGACATTCACTTAGCAGAGCTGAGCCCCCACTCTCTACAAGAGCTATTTTTTTTGAAGTGACAAATATGTCTAAATCAAAGGACTTCTATGTCAAGGAACAAGGGCAGCCTGATGTTCCAGCATCTGCACACCTTGCTTAGAGCCTGATTACCCCTCTGCCATTCAAGTGCCACCCTTTGTTTGTGACCTGGAAGCACTTCACTTTCCCCTCCGTCAGTGCTCAGAAATGTCACAGCGGCGTGCCCGGGACTCGGCGTTCCCCACCCGGCTCGCGGGCTCCGGGAGGCCGTGCAGGCTGAGCTGTGTCGTTCATTTCTGGGAAAGGCTCTGCTCAGGACTCTCAAGGCTTCCTCTGCTTTCTCCTCTCCTCCCTCTCCCCCTCCCTCCCCCTTCTCCTTCTCCCTCTCACCCCTCCCTCCCCCATCTGCCTCTCCCCTCTCCTTTCCCTTCCTCTCTCCCTTCCTCTCTCCCTTTCCCCTCTCCCTCCCCCTTCCTCTCCCCTTCTCCCTCTCCCCCCCTCCCTCTCCCCTTCTCCCTCTCCCCCCTCCCTCTCCCTTTCCCTTCCCTCCCCCTTCCTCTCCCCCTCTCCCTTTCCCTTCCCTCCCCTTTCCTCTCCTCCTCTCCCTTCCCTCCCCCTCTCCCTCCCCCTTCCTCTCCCCCTCTTCCCCCCTCTCCCCCTCTCCCTCTCCCCGACTCCTTCCCTCCCCTCCTCTGCCCTCCTCTGCCCTCCCCTCCCCTCCCCTCCCCTCCCCTCTCCTCTCCTCTCCTCTCCTCTCCTCTCCTCTCCTCTCCTCCTTCTCTTCCCTCACCCCAGTCTCTGTCCCTATCTCTGTCCCTGTTCTCTCTTCCAACTCAACTGTTGTAACTCTCAGGGAAATCATATGTTTTTCTGTTCTTATTTTCCAGCTGTGTTTTCAATTTTTCTTAGAGTTTCCCCAACTTCTACTTTTAACACTTTCTATTGGATTCTGCCATTATATTTGTCATTTCCAGGAATTCTTTCTTGTTCTCTAAGTAGCATCACCACCTTCCTCATCGCCCTTTTTACAGACGAGGGAATGGAGGCACAGAGAGGTTAAGCATCACACAGGGAGGAGGTGACGGAGCCAGGACTCAGCCACACGGGCGCCTCATCAGCCACGGCACATGGTGGAAGGCCTCACACGCGTTCCCAGCTTCTGCTGGTGCTATTAATCTCACCTCCCATCTATCTATCTGTCTACAGCTATCCATCTGTCTATCTTTGCTGCTTACGACATGGCTTTTTTCTGAGTTCTCTATTGGTTTACTTTTGCCAGCCTGTTTTGACATGTCTTTCACATCAAGTACTCTCCTCAAAAGTCTGCTGATCTTTGGTTGTCTTTCTTATTTCAAGTGAGTCCCTCTGGAGCTGACTAGAAGAACCTGGTGCTTACAAGCGTGGGCACAGGCGGACACCAGCGCAGGGGCCAACGACTGACTGGCCTTCCTGTGGGCCTGTTTCCTCCCCAGCACTACATCCACCCAGGCTCTGCCGAGCAGCACAGATCTGGCTGCCGATGCTCAGGGCAGCCAGCCTCACACAAGCCTGGCTTCACTCTTGGTCTCCTGCTCTCAACCATACCTGGGTGGGGCCCTCCGAAAGCCGGGGATGGGGTCATGGCCAACACAGGAACGAGTCTCAGTCATCTGATGCACTTTATACAGATTTCTGACCAATCCTGGACTCCAGCTGCCCCACAGCAGTGCCTCTGACCCCTGAAGCCTTTTTGAAATCCATTAACAGGAACCGTCTCGCCTTTTGGTTTTCTATTCTCAGCTCTGCAAAGTCCATTTCAGGGTCAGCCCCTTCCCCAGCTCTCCAGTGCTGTTCATTTCTTACGTGCACTGCTGTCTCCCTTCCTGTTCTCTTGGTGGAAACTGTAGTATACAGGTACTCATGCCTGGGTCCCATCTTACACAGGCTCTGATTTAACCCAACTGGGACACAGCACAGGTTCTGGGATTCAAAAAAATTTTCTGCAGCTAATCTTAATATTCAGCCAAGGTTAAAAAGCACTGGTTCTTGTCTTTTTCAATATTTTACATCCATTGTGATGGGATTTCCTCAAGGAGTGGAGATAAACAGGTGAGTTCTGTCCACTGTGTTTAACTGGCAGCAAATGATTTCTTTACTCTGAAATCATTCCTGGGATGAGGAAGCAATTCTGTGCTTTCAACACGCCCTGGGCACGTCTCTCTCATAGCACCACGGCTGCACTGGTCATTGCTGGTTAACTCCTCTCTCCTCACCCCCACCCCCACCCCCACCACTGGACTGTGAGATTCTAGAAGGTACCTAACATTTAACATAGGGCTTAGTGCACAAATAAATATTCACCCAACAAAAGCTCCTTTCTTTCCATTGCCTCAGCTGATACCTCCGAAGTCACCCTTCCTTAGCCATATGCTTTATGGACTTCCACTCAAAAGTAATTCCTTGAACTTCTGTTCAAAAGTAATTTACCCCCTAAATCTCTTAATCCCATCGTGCACACAGGGTATTGTTTTTTGTTTATCCTCCAGAGTAGAGAGGGCCTGTGACTCTGTCCCTACTAAGCTGTCAGGCTCTGTTCCAGCTCTATACGTAGAATAACCACTCTCCAGTACAGGTCAAGGCCTATACTACGTTGAGCCTCTTGAGGTCTACTGGTCTTGGTTCACATTCTGCCAGAGTTATTTATCACAAACTGCTTGAAAAAGTACTTGCTGCTTCTTTAATAAATACTTACAGAGCTCTTACCATGTGCTAGGCACTATCCTAAGTGCTTTAAAAACATTTACCCTCTAGAAAAGTTAAAAAGTAATTATAGTGTCATAAAGATTAAGTTACTTTTCCCTAAAAAGCTACAGCCAGAGATGAGAGTTAGTGCAAGAAACCCGTGTCTCAGTGGCAATCGCTTTGCATGCGTGTGTGGCTAGCCAGCCCTCAAAGCTCACAAACACACAAACTCCCCTCCAACCGAGTGTCCATTCATTCGTCCATTCCGGCAGCCAGGACTACAGCAGTGAACAAAGCAGACAGGACTCCCTCCTGACCTTTATGGAACATCTATCCTGCAGAGTAAACAAAATAACTTTTAAAAATAGCACTTTAGATGGTGCAAGTGCCACGGAGAAAGAAAAAGCAGGAAAGGGAATGAGATGTGATGGCAGGTGAAATTATAAAATTTTTATAATTTTAAAAATAGGGCAGCTGGGGAAGACTTCCCTGAGAGGTGACACCTCAGCAAAAACTTGCAGGAGATGAGGGAGCCAGGGTGCACGCTGTGGGAAGAGCGTCCGGGAGGCAGGAGGAGGGCCCAGAGCACAGCGCTGAGGCAGGGGCACACACAGCATGGGCAGGATGAAGTGAGGAGGCCAGCATGGTTGGATCGGTGAGCAACATCTCCCTTGGAAAAGGCGAACGAGAGCAAGCGGCCACGCCTGCATGGCACTGCATGTAATTGTTAGGACACTGGCTTTTACAGCTTATTGATTTGCGTATTTTAGAGGTGGAGAGACAGTGACAGAGGAAGAATCCCTCACTCACTAGTTTACTCCCCGCATGCCTACAACAGCCAGGTCTAGGCCAGGCTGAAGCCAGAAGCAGGGAATTCAATACTCAGGCCCCCCATGTGGTGGCATCACCTGCTGCTTCCCAGGCTGTGCCGCAGTAGGAAGATGGAGTCTGGAGTGAAGCTAGGACTTGCACCCTGGCGCGCCAGTACGGGACACAGGCACCCTAAGTGGCACCTCACCTGCTAGGTCAGCACCTGCCCTAGAATTTGCCTTTTAACATAGACAAGAGGGAGAGCCACTGAAGGGTTTCCAGTAAAGGAGAAATACTGAATTTCACTTAAGGGTTAATAAGATGATTCCAGTTTTTGTTTGGAGCAAGACTCAAGCTAAGAAGCCTGTTGGAGGGCACTGCAAATAATCCAGGATGGGAACAGAAGAGGGGGTATGAAGAGGTCAGGTTCAGAGGAAAATTTACAGTAGAACAATGGGATGTGCCACATAATAGGAAGCAATGAGTCAAGGGTGATTTCAAGGTTTTTATTTTCATTTTAAGATTTGTTTATGGGGCCAGTGTTGTGGTGTAGCAGGTTTAGCAGCAGCCTGCTGTGCCAGCATCCCACATGGGTGCCCATTTGAGTCCTGGCTACTCCACTTCTGATCCAGCTCCCTGTTGATGCACCTGAGAAAGCAGCAGAAGACATCCCAAGTACCTGGGCCCCTGCTCCCACATGGAGACCCGGATGAAGCTCCTGGTTTCAGCCTGGCCCAGCCCTGGCTGTCGTGGCCATTTGGGGAATGAACCAGCAGGATGGAAGATTGCTTTCTCTCTTTCTCTGCCTGTTAAAAAATGTATTTACTTATTTGAAATGCATAGTTATAGAGAGAAAGAGGGAGAGGGAGAGGGAGAGAGAGAAAATCTTGCATCATTCCCCAAATGGCCACTATGGCAGGGGCTGGGCCAGGCCAAAGCCAGGAGCCAGGACCCAGGAGCTTCATCCAGGTCTGTCACATGGGTGCAGGGGCCCAAGGATTTGAGCCATCTTCCTCTGTGTCACAACACCAGCCTCAACTTCAAGATTTTTATCCTATGCAACTAGAAGCATGAGGTTGTACTTGACATGGGAAAAGCATGGGTGGAATAGGCTTTGGAGGGAAGATGAGATCCATTGTGCACAGATTAAACTGGGAGATGCCTGTAGACATTTAGTGTTGAGATAATACTTAGGTATTCAAGTCTTGAGTTTAATGGGAGAGGTGAGAAGTATACATTCAGAAGTCAACAGTATATACATGGTGGACAAAAACACTATTGGTGGAGATCTCAAGACAGGGAGTGAATGTTTTAGAAAAAGGAAGTCTAAGAATTCTTAGCCCTTTGGGCCTGCAAATAAGATAATGACAAGAAGGAGGAGAGCATACAGAAATAAGAACCAAAGAGATGAGAATTCAGGATAATATGGAATCCTGCAGCAGAGAAGCAAATGTTTTGTGGTCTCGTCACCTGTGTCAAATGCTGCAGAGGTCAGATAAAGTAATTTCATAAATTATCACATAGAGATCACTGGTTCTATGGATGAAACACATTCTGGGTGCCGGCGCCGTGGCTCACTTGGTTAATCCTCCGCCTGTGGTGCCGGCATCCTATATGGACGCCGGATTCTAGTCCTGGTTGCTCCTCTTCCAGTCCAGCTCTCTGCTATGGCCCAGGAGGGCAGTGGAGGATGGCCCACGTGCTTGGGCCCCTGCACCCGCATGGGAGACCAGGAAGAAGCACCTGGCTCCTGGCTTTGGATCGGCGCAGCTCGGGCCATTGTGGCCATTTGGGGAGTAAACCAACAGAAGGAAGACCTTTCTCTCTATCTCTCTCTCTCACTATCTATAACCCTACCTGTCAAATAAATTAAAAACAACAACAACAACAACAAAACAAATTCTGGGGGCTAGCGCTGTGCATTGGGTTAACGCCCTGGCCTGAAGTGCTGGCATCCCATGTGGGTGCCAGTTTGAGACCTGGCTGCTCCACTTCCAATCCAGCTCTCTGCTATGGCCTGGGAAAGCAGAAGATGGCCCAAGTGGTTGGGCCCCTGCACCCACGTGGGAGACCCGGAAGAAACTCCTGGCTCCTGGCTTCGGATCGGCGTAGCTCCAGCTGTTGGCAGCCATCTGGGGAGTGAACCAGCGGATGGAAGACCTCTCTGTCTCTCTCTCTCTGCCTCTCCTCTCTGTGTAACTCTGACTTTCAAATAAATAAATAAATCTTTAAAAAAAAACACATTCTGGTGTCATAGGCGGGATGAAAGCTGGGTTAGAGGAGGTTCAAGAGAGGAGAGGAAAGGCCGTGGAGGGAGCACAGATGATTGTTCAGAACTCTGTTACACAGGAAAGGAGAGAAGTGGGACGGAAGTCAGGGGAGGCAGGATTGCTATCTGCTGAAGGCTGATTTGTTTTGCTTTTTTGGGAAAATGAGAGCCAATAGCATGTTTCCAGGCTTATGTGGAAGGCTCAGCACAAGGGAGGGAAAAATAGACAATGTCAGGGACTTACTGAGACACGTCCTTGACTACAGCTGAGCCGTGTGTTCTAGAGCCAATCGTGTCACACACAAAGGCCTGTGTTGAAGCTCTCACTCACAGTGTGACTCTGTTTGGAGACAGGGCCTCTGGAGAGGCCAATGCGGGTAAGTGAGGTCACATGGTGGGTCCCTTCTCCAACAGGGTGGTATCCTTATAAGAAGAGAAACAGACTCCGGGTCTCTCTCCCTCTCCCTTTCCCTCTCCCTCTCTCTCAATGTGTGTGTGTGTGTGTGTGTGCAAAAGTAGGAGAGGCTACATGAGGACACAGTGAAGAAGGCAGCAAGAGAGACCTCACAGGAAAGCAATCGTCACGCCAACTTGATCTTGGACTTCCAGCTTGCAGAACTGTGAGAGAATAACTTTCCACCATTGAAGCCACACTCTCTGGCATTCTGTTAGGGCAGCCTGAGCTGTGACTAGGGGGGCAACTTCTGACTGCTCCGTTGTCTCCAGGAAATGGAGGAAAGATCAATCAGCTGAGCATGAGGACGATAGTAGAGGCATGTGAGGGACGAGAGGCGGTCCAAGACAGCCATCCAGTGAGAAAGCAGTCTGGAAAATGAGCCGGAGTCCCAGGACTCCAGCAAGCATCTGGGCCCACTGGAAATGACCGTGGTCAAAGTTAATGTGAGGCCAGTTTCTAATACAGAAACACCTGTAGAACTTGCTGACAGCTTAACGGGAGCAGAATCAACACTTTGGAGAAACAGGAGAGTAACTGAGGCAAAAAAATTAATATGTTAACCGTTGAGGTTGCCGCCTGAATTTCTGAATCCCTCTTAAATGAGTCTGAAGAGCTCTGCCCTGGTGTGGTTCATAGTTAATTTACCAGGCCAATTGTCCCTAAGACTTTTTTTTTTCCAGAAAGCATTTTTCTCACTGTAAATCATTCTCAAGTCCTTAAATAGTTTTATTTATTTGAGAGTCAGAGTTACATAGAGAGAGAAGGAGAGGCAGAGAGAGAGAGAGAGAGAGAGAGAGAGAGGTCTTCCATCTGCTGGTTCACTCCCCAATTGGCCACAATGGCCCGAGCTGCGCTGATCCGAAGCCAGGAGCCAGATGCTTCTTCCTGGTCTCCCATGCTGGTGCAGGGCCCAAGCACTTGGGCCATCCTCCACTGCCTTCCCAGGCCATAGCAGAGAGCTGGATCGGAAGAGGAGCAGCTAGGACTAGAACCAGTGCCCATATGGGATACTGGCATTGCAGGCTGGGGCTTTAACCTGCGGTGCCACAGTGCTGGCCCCTAAATTCCTGTTCTGATTCCAACATCGCATTCATATGTGAATCTGGTTCTGATACTTGCTCTGTCTCTTCAAACTGTGGCTTATGACTTTCAGTATGCCTTGTGATTTTCTTCTTGATAGCCAGACATGATGTGTTGGTACAAGGCACTGCAGTCAGAAGGCCTTCAGCAATGTGCGAGTGAGGTACGGAGGGCAGGGGTGTATTCTACAGTCCTACAAGGAGGTTACATCAGTCTTTCAGTAATCCTGCATGCCTGGACTGGGATCTTCACCAGTCTTCTCAGCTTAGGGTAGCCAGGATGCTGGAAGCCACTGGAGCTGTGTACTTCCTTCTCCCCACACAGGAGGCTGCCGTTGGGTATGGAACATTCCCCAGGCCACTTGGACTCTGAAAAATCTCCGAAATCAATAGTTCAGTATGGGTGGCAGCACGCGCTGGGCAATTTCCTGATGGCCACTTTTGCCCTCTGCTGTCCGAGGCCTGACTGGCGTGTTCTCCACCACTCACTGTGAGAATCTAGTCAAGGTGTTGGAGGCAAGACTCCCCAGTCTTCTCTCCTAGCCTCGTCTGCACCAAGTCGCCGGCAACCCGTCAGTCACAGCGCAGGTTCTCCGGGGCTGGCTCCGGTTCCCACAGACGTTTCTCTCTGGCACATCACAATTTTCTGCATATTCACCTGTTTGTCTCTCCAAGTTTGGGGCAGTAGTTTGTCCTGTGAGTTTGCTTCTCTGACACATATAAGGAGGGCTGCTGATTTTTTTTCTCCAGTGTGTTCAGCTTTTTAGCTTAGTTTTGAATGGCAATTTCTAAGCACCATAGGTGCTGGACCTAATTGACCGAAAAATAGCATTTTAAATATTCCCAGAGAAACCAAAGACTGAATTTAATGAATAGTCTCTGTGATTGCTGAGACAATATTGCATTATCTCACATATGTATAATTATATCCAAGAAAGAAGCTTTGGAAAAAATTTGACGTAATGGCTGAAAATTTTCCAAACTGAAAAAAAAAAAAAAAACTCTCTAAAAACCACAAGTCCAGAAGATTGTTGAACAAAAAAACAAGATAAACGCAGAGAAAACCACATCAAGGCACATCATAATAAAATTGTAAAGAACAGAAATAAAGATAAAATCTTAAAAGCAGCCAGAGAAAACAGATATGTTAAAAAGACAACAATGACTGAGGGCTTCTCATCTGAAGTTTTGGAAGTCAGAAACAACATAATAAATCTTTAAAGTGCTGAAAAAAATCTGGTAGTATAAAATTGCCAGTCCAGGAAAATGTCCTTCCAAGCTGAAAGTGAAGACACGTCGTGTGAGCAGACAGGCAATGCTGTCAATGGAGGAACTGGAAGGCGTAAACAGCCCCGACACAGAGAATGCGTGAGTGAGTATAAATTACCTTTAGTTCTCACTTAAAAAGTTTTGAAAATATTGAATTGAATATTTGAATGTTAAAGCAACAGTAATAAAAGCTATATTGGGAGGGCTGTAGTATGTATAGAAATATAGGAGAAGAATGGGAAATTCAAGAATTTATTTTTAAAGATTTATTTGTTTATTTGAAAGAGTTACCGAGAGTGGGGCAGGGGAGACACAGGGAGAAAGGTCTTCCATTTGCTGGTTTACTTCTCAGATGGCTGCAACAACCAGGGCTGGGCCAGGCCGAAGCCAGGAGCCAGGAGCTTCATCTGGGCCTCCCATGTGGGCGGCAGGGGCCCAAACACTTGCTATTTCCAGGCTATCTTCAGGGAGCTGGGCCGGAAGTGGAGCAGCTGGGATACAAACTGGTGCCCACAAGGGATGCCAGCATTGCAGGCAGCACCTTTATCTGCTGCCCCACAAAATTGGCCCCAAGTTGAAGAGGTATGTATAATAGGCAAATAGCAGAAATAAAATGGAATAAGTAAATGGTCTAAAAATGCCAATTAATTGACAAACATTGCTACGTTGGATTGAAAAAGATGTAATTACATGATGTTTTCAAGGTAAATATTTTAAAAAAATTTAAGGTTAAAATTAAAAGGATAAAAAAAGATGTTCCATGCAAATAATAATCAAAGTGGAATGAACATATTAGCACTAAACAAAGCAGATTCAGAACCCAGAAGCTTGGCAGAAATAAACAGGGGCCTTTCACATCAATAAAAACGTTAATTTATAAAAGTGATTAACAGGCCCAATTTCAAGAACTCCAAACACATGAAACAAAGATCTCAAAAAGAAACAAATTCACAAACTATGACTGAAGAGATTTAAAACCCCATCCTCAGGAACTGATGGAACATACAGACAAATCATCACTGTGGATATACAGATGATTTGAAAAACGCTGGCAACCAACTTGACCATTAAACGAGACAGACCATATTCTGGGCCACAAAACACATTCTGATAAAGGTTAAAGGGTCACTCTCATACAGAGTATATTCTCTGACTATAATGAAATTAAATTCGAAGTCCAGGGTGGGCATTCGGCACAACAGCTAAGATGCCACTTGGATGCTTCTCGCCAGAGTACCTGGATTTGAGTCCTAGTCTGCTTCCAATTCCAGCTTCCTGCTAACGTGCACCCTGGGAGGCAGCAGGCGATGGCTCCGTTGCTTGGGTCCTTGCCACTCACGGGGGAGGCCCAGACGGAGTTCCCAGTTCCTAGGTTCTGCCTGGCCCAGCCCTCACTGCTGCAGGAGTTTGGAGAGTTAACCAGTGGATGGGAGAACGCTGTCCATGTCTCTTTCTCTCCTCTTGCTCTCTTTTTCAAATAAAAAAAAAATTAGAAACCCAGAAAGGATATTTTTGTTTTTACTCAATTCTTTGTAAAGTAAAACATATACATATAAATGCTCCATGATCCAAAGAAGAAATTACAAAAGAAATTAAAAATATTTTGAAATGAGTGAAAGTGGAAGCATATATGAATATTTGTGGAATGCAGTATATCAGCACCCAGAGGAAAATTTTAGCTTTGAATTCTTTTATTGGTAAAGAAAGAAGTCCTACAATAAATAGGATATGCTTCCCCTTGAACAAGCTTGAAAAACATAGTAAGCAAAGTAAGAAAAGAAAGAATATAATAATAGAAGGGGGAGAAATTAATGCAATATTTTTAGAAGTAAAGAAAACTATAAAGAAAAAATCAAAGAAACAGAAAGCTGGTTCTTGGAGAACAATGAAGTTGACATGTTTCTAGATAGATTAGATTAGAAAAAGGAGAAGATACAAATCATCACCATCAGGAATACTGAGAGGCGGCATCACGATTAGATTCTAAGACATCAGTAGGGTAATAAGAAAATACTATTACAAATGGTGTCTGAAAATAGTTGATACCTTAGACACAATGGACAAATCTCTTAAATGATACAAATTACCAAACATGACTCAAGAAGACATAGAAAAGTCAAAGAGCCCTATATTACCCACACACCTGTTACTCTCCTGTATACTAGGTGAGTTTCACCTCCCCTGTGCTAGGCACTATTTGTTTACAGGGTAAAAGATGTAATAAAGTTGGGGAGAGAACATGTAAGTGAATAACCAGAATGCTGCATAAGAAGTGCCATGACAGAGATCTGTACATTAAGGGCCACATGGAAACTTGGTGATATTTGCTAAGACTCTGGCTTGCCATCATGCTTCCTCTCCATGTACAAGACAAGCAGGAAAGCTATGACAGCGACTGAAACCAGAGCCACTTTCTTAGAGGCCACTTAGGTGTTCAACACCATTGACGTGGTGAGTGAGTGGGCACATGAATCCAAGTTTCATGAGGTCCAGACCACCTTCTTCAAAGCTTGAATCAGCATTTGACATCCGTTGGCTGACCACAGACCTAGGAACCTGGAACAAGGGAGCTCACTTAGTCCTGAGGGGAGAGGGGAGATGGCTGAGGATGTGGAAGCAGGGTAAGACAGAGCCACGCGAGAGTGACACACGGGGTCCTGCCCCCAGCAACCATGGCCCAGGTGATGCACTCATTCAGATCAGTCCTGTCTGATAAGGGGGAATAAAGTGGCTTGAGAAGAGAGACTGGCAGGGAAGCAAAATATTTTTATCACTGTTTTTCCCTCTTTGCACTATATTTTAAACATTTTTTCCTATTAAAGTTATTATTTCAAAATTGAATTTTAAAAATCTTATTTCATCAAATGCACTGAGAATTAAAAAAATCTCACAAATTTAGGAAAGACTGTACTATAGCCATGGTAGCAAAAATTCATCCGAATTGAGGCCGGCGCCACGGCTCACTAGGCTAATCCTCCACCTAGCATACCGGGTTCTAGTCCCGGTCGGGGCGCTGGATTCTGTCCCGGTTGCCCCTCTTCCAGGCCAGCTCTCTGCTGTGGCCCATGAAGGATGGCCCAAGTGCTTGGGCCCTGCACCCCATGGGAGACCAGGAGAAGCACCTGGCTCCTGCCTTCAGATCAGTGCGGTGCGCTGGCCGCAGCGCGCCAGCAGTGGCGGCCACTGGAGGGTGAACCAATGGCAAAAGGAAGACCTTTCTCTGTCTCTCTCTCTCACTATCCACTCTGCCTGTCCAAAAAAAAAAAAAAAAAATCATCTGAATTGGTTTTAAATCTGTTCGATTCATCAATGACATCATGTTGGTGAACGCACTTTTGCAGTCAATCAAGCATTGTCAGCCCCTCACTTTTGATAGTCAGCTAATCAGAGACCACTCACTCCAACAAACATGCCTGAGTGCTAACCAATCAGCAAGTCTCACCAGGCACCCTTCTTTTCTGACCACACCATGCCCTGGCTTTGAAAACCCTTCCCACCTCCATGTGGCTTTTGTTTAAAACCCTGGGGTAAGATCAGCAGCCTGCTCTTCCCAGAGACTCTGCCTGACCAGCATAGCTCCCTCTTACATTCATCTTTCTCTTTTTACTTGAGATAGCTGCAGAAGGTAGCATGACTTACTGAACCATTCTTCTGTTGCCAGATGTTTAGATTATTTCCAACACTTTACCATTATGAATAACATCGTGATACATACCTGCCTAAACAAATGTTTCATTGCAGCACTGATAATATTTTTTTTTTATTTGACAGGTAGAGTTACAGACAGTGAGAGAGAGAGACAGAGAGAAAGGTCTTCCTTTCGCTGGTTCACACCCAATTGGCCACAATGGCCCGAGCTGCGCCGATCCGGAGCCAGGAGCCAGGTGCTTCTTCCTGGTCTCCCATGCTGGTGCAGGGCCCAAGCACTTGGGCCATCCTCCACTGCCTTCCCGGGCCACAGCAGAGAGCTGGACTGGAAGAGGAGCAGCTGGGACTAGAACTGGTGCCCATATGGGATGCCAGCGCTGTAGGCGGAGGGTTAACCAAGTGAGCCACGGCGCCGACCCCTGCACTGATAATATTTTTAAGACAAATTTCAGTGAGTAGAATTACTAAGTTAATCTATTTAAATGTTTCTAAAAGTCTTTATAAATACAGCCAAAGTGCTTTTCTGAAAGATTGTAGCAATTTACACTCATATATATCAGTGTCTGAGGTGCTCCTTACACTATATACTTGTAAGGATCATTTTAATTCTAATATAATTTTTGCTAATGTAAGAATAATTCCTTACTCTAATTTGTATTTATTTGTGAGAATGGCCCATCCTCTCCTCTCCCATAGGAATAACATTTTCAGATGGACACCTGCTGTGCAGAATAGACCACACTGTCCAGCTGCCTGTGCCCCTGGGCGTGGCTGTATGACCAAGCTCTGATCAAGGAAGCTGCTTGTACATAGAAGTGCTACGTGGCAGCTGGAAACTTCTTTAAGAGGCCTTGTCTGACCTTTGACTTTTTTTTGTTCAATTTATATCCACCATCCCAATGCTTAAGTCCTCAATGCCACCTTGGACCACAGAGATGAGGGGCCACACCTCAGGGTAAGCCCGACTATGACCTGAACGGCCACACTGCTACTTTATGTGTGAGAGAAACTATCTTGGAGAAGCCAGGATTATTTGGGGTTTTCTGTCACTCAGTGATGAATCTAATCCTAACACATTTATTAGCCATATTTCCCAACTTTCTGTTTTGCTTTTTCCATCTGCCTACTACCCACTCCACTCTATGCTATTCCCCTAGCAACAGCAAATTCAAAATCATTAGTTTTATGTACTCTGAGGGTAGGAGCTAAGCTCTAGTCATTTATATTCCCTCCTCTCCCAGACCACACCAAGGACAGTGTTAAATGCCTTTTAAATAGGTGTTCGGTAACTGGTGATTGAAGTTCTCCTTCCCTTCACGAAGATTCTTAATCTGGGGTCATAAATAGGTTTTGAGGCCACAGATGGATTTTAAGAGTCCATGGGCTCCCATAAAATTTTATGCAAGACTTTAGATGTATTTTTTTTTCTGGATGATGAGCCAAAATATTTTCAAAGGAGTAAAAGAAATTGAGTGGCATTGTCTTTAGGGTACAATGTTTACAATGGAACCATGACTCTGCCTCTCTCATGGGCTTAAAACCATTACTTCTCCTTTAGTTTATTGCTCCTAACATTTTCACCGTGTTACTCAATTCGGTTCTTTCTCAATCTCATGTTGACAATGCAAAGGGGCCTCAAAAAGTTCATGTGAAAATAGAATTAAAAGATAATGTGCACTTTCCATGAACTTTTTAAAAGTCCCCTGTATTCTTCTGACTCATCTCCTTGCCTGGTTAGCCAGTCTCTATCCTGAGTAGCTCCTAATCACTCTTCTGCGAGCACTTTTGCTTACTCACTCCAAACTACTTGGCCTGGTACTCAAGGTTCTTTTTATTTGTTTGTTTTATTTATTTATTTGAAAAGCAGACAGACAGAGAGACATACAGAGGTCTCCCATTTGGTGGTTCACTTCTCAAACACTCACAACAGCCAGGCCTGGGCCAAGCTGTAGCCAGGGGCCAGAAACTCAATCTGGGTCTCCCAGGTGACGAGTTAAGGACTCCAGAACTCAAACCATCACCTATCTCCTTCCAGGATAACAATGAGTAGGATGCTGGAATCAGAAGATGGAGCTGGGACTCGAACCCGGGCACTCTGGAATGGGACAGGGTTGTCCCACGCCGTGGCTTACCTACTGCACTGAACACCTGCCCCACAGCTGATGACAGGGAACCCACATCTCTTTTTCACTTCAGTGCATGCAAACACCAATTTCACCTTAGGGAAAAAACTCAAAGACAGGAATCTTTCTGTTCTGTTCTCTGATTCATCCCAATACCAATACAGAGCATAAGCAATAACTGTTGAATGCATGAATGAAATTTTTTAATCTGAAGTAAAGGGGTTTGGCAGGCCCCATTTTTGCTTTTCAGTCTCTATACCTCTGCCATGTTTTCCTCTAATCCTACCAATGCATCAAGACTGGTCCACATGCTGACAGTCTTCTCACGTCCTCTAGGAGTGATTTGGTTTCCTCCTGAGTACTAGTCCTGCTGACATGCATGGGAGTTCTACGCTCTTTTAAACACATTTCTTCTCTTTCCTAATAGACTAGGAGTTGATCTTGTACCTTGGCTTCATTGTTTTGCCTTTGTGGCTGCTTGAAAAATACCGTTAAATGAACTAATGAAAAGCAGGGGCTGCTGCTGTGGCGCAGTGGGTTAAAGCCCTGGCCTGAAGCGCCGCCATCCCATATGAGCGCCGGTTCTAGTCCTGGCTGCTCCTCTTCCTATCCAGCTCTCTGCTATGGCCTGGGAAAGCAGTAGAAGATGGCCCAGGTCCTTAGGCTCCTGCATGCCACGGGGGAGACCAAGAAGAAGCTCCTGGTCCTGGCTTCAGATCAGCACAGCTCTGGCCATTGCGGCCATCTGGGGAGTGAACCAGTGGATGGAAGACCTATATCTCTCTATCTCTACCTCTTTCTGTAACTCTTTCAAATAAATAAAATAAATCTTTTTTTAAAAAGCAAATATATATGGGCTGAGTTGATAAAAATTATCAAAATAGCTTTTGGAGAAAAAGAGAGCTATTTCTTCATCTCCACTTAGCATATTAAAGGTAAGGGAGGCAAGTAGAAGTGAAAGGGTTTGTTATTATTATAAAATACAATTTACCATACTTTATTTTTCTTTTGAAAGGAGATGATAGATAATTTAAGGTAAAATGGAAATTTGGGCATAACTGTTTATGAGAGGCAGAATTCACACTATTTGTCATCATGGTAAATATAATTTGTTTTACATGCCATATATATTTTAAAATGTTTATTTTATTTCAAAACATTTTTTTTTAATTTTTTGTTTGTTTGTTTGACAGGCAGAGTGGACAGTGAGAGAGACAGAGAGAAAGGTCTTCCTTTGCCGTTGGTTCACCTGCTAATGGCCACCGCGGCTGCTGCGCTGCGGCCGGCGCACCGCGCTAATCCGAAGGCAGGAGCCAGGTGCTTCTCCTGGTCTCCCATGGGGTGCAGGGCCCAAGCACTTGGGCCATCCTCCACTGCACTCCCGGGCCACAGCAGAGAGCTGGCCTGGAAGAGGAGCAACCGGGACCGAATCCGGTGCCCCGACTGGGACTAGAATCCGGTGTGCTGGCGCCGCAAGGCGGAGGATTAGCCTAGTGAGCCGCGGCACCAGCCGCTTATTTTATTTCAATAGAGGGATAGATGAATGGATGGATAGGCAATCAACTGATCTTCTGTCTACTGGCTTGCTCCATAGATTCCTACAGCAACTGGGCCTGGGCCAGGCCGAAGCTAGGGGACCAGAACTCAGTCCAGGTCTTCCAGGCAGGTGGTAG
This sequence comes from Oryctolagus cuniculus, assembly GCF_051225735.1. Taxonomy (NCBI): domain Eukaryota; kingdom Metazoa; phylum Chordata; class Mammalia; order Lagomorpha; family Leporidae; genus Oryctolagus; species Oryctolagus cuniculus. Next base: position 11,983,137 of record NC_142883.1, read on the forward strand.
GGACCCACATACTCAAGGCTTCACTTCTTGGAATGGGAAGAATAGCTGGGATTTGAACCTAGACACTCTGACACAGGATGTGGGTATCCCAAGTGGTGGCTTAATTGCTGTGCCAAATGTCCGCCCAAACACACTACGAATACAAGGCACTTTAAGATAATTCAATTTTTTAAAGAAATTGAGTATAAGAAATAACTTTTGGGGCTATGTTGTGGCAGAGCACATAAGGCTGCTGCCTGCAAGGCCAGCATCCTACATGGGCACTGGTTCATGTCCCAGCTGCTCCACTTTGATCCAGCTCCCTGCTAATGGCCTGGGAAAAGCAGTGGAAGATGGCCCACGTGTTTGGGCAACCTGCTACTCATATGGGAGACCCGGATGAAGCTTTTGGCTCCTGACTTCAGCCAGGCTCAGTGCTGGCCACTGTGGCCATCTGGGGAGTGAACCAGATGTTAGCTCTTTCTCTCTGTCTTGCCCTCTCTCTAACTCTGACTTTCTAAATAAATAACTAAATCTTTAAAATAAAGAAATCACTTGTTAAAGATACAATTCCATATCAATTCAGAGGAAAAACTACTAGTCTCACATTGCAGTTATGGGATAACTTTTCTCAAACACTGTACCAAATGATAAAATTTTATTAACAGTTGAAAACATGAGAGTTCAGCTAAAGATTATTTATGGAGACACTTCAAAATGTTCATGGAAAAATAGAGTTGAAAGATAAGTTTATTTTGTTGCAAAAAAACTGTGAAATCCACGTATGAATTTTTCACAAAGTGCATGTTCTATGAACTTTTTGAGGACCTCTTGTACATAATCCAGTAGATCAATGGTTTCAAGGAGTTGTCTTTACTTCCACTTCCACTTCCTTTAACTTTCAAAACATATTTAAGAATTAATAAAATAAAGTTTCTATTTGTTTTTCATTTACTGAAACATTCATAATGCTTTGTATCCCTCAGGCACTTGATATTTATTGAACTGAATGTTGAAAAAGGCTTAATCCATTCTCAACTAGACCATACTAATTTGTTTATGACATTCTCAGAGATCAACTAATTAATTGAGGATTAGAAGGCAGATTGCGATTTCCAAAACTTCCGATGATCACATTTCTAAATTCAAACACCCTCTTGACACAAGTAATCAGACTGTAAGAATAAGACATGAAAAGAACATTTCATGTATCCTACTATGTGTCAGGGAAGACACAAATAGGAGTAAGATAAAGGTCCTGATGTTGCGTCCTAAGACTTGTGAATCCTCCTTTGAATCACAGATAAATTCTCGGGGTGATACAATAGTTGCAAGGATACTTTACTTAAAGATCTACATAAAAATCACAACTCGAGAAAATGGCAACCTAGTCTAAATAGCAATACATATGCCAACCTAACCAGTCCATATTTAGTGGCTCCCAAGTTTCAATACATTTCCAGGAAATGAACTGAAAATCATCATAGCTGGTTTACCCAGAGCTGGAAGGTTATCATTAGGAACTGCAAGTGTTTTGGTTTTTATTATTGCCTGTTCATTTTGTAGGATTCCCATGGAGAAGTCCCATCCTTTATTAAAGAAGGAAGAAATGGGGCAGTTTTTAAAAAGGGTTGTGGTATCACTATTTACTGATTAAATATCAATGCTTCCATATTAAGAAGTGCCCATATATTGCTGAGTTGGGACCTATTTCTGAATATGCCAATTAGTATGGGTATATCCTCTGTTCATACATTAGCAATAAGTGTGGTTGCCATTGTGGGTTAATATGATTTCTCCTCAGTGGTAGATAACCTAAAGCATAACATGGGACAGTTGATTTTCTTCCCTTGCTATAATTCAGAAGGACTCATTTTCTCACCATTGCAACATACATTGACGTGGCTAACACCCATAAATGATCACATAAGATTTATATGCACTTCCCCACCCCAGCTCACTGAATAAGAAAGCAAACTGTGAAACAAGCTTATGGAAATAGTTACAGAATTAAGATCTAATCATATTTCAAAGCTCACCCTCAGAGAAGCTCTCTGAAGCAAAGGCCACAGAAACTGAAACTCATTTATTACTTGGGCAGAAACACAAACTTTAAGAGAATGAGGGAGGAAAAAAAACTTTACTTTGCTCTAGGGAAGAAGCAGCTATTCTCTGATGTGCAAAAAAGAATTTATCATCAAAGACCAAATGTAAATGGGGCCAATTAACTTTTTTAAGAATCACTACCTTCTGTAATATTTTTTGTAAGTCTTTGACACTGTTATACTTTACAACAAAATCTAATGTGGTATGATTTGACAAATGTCAAAAGGAAATGACTAGTATAATTAACAAATTTTAGCATGCATAAGGCACAATTTTAAATATACTCAGAATTTACAAGTGAGTGTGGCACATTCTGTGATACGGTACTTTCAGGAAGTAGACAGAGGATCTATCTCAAATTTTGACTTCAGAGATCAAAAACCAGTGTTCAATGAGCAAGTGATGTTAATTGAATTATTGGTCGGGTAATGAATTATTTCAAATGAGCTTTGAATCTAGGAGTTAGATGTCCCCATTTGGCATGCTCATAAATTCCATTTGTAATTTATTTATTATTTTGGAAAAATTTATCCTTTTGGTTCATTTGTACTAGAAAAAAGAATGCAATGGAAATTAAATTAGAAAGTTTATGAAATAATATATTTTCAATAACTTGCTACACCAAATTTACAGGCAGTTCAACATAAAACAGTGATTCAAATACTTGGAAAGCTCCATATACTAGCCTGGCTTATTAGAATTCTAAATAGATGCTGAGAAAACACTGGTGAGATTTTTGTCATTAGCTTTTCCAATACTAAAATGACAGAGAGTCTATTTAGTTTTCCAGGATCCTTCTTGTCAAGACAGAATTACTATATCAATTCATCTGAAATAACATTCAAAGTGTTTGCCAGCAGGGAGCATGATGCCCGTACACACGCCTGTCCCTCATTCAGTCTAGGAACAAGCGGTGCGCAGCCAGTTTTGGGGTTGTCGAGCTGCATTTCCCATCACCCAGCTCCTCAGCTGCTCTAGTCACCTTTTTTGTCAACCCAAGTTGCTTTGATTGACCATTCCAACTGTCACTGCCAGATGGCAAGCAGCAGAACAAGGTGGTTAAAGGCACAGGCTTTGAAGTTAGACCAACCTGGGTGGCGTAACCAAGGGCAAATGATCTGACTTCCCTGGGCATTATTTTGTGATGTGCAGATGAAGTGGACAACAAAGATTAAATAGGATTGAGATTCAGTGATGTGAGAATGGTGGAAGTTCAAGATGGCAAGGGATCAGAGAGAGGTGAGTCAGCCCTGGAATGAAGACAAAGACCAGGTTCTTTATGCGGAAGCGAAGGGGAAAAATAAAAGGCAAGGCAAGAGTGATCAAAAGGAGAATTTGATAGACTGAGATCTTGGAGGTGAACTAAGTAAGGTGTGGTCTAAGGCATGGCTGCATTTTTGGATAAAGTGGAAACAAGATAAAGTTATGAGTACTTTCTTATAGCTGAGCTTACAAAACTGCAGGATCAGACTGTTAGAAAATATAGCTACCAAATTCAACAGTCAAAAATTCTAGTTACTCTTTCCTATTCATTCTGTCATTTTGAGCCCATATGGAAAAACAAATTGCTCCAGCTTCTTTCGTGAGGAAGCAATTTTCTTCCTGACACGCCCCCAAGATGAGAGTGCTCTGCCGCTTTGGACAATGCTAATCATTTTCAACTCTGTTTAAATGATGTAATGATTAATACATAGAAAGGAATAAAGCATGTTGGAAATTTATGACACGTGATACAGAATCCTCTGGATAACGTCTAGCGTTACAAATGCCAGCGCATTTAGCTGTGAACTTAACTTCGTCCCCAACCCTGGCCCCCTCCATACCCAACCCTTCTTGAGAATTGATCACTATCTGAAATTTTATACATTGCTCACTTTAAAAAATGAACATATGTGTTGGCATCTCTAACAACCTATTTTGCTTTATTATTTCTTAGCTTTACACAAACATAATCATGCTTCATTCTTTGAGTTTTTCACTCTGTGCGCCATGCATTCCTGTGCAAGTCACCTGGCGCTTTTTTGAGTTTCTAGGGTCAATGTTAAAGAGTTGAATTGATGGTTCATACACCAAAAACCAGGCTTTACACCATAAAGCCTAATTATTTCCCAAAACAACACTTTATATTTTACTACAGTATATAATAGTTCTTTTATTCCACCCCTTCCATCATAATTAGTATTGTTCAACTTTCTATTTCTAATAACAAATTAGTAAGACATCATTACATTGTCATAAAGTTCATCTTTTAAATTGTACTAATCAGTGGTTTTTAGGATGTTCATACAGCTGCACATTATCAAATTCTAGAATACTTGTGGCTGGCACCATGGCCTAGTGGGTAAAGCCAACACCTGCAGTGCTGGCATCCCATATGGGTGCCAGTTCGAGATCCAGCTGCTCCACTTCTGATCCAGGTCTCTGCTATGGCCTGGGAAAGCAGTAGAAGATGGCCCAAGTCCTTGGGCCCCTGCACCCATGTGGGAGACCAGGAAGAAACTCCTGGCTGCTGGCTTCAGATTGGCCCAGCTTTGGCTATTGTGAATAGCCACTGGGAATTCACTGGGAGTGAACCAGCGGATAGAAGAGCTCGCTCGCTCTCTCTCTCTCTCTCTCTCTCTCTCTCTCTTTCTGCCTCTCTGTAACTCTGCTTTTCACATAAATAAATAAATCTTTTAAAAAAATTCCAGAATACTTTATCACCTTGGATAGAAACTCCATACTCACTACTCATTACAGTCACTTTCCATTCTCCCTTCCCTCAAGCCTCTGTCTAAGTGGATTGGCCCATTCTGAACATTTCATGTAAAGTGAATCATGCAACACGTGGCAATTAGTGCTCACATTCTTTCACTCTGTATGTTTCCAAGGTTCATCTATGTTGTGACATGCATCAGTAGTACTACATTCTTAATCACTGTCGGCTCCATCATGTGGGTCGTACCGCATTGTGTCTTTCCATTCATCAGCTGATGAGCATTTGAGTTGTTTCCATTTTTTGACAATTAAACAATGCTGCTGCAAAAATTCTCGCACAAGTTTCTTTGGGCATTTTTTTTCAGTTTTTATGGGTATACACAAAAGGTCATGGGTACATACATAAGGGTAGAACTGCTGGGTCACAGAGTAACTAGGCTTAACTTTTTGAGAGACTACCAAACTATTTTTAATTTTACAATCTCACTAGCAAAGTATAAAGGTTCTAATTTCTCCACATCCTATTCCCAACTGGTAATTGTCTTGTTGATTTTATCCATTCTAGGAGGTATTCCTTTGATCTTTCTTTCCTTAATGATTTACGAAGTTCAGTATCTTTTCATGTGATTGTTGGCCATTTGTATATCTTCTTTGACAAATGTATATTAAAATCCTTTCTGCATTAAAAAAATTGGGTTGTCTTTTGATTACTGAGCTGTAAGAGCTCTTTATATAGTCTGGATAAAAGATCCTTATCAGATATATGATTTGCAATTATTGCCTTCTATTCTGTAGGTTGTTCTCTCACTTTGATAGCATCCTTTAAAGCACAAAAGTTTTTCATTTTAATTAAGTACAATTTATATATTTTTTCTTTTGTCATTTGTGTGTTTGGTTCCTATCTAAGACGCCTTTATCCAATGTTACAAAATTTCACTTGCATGTCTTCTTCTAAGGGTTTAATGTGATGTTCCCCCTCCTATTATTTTCTTCTAAAGAGTTTTACAGTTTTATCACTTGCACTTATGTCTGTGATTCAGTTTTGTATATATTGTGACATATGGGTGCAACTGTTTTTTTTACCCATGATATCCAGTTGTTCCAGCTCTATTTGTGAGTTTCCATGTGAATTTTAAGATTAGCTTGGCAATTTGTACAAAAAAGGCAGCAAAGGTTTTGGCTGAGATTAAGCTGAATCTGTAGATCAGTTGTTAACAGAGACTGTAGATCAGGTGGGTGATACTGCCATCTTAACATTAACACTTTTGATTCATGAATATAAATGTCTTTCCTTCGAATTACATGTTTGTATATGATTTGTTAAATTTTATTCTCAAGTATTTAATTATATTTATTCTATTTTAAGTGGATTTTTCTTAATTTCATTTTTAGATATTCATTAGTAATGAAATATGATTGTTTTTTTATGTTGATCATATACCACAAACCTTGGTTTACTCTTATTTTTCAAAGTTTTTGGGGTCGCTATTTATTTATTTATTTGGATTCCGTAGAATGTTCTGCACATAAGATTTTGCTTCTGTGAACAGAGACTTCCTTTCCAACTGGATGCCTTTCATTTCTTTTCTTGTGAGACTTCCTAATTTCTGTCAATCTACTATTTGTAAAATATAGTTCAACAGGATCTTAGTTTTTAATTTCCTTCGTTACTGGTGATATGAACTGTTCTCCATATCTTTATGGACTACAGTTCCACTCTGGGAAACGTTAACATCTTTAGGAAAGCTCTTCAGCTCCATTTCTGATATATGTTAAGCTTCCGTATGTGTGTGTAAGTGTCTCTGTGAGTCTATTATGCATGTATGGTTTTCTTTTTTTATATATTTATTCATTTGAAAGTCAGCATTACACGGGGGGGGGGGGGAGAGGGAGAGAGAGAGAGAGGTCTTTCATCTGCTGGTTCACTCCCCAACTGGCCTCAATGGCTGGAGCTGCACCGATTTGAAGCCAGGAGCCAGGAGCTTCTTCCTGGTCTCCCATGTGGGTGCAGGGCCTCAAGGACTTGGGCCATCTTCTACTGCTTTCCCAGGCCATAGCAGAGAGCTGGATTGGAAATGGAGCAGCTGGATCTCAAGCTGGAGCCCACATGGGATGGCGGCACTTCAAGCCAGGGCATCAATCCACTGTGCCATAGCGCAGGCCCCCGTAATGGTTTTCATTATATGCTCTCTATTCAGTTCCTTTGGTCAGTTTATCTACAACTGCACCATTACCAAACTTCTCTTTTCTATAGATTTATAATAAATTTGGGTACATGGCAGGGCTAATAATTTCTGACTTTTTCTTTTTCAGAAGATTTTTGGGGGCTGGCGCTGTGGCACAGCAGGTAAAGCTCTCACCTGCAGTGCTGGCATCCCATATGGGTGCCAGTTTGAATCCCGGCTACTGCACTTCCAATCCAGCTCTCTACCAAGGCCCAGGAAAGCAGCAGAAGGTGGCCCAAGGACTTGAGCCCCTGCACCTGCATGGGAGACCTGCTTTGGATTGGCCCAGTTCTGGCCGTTCTGGCCAACTGGGAAGTGAATCAGTGGATGGAACACTCTCTCTCTCTCTCTCTCTCTCTCTCAACTTTCACTCTCAATCTTGCTCTTTCTCTCTTTCTGCCTCTGCTTCTCTGTAACTCTGTTTTTCAAATAAATGAATACATCTTTGCAAAAAAAACAAAAAACAAAAAAAACAAGAAGAAGATTTTTGGTAACTCTTGGGACTATCTTGTTCCCATGTCAATTTCTGATCAATCTTATCAGATAAATCCATGAAACTGTATTGAATTGATAGGTTCAGCTGAAGACAACTGACATCTTTAATAGTTACTTAAGGTAATTCAGTATATATTTGCTATATCTTTTCATTTATTTTGGTCTTCTTTGATGTCTTTTAATAAAGTTCTATAATTTTTTCCAAACAAAATTTATACATATTTTCTTAGATTCATTGCTAGGTACCTTTTTTATTTTAAAGGAAATGTTTTCAAAATTATGTTTTTGGTGGGGGGGTGGGGAGGGAGGCTTTTGGCCTAGTCTGGTTAAGCTGTCAGTTAAGATGCCTGCAACCCATATGGGAGTAATCAGGTTCAAGTAGTGGCCTCTACTCCCAATTCCAGCTTTTTTTTTTTTTTTTTTTCAACAGGCAGAGTGGACAGTGAGAGAGAGAGAGACAGAGAGAAAGGTCTTCCTTTGCCGTTGGTTCACCCTCCAATGGCTGCCATGGCTGGCATGCTGCGGCCGGCGCACCGCACTGATCCGATGGCAGGAGCCAGGTGCTTCTCCTGGTCTCCCATGGGGTGCAGGGCCCAAGCACTTGGGCCATCCTCCACTGCCCTCCTGGGCCACAGCAGAGAGCTGGCCTGGAAGAGGGGCAACTGGGACAGAATCCGGCGCCCCAACCGGGACTAGAACCCGGTGTGCTGGCGCTGCAAGGCGGAGGATTAGCCTAGTGAGCCACAGTGCCGGCCCCAGCTTCTTGCTAATACACATGCTGGGCAGAAGTAGGTGATGGCTCAAGTGGTTAAAATCCTGTTCCCCAATGTGGGAGACCTGGTTTGAGTTCTTGGCTCCTGGCTTTATTCTGGCCAGCTCTGTCTGTGTCTAAAAAAATTTGTTTAACAAAATTTTAAAATAAATTAAAAAAAATTTTTGCTGAATTATATATCTAACCAGTTTCTAAACATTTGTATTATTTCTAATAGTTTACAGATACATTTAGGTTTTATGTATAGACAATCGCATCTTCAATGAATAATACTAAGTTTGGTTCTCCCTTCTAATTTTAAAATTTATTTGTTTATTTGAAAGGCAGAGTCTCTCTGGTTCTCTCTTTCACACACATACAGGGTAGGGGAAGGGAGGGAAGGAGAGATTAAGACAAAAATGGGAGAGGGGAGAGGAGGGGTAGGGGAGAGGTGGGGGAGGGGACAGGGGAGGAGAGGAGAAATCTTCCATCTTCCTGGTTCACTTCCCAAGTGGTCACGATGGCTGGGATTGGGCCAGGCTGAAGCCAAGAGCCTTGAACTCCATCCAGTTCTCTGGAGTGGCCTCCCAGGCTCTCGGGCCATCTTCTGTTATCTTCCCAGGCACATCAGCAGGGAGCTGGATTGGAAGTGGAGCAGCTTGAACTCAAACTGGCAGTCATATGGAATGCTAGCATCACAGGCAGTGGCTGAATTCACTGTGCCACAACACTGGCCCTGGTTCTCTCTTTCTAATTTATATGTTATTTATTTCTTTTTTTGTCTAGCTCTGAGCAATGCATGTCTATTACATGGCTGAACAGCAGCAACAATGATGCTCATCTTTCTCTCTTCCTGATTTTAAAATGAATTCTTTAAATGTTTCACCATAATAACATCTGCTTTAAGTTTCTGATATTCTGTATTGGTTAAGGACATTTCCTCCTACTATTAAGAGATAGAGAGAGAGAGATCAATCTTTCTTCTACTAGTTCACTCCCAAATGGCCACACAGCCAAGGCTGGGCCAGACGAGAGCCAGGAGCCAGGAGCTTCTTCTGGGTCTCTCACGTGTGTGCAGGGCCTCAAGGACTTGGGCCACCATCCACTGCTTTCCCAGATGCATTAGCAGAAGCTGGACTGGAAATGGAGCAGCCAGGACTCAAACTGGTGCCCATATGGGATGCCAGCATCACAGGCAGTAGCTTTACCTGCTATGCCATAGCGCTGGCCCCCTAGCATAAAGTTATTTGTCTTACCTTTTCAATTTCCTCTGGATCAGTAGTCATTTTTCCCATTTTCTCCCATGTCTAATTGTGCCTTCTTATTTTTCTGAGCAGTCTTGAAGAAAATCTACATCTTACTAGTCTTTTTTTTTTTTTTTTTTTTTTGACAGGCAGAGTGGACAGTGAGAGAGAGACAGAGAGAAAGGTCTTCCTTTGCCGTTGGTTCACCCTCCAATGGCCGCCATGGCCGGCGCGCTGTGGCCGGCACACTGGCGCTGATCCGATGGCAGGAGCCAGGTGCTTCTCCTGGTCTCCCATGGGGTGCAGGGCCCAAGGACTTGGGCCATCCTCCACTGCACTCCCAGGCCAGAGCAGAGAGCTGGACTGGAAGAGGAGCAACTGGGACAGAATCCGGCGCCCCGACCGGGACTAGAACCCGGGGTACCGGCGCGGCAGGTGGAGGATTAGCCTATTGAGCTGTGGCGCCAGCCTCTTACTAGTCTTTTAAAAGGAGCAAACTTTGCTTTTGCTGGATTAGTCATTTTTTATGAAGACTTCCAACTCTCTTGGCACCCATGATATTATTGGCTCCTGATTCTCCAAGTACCTCTCTGACAGTTGCTTACTGATCTCTAGTGATTTTAAATAACTTTGCCTCCATGTCATCTACTCTCTTCCTACCATACCATACCTACCACCTCTCTTCAACCTATTGTTATAGTTTCTGATGATGTAACTTCCCAACTCCTTATCTCCTGCATCTACATCCTTTGTACTAGGTCCAGAATTGTGTCCAACCTGTGGTTGGGAAGGTGTTCTCCGAGACGTCCCATAGGCATTCAGCAAACTGTCCCAAAGGGAAATGAATCATTGCCTCCTGAAGCTGGGTCACTTTCCCTCTTGCCTGAAGACACAATGGAGCTAGCAGCTGCATTCACGGCAAGGGTGGATTAGAAAGTCTGCTACCTAAAGAGCCTCACTTGAGACTGCAATGTGGAACTTGGGAGGTAGAACTTCTAGAGAGGGTTGGTTTTTGGTATGTGTGTCTTAAAGCAGACAGAGTCATTTTCAGCTTTGTAAAAAGAATCAGAAGCAGGAATTGTGAGGTACTGGAGCCTCCAATAAGCCAGGAGAGGGGTTAGGGCCCAATCCAAACCCTAGCACAGGAAATGGGACCAGAGACCTAGGGAACAAGTACGCAAGATGAGGACTAAAGCAGGAAGCTGCCACATTTCCACACTCTTGGGGAAGCAGCCTGATAAACCACCATCCAGGGCCAACCTAGTGTCAATGACTGGGTTCAGTCAGAGCACCCTACACTATTCTCTCTGCAGTCTTCACCCGCCCAGACTTCAGGCCAATTTCCTGCCCAGAAGTAGCCCGAGTTAAAATGTGTTCTAAACATATATGGGTTCTTTTTTTTTTTTTTTTTTTTTTTTTTTTTTTTTTTTTTTATCTCAAAGCTCTACTTGCCTTGGGTTTTCCACAAATGCTCTAAAATAGTGGCTCCAATCTGGGAGTCTTGGACTGAGGAGACATCCCAACATTATCAGAGGACACAAGGAGAAACCTATTAGAAGAGCTTGGGGTTTGCAAACAGTATCTCTGTGAGCTTCTGCTGAGTTCTTTACGCTGTTCAGCTTCTTCCAAGGAGTCCCTGGCTACATTGCTGCTAAAACTCCATCTTAGTCCAACACCTTCCTTTGGGACACACCTGACCCATGTAGTCACCAACTGGCCTTAATTTCCTTTTCTGATTAAAATCAGCAATGCAGGCTTTCAAATCAAAATCTAATTCTAGTTTCTTCTGATCCCTTTTCATAACATGTGGGAGAGCTTAATATTTATACGGTTTTTGGGGGGATTTGTTTGTTAAGTCTGATGTCAGATTGATTCATTACAACATTAGAGTAAATCTTGCAGATTTCACAAGAGGAAAAGATCAATAAAAGGACAACAGTAGGAGATAAAGAATTAAAACAAGGAACTAAAATCTTGAGAAATAATTGTGTAAAGCTAAAATGTCTAGTAACAGGTGTACCATCTAAAAATCTTTCTATCAGCAAGATTAGAATGAAGAGGGAAGGCTGGAGAAGGTGATGCCTGAGAGAGAGGAGGAAAATGCAGGTAGAGCTCCGGAACCACCTGCGTCAGAATCTCTCTTGTGGCCCAGGAACCCACAGTAAGGGCTCCCTTGTTGCTTCTTATGATCAGCCAAGTTGGGAAATTACTGTTCTGGCTAACTGAGGGAACAAGTGGGGGAACTTTTACAAATAAAATAAAGCTATGAAGACAATAATTTATGTAAAGCACACAACTTATGCTTGGCATTTTTGCTGTCTTATTTCATTTCTCCTATGATTTTTCTCTGTAAAGAGCCCAACTAGTTGAGATCAATCATTCTACATAAATGAGTATCAACTTAGATAACCCTGAAAGTTTCTATGGCAACCAAGAACAAAGATAATAATCATCAAGCTCTAAATAGGCAGGGTTTCTTAGTAAGCTTGGGTTGGCTTACTTTAAATGGTTTTAAATGCAGCAAAAAGCAAGCAGTTCAGTTGCAAGGAGTAAGACAGCATTTCTACAAGAGTAGTTAACTAATCACGTGGTCCCCCAAATAAAAGTAAAATGGAATATGCTGCTTAATCCTGAAGGCAATTAAAATATATAAATACAATTTTCATTGAGCCCACCCCTCTTAGCATGTAATTTATCTAATTCAAGCCATGCAGCTAGGTGTTGGAATTAACTTCTCTGAATTAAATACAAAAATGGAAAGTCATTTTGGGACTTGATCCTCATTCATTTTCAACCAAATATCCAAATTCATTTCAAATTCACACAAGAACTGCAACAGCTTCACCTAAATCAGTTTTCTACAAGTTCAACATCCCTCCTACACTCAGATGTGATTGTGAAACTACTTTGATCTTTATTCCCAAATTTATTGCTCTGTGTAATCCATGACAAAATATAATGTGATTTACTATATCTCTATATGACAGCCCAGCAGCTGACAGAACTTAATAATTTAGCATAAGAAAAAAAACCTTCTGGCACCAAAATATACAGATCATAATGGGGCTCTTTAGTACCAGTTTACAATGAAGCCTATACAAGCTAATCACAAGAACTTCAAAACAATCCTTTCTTCCCTCATGCATTTAATGAGGGAAATTTTTATTCCTTAAACATGCTTTGTAGCTGCAAGCAAGTAATTCTAAAACATGCTGCTTTTGTTCTCATTAAAACAATGCAGGACTAGTCATATACTGATGCCTCTTTCTAGAAGAAAAGTGTTAAATTTCTCCACTTTATTCCAAACAAGTGAAGAAATGGAACACATCAGAATTCAGGTAAGTCTAAATAAAAGTACGTTTTGTTCTGATCCATAAACAGCATAATTAGACAACCAGTCACCATACATATTATTATCAGAATTAAATGACATCAAGAGCTCTCCTGGAGTATCCAGAGCTGACGTGTCTCTGAAACCCCCTGCCTGCACACGTCTGCATCCATGCAGGAAATGTCACACCAGAGGGCCCCTAATTCTTTCAACTTACAATTTCCAAGATCCTTCAGACTGCTGTAAGAATTTCAGCAGTTTCCTTGTTTGTTTGTTTTTTTGTTTGTTTGTTTGTTTGTTTTTAAGATTTAATTTATTTGAAGGGCAGAGTGACAGAGAGAAAGCAATCTTCCATCTGCTGGTTCACTCCCCAAATGACTTCAATAGCCAAGGATGGGCCAGGTTGAAGCCAGGAGCTAGGAACTCCAACTGGGTCTCCCACATGGGAACAGGGACCCAAACACGTTGGCCACCTTCTGCTGCTCTCCCAGGCACATTAGCAGGGAGCTGGGTCAGAAGCAGAGCAACCAGGACTTGAATCATCATTCTGATATGCTATGCATTGCAGGTGGTGGCTTAACCCACTGCATCACAATGGTGGCCCAGCAGTTTTGTTTTTAGCAAGAATAATTTAATGTCTGTAGCTGATATAAACTATACAAAACCTATAGGAGGAAGGCCCTAAATTAAATATAATTCTGGGGAGCACACAAATTAAAAATTGACCTGCTTTTGTACTAGGAGCAAGAATGGAAACTGAATGGGTTCACCTGTCCAGTATATACATTCCCCTCGGAACTCTGAAACAGCAGCCTGTAACCACACTATCAGCTATCTCTACACTACTCATATCCTTGGGAATTCCTCACTCTGGGTAAAAGGAGTAGCTACTACTTCATGAATCCTTACTATTTGCCAAGTGCTTTTGCATAGTTATTTCTCTTCATCACAACTTTGCAAGGCAGGCATTACCCTCGAGTTACAAATACATAGCCTGAAGCCCAGAGAGTTTAAGCAACTTGTTTAAACACAGGAGGCTGTGAAGCGGGATTCAACCTCCAAAAGTCCAGCCACCTCTGCTTGCCTGCAAGTCGTGTATCAGAACTCTCTCTCAAAGCCGTTGTTTTATTCCACTCAAAAGCCTTTAGCAGCTCCCAGTGCATAAAGAATGAGGACTCACACTCCCAAGTCAGACACTCAAAGCCCTTCGCACTTTGGTAATGAGCCGTTAACCTGGATCATGCGGTTGGCCCTGGTCACACTGTGTCCACCTTCTGAGTGTGTCCTGGGGCTCCTAATGTCCTTGCTACTCTCACGAGTTAGAAAGCCTTTGCTGCTCGTCCCAAACCATGCTAGAAGAATCAGCTAAGTCACATGTCTTCCAAGAAGCTTCCCCAGCTCCCACTGCGGGTAATCCTTAATTCTGCACGCCTCCCCTCCCCCTGTTACTCTCGCTGCGTGCTCTGGGAGGGCATCGAGAAAGCCTGTCTGAGAGCACAGCGCTCCGGGTGTCTGCGTGCCCGTCCTGGACTACGGAAACTCCAAACCAGGAACTCTCTCTGAAATCCTATGGGGCGGAAGAACAGTGCTTCACAACCTCTGCCGCTGGCTGAGCTGACAGAATGGCCCAGGGAGTTGTCTACTGCAGGTGAGATAACACGTTAATCCCACATGTAGGGTATTTTTATTTTGTGAACATATGCCATGACTTTAAAAATTAACAAACACAGGGCCAGCATCCTGGTGTGTGGGGAAAGTTGAGGTCTGTGATGCTGACATCCCATACGGGCGCCTTCCTGTCCCAACTGCTCCACTTCTGATCCAGCTCCCTGCTGATGGCCTGGGGAAACCAGCAGAGGACGGCCCAAGTGCTTGGGCCCCTGCACCCATGTGGGCCTCCAGATGAAGCTCCTGGCTCTGGCCTGGCCCTGTGCTATCCATTCAGGGCTTCTGGAAAATGAACCAGCAGAGTGAAACCCTCTCTCTCTCTCTCTCTCTCTCTCTGCTCCCACTGTCTGTTCCTCGCTTTCTGTAACTCTTTCAAAATAAATAAATCTTTAAAAAATTAACAATACTAAAGAATGATAACATTTAAATTTCATCTGTGTACAAATCAGATAATAAACTACATTGAACAAACTCTTCAAATAGTTTGAAAATACAAGTTAATCTGAAGAATTTTAAAATGTACAGATCTTCAATAATGGTACTTTGATCACCCTAGTGACAATATCTGCATAGTCTTGGTATGTCCTATGATATTCATTTGCACATATGACTGATGACCACTACCAATGATTTCAGATCTTTCTGTTCCTAATCCACGAGGAGTGATTGGTTCTGCTGGAGCAGTATAACACTTTTCATTACCTACCTACTTGCTACCCAACCCCAGATACAGTTTTGTTATTTTTCTGCAAAGAGACTATTGAGATGTCCAGTGATTACAAGGTTAGCTACTGGACAGAGTTGTGTCTTCTAGTACCTGGTGACAATATCTAAGTCTGGCTAAGTCTGGCTCATTTATTAGTGCCTGTTTCTTATTCTTGTCTACTCAAAAAGCTTATTGATTTGAAATTTGGGAGAATAAAGACACCAAGTGATTTTTTAGGCTGTCATACCCACACAGCTAGCACATTTACTGATCCCGTCTTCAAGTTAGCTTATGCTTTTCCTTCATGAAAATGCCTTGCTTTTTTTTTTTTCTTTTGAGTACTTGATGCACTGTCAGCATGGTTGTGATCTGGGTCATGTTTCCAGTCTCAAAAAAATAATTTGCTCAAAAAAATATTCAGTAGCTTCATACCAGCAACTTAAATAGCTCATTGTCCTTCTTCACTGACTCTCATTAGGTTGGAAGAGAATTAAATTCTCTTTTAAACCCAACTGAAAGTTGTTGCTAGTGTTCATGTCAGTCTCCTTTTCCTATCTGGTTGACCCTATGGAACCCAGTGGAAGGACCCTGACCAAAGAGGGTCATGGTGGGTCTGGGGTGGGGGAGGCTGCAGGTGGGCCTGAGGGATGCGCATGCTCCTGGTTCAAGTGGAAAACGGTGAGAAGTGCTTACAGCTCACGTTTCCAACCTCTTCGGAGATGACTGACTGCTGTGTGAGTTTCAGGTCTCAGTGACAGTCTAGCTGGATTCGAGGAACCTCAAGGTTCTTTCTGGAATCTCACTTGTTCTCCAGCATTGTGATTCTCAGCAAAATGCCCCAGTCTCATACATTCCTGGAATCTTTAGGAACTGTCAGAGATGATACTGATCACTGGAGAGTCACACTCTCATTCCCTTTCTGGGATAACTGGTTATAGAACACAGATTGCAAATTCATCACACCCCAAAACAATAAGGCTGTCTAGGACAAGCCCACAGCCAGTATCACACAGATGAGGAAAAGCTGGAACTGTTTCCTCTAGGATCTGGAACAAACAAGGATGCCCTCTCTCACCAGCTTACTCAATACCCTAGTGGAAATCCTAGCGAGAACAATTAGGTGAGAGAAAGAAATACAGGGTAACCAAATTGCAAAGGAGGAGCTAAAAATCTCAGTGCTTGCAGAAGACATGATTTTATGCACGGACAATCCTGAATATCCTGGCAACAGGCAGTTACAATTGATAAACAAATCCAGTAAGGTTGCAAGACACAAAACTAACATATAAAAACAGTAGCATCCTTATATACCAACAATGACCTTGCTGAAAGTGAAACCAAGAAAGTTCATCCACTTCACATTAGCTAGAAAAAAATACTTAGGATCAAATTTAACTAAAGGAATGAAGGATTTCTACAATGAAAATTATAAAACACTGATGTGAGAAATTATAGAGCACCTACAAAAATAGAAAGATATTCAATATTCATGGATTGGTTGAAGAATTTATAGGTTAAAACATCCATACTATCCAAAGCAATCTACAGATTTCATACAATCCCTGCTGTATTTTATATAATAACCAGTGATGTTCTTTACAGTACTAAGAAGGACAATCTTAAAATTCATGCAGAATTGAAAAAGACCCAGAATAACCAAAAAAAGAAAGCATTACAACATCTGACTTTAAAGCATGTCACAAAGTTATAATAATTGAAACAGTGTGGTACTGTCATAAAAACTGACATATAGACCAATGGAACCAAATAGATAACAGAGATTTTAATGGTGCCAAGAATATAAATTATAGAACTATTAGTCTCTTTAATAAATGGTGCTGGCAAAAGAATAAAATTAGATTCCTACGCCTCATCATACGCAAAAATCTACTTAGAATCAATCAAATACCTAACTGTAGTTCTGAACTATGGAATTACTAGAAGAAACATACGGGAAATACTTCATGATAGAGAAGCAATCAAGACATTTGGAATCAGGCCCCAAATCACAAAACCAAAATTAAATAAATAGGATTATATCAAACTAAAAAGCTTCTGCAAAGCGAAGGAAACAAACAACGGAGTGAAGAGACAAGCAGCAGAATGGGAGAAAATGGTTGCAAGCTATTCATCTGACAAAGGAGTAATATTCATAATATAAAGGAACTCAAAAAACCGAACAATCCAGTTAAGAAATGGACAAAAAGTACAAATAGACATTTCTCAAAAGAAGAAACACAAATGGCTAACAGACAGATCAGCAGCCAGTAAAGAAATGCAAATCAAAATTACAGTGGGATACTAGCTCACCCTAGCTAGAATGACTATTATTAAAAAGACCTGATACTATTAAAATAGACCTACTATAATCCAGAAATCTCAATACTTGGTATATAAACGGAAGAAATGAAATCATTGTATCAAAGAGACACCTGTACTCTCATGTTTATAGCAGCACTATTTACATTTGCCAAGACATGGAATCAGCCAAGGTGTCCATTAACCGATGAATGGATATAGAAAATGTGGCAGATACACACACTAGAATATTATTCAGCCATAAAAAAGAATGAACTTCTGCACTTGCAGCAAAATGGATGGAACTGGAGGACATGTTGGTAAGTTAAATAGCCAGAAACAGGAAGACAAATAGTGCATGTTCCTCCTCATCTGTGGAGGGCACAAAATTTTACCTGAACATAGAATGGTGACTACCAAATCTGGGAAGGATGGAGGAGGGAGAAGATGTATGGAGGCTGAGTAAAAGGCATTGAACCACAACTATACAGAAGGAATATGTTCCTAATGCTCCACTGCACAGAGCGGTGACTATAGTTCACAATAATCTAGTATATATGTCCCAAGCCAGTAACAGAGAGGAAATCAAAGGCGCCAATCAGAAAGTAATAATAAGGAGAGGGAAACATTAATTAGCCTGCTTTGGTGGTATACTTTGTATAAATTTATTGAAATGTCACACTGTGCCCCATAAATATATATAAAGTGTTAATCAAGATTGTTTTAATGTTTCCGGAGGTAGAAATGCTAACCAAACTGATTTTACCTTCATGCATTGAATACATATGTTGCACTATTACACTGTACCCCATAAATATTTAAAATTAAATAATAAAAGTATATATTTATATCTTCAATTTAAAAATAGTGCACTTATCATCTTATAGATCTTAAAGATTCTCATCTAGGCTAGTGTAACATTAGCAAAGGCTGGCTGGCCAGTCGGCTCCCAAGAATACTCAAGTTCTCTACTGATGTCAGCATGAAGTAGCATCTAACTCGTTCATTCCACCATGGATTACAGTCTGCTCCCCTGCACTGCAGGTCCAGAAACTCAGTGTTAGTGCAGTGTGGTTAGTGCGTTATTTTTAAAGACTGGTTCACATAGACCAAATCTATGGTAGACCTAGGTTCTGGATGGTATTCTTTGCCATCCTATGCTCTACCCATTATTAAATTTAATTTAGATTTGCACATAACCTTGCTTGTACTCTATACCAGCCTCCTGACATGCTTAATGCCTGTTTTGTCACACTCATCTCCAGTACTGTAATCTCAGAAGAGAAGTTAGGAAAATTCCAAGAATTTTTAGTATTTTGTTTGTAAAAGTTATGGTTAATTATTTTAGAATCCAAAGCTACTGACATTTTAAAAGTATTTTTCTTATGACCTATATGACTGGTTTTCAGTTCACCGAAAAATTAAGACTAAACAAAATTCTACACACAAGTACAGTATGAACCAGAATTTATTCTGGAGTGCTTTAGAGAATGCTTAAAGTATACTAATGGGTAGAAGCCTTCAGAATATGTAAATATAGAAAACAAAAAATGTCAACAAAATAATAAATGTTTGAATTTCCTCGACTGGTCAAAGGCATAATACAAGTGTATTGCCCCACAACAGACTCAGGGCTGTTCCCCTCCACTGGATTTCAAAAGATTAATAACATGATAATATAGTGGTTCATTCTCTGTTACTTTCCTTTTGTTATGAGGTGAAATCAAAAGAAAATGTTTTCTATGCACAACTTTTTAAGTAAGACTTACCCTCCCCTCAACTTCTGAAACAAACTCTGTGGCTACCAACAGGGCATCCTTAGGAATATCTCCCATGAGTGAAGACTTTCCCCGGACAGCTTAGACAAGTTTCCAGAGCCGGGGGAGGTTGCTGGATGTGGCTGATACTGACCACTCCATCCTACGCAGACTACCTCTGTGAGATACACCTGCTCTCCTCTCTCACCCATCTCTGACTTCAGGGTCAACACTTCAGGGTTTTGGCCAAATCAAGGAGTCTCAGACCAAGCAATCTGGACTTTCCTTAATGCAATGGTATGTGCTAGGGCTAAGGGAGCACGGACTAAAGTGAATGGAAATCTAGTTGGGAAGATGATGCCCCTGGGATCCAGGAGCATGAACCAGAACAGAGCAGATAATCGTGGCAACAAAGGGAAGCACTGCCAGTGGACACACTCTGTTCACAGTCTTGAGGGACAAAGGTGGTGACAGGGGCTAGGCCAGCCTTGTGCCTCTTTATGAAGGAGGAAGCTTCATTAGGGCAAATTTAAAAACTAAATAAAAGGAAATAACTACACCTTTATACTCTCCATCTCTCCCAGCCACACTGGTGCCCACAGGCACACTGTTTTACAAGTGGATTTTCCTACAGGAATTCTTTGTTTAAAAGATGTTTTAGTTTAGTGTTTTTCAGAGCACACCTGCTACAAGTGGAAGATTACTGAGAGATCTCAGTAACTATAGGTGGGTCTTACACAATCCCTCAGAAACAAGGATAAGAATTTGCCTTCATCTGGACATGGAATCAATCTCAAGTTCTCTCACCTCTTGTACACTCTTCTTGATATTACTATCTATTACTATCTTTTCTTCCATAGCTTACTCTCTCCCTCTCTTAATCTCTAATTAAGATGTGATTTATCATAAAACCCACCATTTTAGAATGTATGATTCAGTGGTTTTAGTATATTCACAAAGTTGTATAATCATTGCTGTTAACTGATTCTGAATTGTTTACATTACACTAAAAGGAAATTCTGTACACAGTAACCAGCATTCCTAATTTCCCTCTACCTCTAGTCCTCAAGAACTTCTAGTCTTTTTGTCTTCGTAAATTTACTTATTCTGAACAATTCATATAAATGAAATCATGCAATACGTGGCCATATATGTCTGAATTCTCTCATGTACACTATATTTTCAAGGTTTACTCACGTTGTGGCATGAATCAGTAAGTCATTCCTTCTTTAAAACTGAACAATAATGATACTTCATTGTACTATGAATTACCACATTTTGTTTATGGATCAGTTGATGAGCATTTGGACTATTTCTATTTTTTGACTATTATAATGCTACTAGGAGCCGGCGCTGCGGCTCACTAGGCTAATCCTCTGCCTTGCGGTGCCGGCACACCAGGTTCTAGTCCCGGTTGGGGCGCCGGATTCTGTCCCGGTTGCCCCTCTTCCAGGCCAGCTCTCTGCTGTGGCCAGGGAGTGCAGTGGAGGATGGCCCAAGTACTTGGGCCCTGCACCCCATGGGAGACCAGGAGAAGTACCTGGCTCCTGGCTTCGGATCAGCGCGGTGCGCTGGCCGCAGAGCGCAGGCCGTGGCGGCGGCCATTGGAGGGTGAACCAACGGCAAAGGAAGACCTTTCTACCTGTCTCTCTCTCTCACTTTCCACTCTGCCTGTCAAAAAAATAAAAAAATAAAAAATAAAAAAATAATGCTACTAGGAGCATTTGTGTACAAGTTTTTCGGTAGACGTATGGTTTTTAATTCTCTTGGGATATCTGCAGGGTGGAATTGCTGGTTCCTATAATTCCAAGGTACTGAGCAACTGTTGAACTGTTTTTCAAAGAGGATGTATCATTTTATATTTCCATTATCAAAGTATGAGGTTTCTAATTTGTTCACATCTTCACATCTTCCTCAATATATGTAATGGTTCATCTTTTTTTAATTTTAGCTATACTAGATGGTATGAAATAGTATGTCATTGTAATTTTGAGTTGTATTTACATATGTCTAATGATGAGCATCTTTTGATGCGCTTATTGGCAGTCTGCCTATCTTTTTCTTGAGAAATGTCTATTTAAATCTTTGGTTAATTTAAAAATTGGATTGTCTGTCCTTTTATTAAGTTGCAAACATGCATCACACAGTCTACTGACATTTCATCAGATGATACGCAATGTTTTCTCACACTCTGTGGGTTGTCTTCATTTTCTTGTTCTGTGAAGCAGAAAAGTTTTTAATTTTGATTAAGTCTAATTTATCTATTTTACGTTCTGTTACTTCTGCTTTTGGTGAAACAGCTAACAAATCACTGCCTAGTTCAAGTTCATGAAGGGTTTCTGGTTTTATTTCTTTTAAGAGCTTAGTAATTTTAGTTCTTACATTTGGTCTACCAGGTTGCTCATGGCAAATTCAGTTTTTGTTAATCTGGGAATATTTTTATTTAATCTATTTTAAAAAGATAATTTTACTGGATATAGACTTCTTGGATAACAGTCTTTTTCTTTAAGGATTCTAAGTATTTCATTCCACTGCCTTCTAATACTCACGGTTTCTGATAAAAAAAACAGTTTTTAATGTTTTAAAAATTTCTTTAGACATAGTTTCTTTTAGTTCTCCGGAAACATTTAAAATATCTGTATTAAAGTCTTTGTCTAGTAAGTCCAAAATCAGTGCTCCCCAGGGACAGTTCCTGTTGATTCCACAACTCCCCATCCATGAGCCATCCTTTACTTCTTTGCATGCCTCCTCCTTCTTTTGCTGAAAACTGGACATTCTGAGTATTGCGATGTGGTAACTCTGTAAGTCAGATACTCTCCTCTCCCCAGAGTAGCCTGCTGTTGCTGAAGATTTTTGTTGTGTGGTTGTTGTTCCAGCGACGTTTCTGAACGAATGCAGCACAGTCTGTGTTTGCCACACATGGCCACTGAAGTCTCCATGTGGCTAGTCTTGGTCAGCACACGACTGGGCAGGGTGCCTAGTGCTACGCACTCACTGTGGTCCCTAACACCTTACAGTCAGTCCATGCTCAATCTGCGTAGAAGACTATTTTCCAAAGATGGCTACCCTTTTCCCACATGTTCTTCTAACCATATGATGTTAATACTCCATCAAGCGATGCAGCAAGTGTTCTCATCTCTTGAACCTGGGAAGAACTGAATCCATGCCTTAACCAAACGAATGTGGCAGAAATCACACTGCTTGATTTCTAAGATTAAGGTCAAAAAGATGATATAGATTCCAACTGGCTTTCTGTCTCGGGACATGTGCCTTGGGAGAACCATCTAATGTGTGAGGTATCTAGTTACCCTCAAGATGGCATGTGGATAGACCACGTAGAGACAGAGCTGCCACAGGAGGTCCAACTGCTTGTACTGCCCCTGTCCAAGTGCCAGGAATGTAAGCTAAGAAGATGTGACGATGACTTCAACTCCAGTTACTACCATCTGACTACAAAGATGAGAGGCACTAACCAGAACTTGGCTAAACAGCTCCCAAATTCTGGACCCGCAGAAGTAGATAAGAGATAATATCATTGATTAAAGTCATTACTCATTCTGTGCTGATTGCCTTATATAACATTAGACAATTGAAACAATAAATTCAAGAATTAAAATTATAGAAGAGGTATATTTTGTATATGCATCATATCCCCCAATATTTTCCCTTTCATGAATAATTTTTAAATGGAAACAAAGTGGTAAATATGGGATTAAAACAAATATTTCATATGTAATTAAAAAATTTCAAGATGTAATTAACATAAATAGAAAATGCATCTAGTTGGAGTTGGCGAACTCAAAAGGCTTCCATAGCTCATGACAAGAGCCTCGGGTGATTACTGACACCATAAACAAGAGTGTCAATTGTTAAATCAACAACAGGAGTCACTGTGCACTTACTCCCCATGTAGGATCTCTGTCCTTAATGTGTTGTACAATGTGAATTAATGCTATAACTAATACTCAAACAATACTTTACACTTTGTGTTTCTGTGTGGGTGCCAACTGTTGAAATCTTTACTTAATATATACTAAATTGATCTTCTGTATATAAAGAGAATTGAAAATGAATCTTGATGTGAATGGAATGGGAGAGGGAGCAGGAGATGGGAGGGTTGCAGGTGGGAGGGAAGTTATGGGGGGGCCACTGTAATCCAAAAGCTGTACTTTGGAAATT
The DNA here is from genome assembly GCF_051225735.1 of Oryctolagus cuniculus. Taxonomy (NCBI): domain Eukaryota; kingdom Metazoa; phylum Chordata; class Mammalia; order Lagomorpha; family Leporidae; genus Oryctolagus; species Oryctolagus cuniculus. The sequence goes on from NC_142883.1 coordinate 12,006,573, forward strand.
TATATTTAGTAAATAAAAGTTAAAAAAAAAGAAAATGCATCTAGTAAGGAAATCCTTTCTCTAAATGTTATGGGAGTTACATTATTTGTGCAAAATATAATTGAGTGCACTGTTTTACCTATATATATATATATATATATATATATATATATATCCCAAAAGGTAAAAATCCTCTTCTGTTCTGATGTTTAAAACCCTCTTCCACCTATTATCTCCAAAAAGATCATTTCATAAAGACAACTCTGGATCATTCATAAGCTTCTAGCACTATATTAATTGGGTGCATCATATTTCATGCACTGACCATTCTTAGGTAAACTCTGCCAAATTTAATGTCTTTTAGTGGCTTTTTGTAATTTCATAATCAAAAGAAAACTTTTACGAATCACTGAACACTTCTGTTAATTCTGAATTTTCACATTGAAATTTAATAAGTGAAATTTAATAAGACTAAAAGTAGTTTACAATTATGGATAATTTAATATACCCAAGATGTAGACAAATTCACAATGACAGAAACAATGATTCTGTTTTTTAACACATGTTTAACATCAGGCTAATAGCTGTTAATATCATCAAATTGTATTTCTTTAGAAGAAATGCTTACTTAACACAGATAAAAGAAATTCATCATTAACAAAGCCTCAACCACAAGAATTTGCCACCTTTCAATAACTTCTCAGCATGTTTTATTAAAAAGAGTTTGGATTACCTATAATTTATTTTTTAAACTTTTATTTAAGGTATACCAGTTTCATGTATCTCATATATACAGATTTAGGAACAGAGTGATTCTACCATCCCTCCCACCCACAGTCCCATTCTTCTTCCTCCTCCTTTTCATATTCCCACTGTTAATTTTACAAAGATCTATTTTCAGTTTACTTTATACTCATAAGACGAATCCTACACTAAGTAAACAATTCAATAAGTAGTATGAAGGGAAAAAACATTGTTCTTCAACAGTAGATACAAGGGCTGTAAACAATTATAAAACATCAAAATGTCAATTTTACTCATATACATTACATTTTAGGTCCTCTATTAGTTACCACAGGATCAGGGAAAACATATACTATTTATCTTTTTGGTACTGGCTTATTTCACTAAGTATAATGATTTCCAGTTGCATCCATTTTGTTGCAAAAGACAGGATTTTATTTTTTTTTAATGCTAAGTAGTATTCCATAGTGTATATATAATTTATTTACCCAGTCATCAGTTGATAGACATCTGGTTGATTCTGTATCTTAGCTATTGTGAATTGAGCTGCAATAAATAAGGGGGTACAGAACTCTTTCATCTCCTGATTTCATTTTGTTTGGGTAAATTCCCTGGAGTGGGATTGCCAGGTCACATGGTAGATTCATATTCAGATTTCTGAGGTATCTCCATACTGTCTTACACATTGTCTGCACCAGTTTACATTCCCATCAAGAGTGGATTAGGGTATCTTTTTCTCCACATCCTCACCAGCATTTACTGTTTGTTGAATTCTGTTTGAGAGCCATTTTAACTGGGGTGAGATGAAACCTCATTGTGGTTTTGATTTGCCTTTCCCTGATGGCTAGTGATCCTAAGCAGTTTTCATGTGTCTGTTGGCCTTTTGAATTTCCTATTTTGAAAAATGCCTGTTCAAGTCCTTTGCCCATTTAGTAACTGGATTGTTTGTTTTGTTGTTTTTGAGTTTCTTGAGTTCTTTATAGATTTTGAATATTAATCCTTTATCACTTTCATAGTTTACAAATATTTTCTCCCATTCTGTTGGTTGTCTCTTCTCTTTGCTGAGTGTTTCTTTTGCAGTGCAGGAGCTTTTCAGCTTGAAGTAATCCTATTTGTCAGTTTTGGCTTTGATTGCCTGTGCTTCTGAGGTCTCAAGAAGTCTTTGCCTACACCAATGTCTTGCAAAGTTTCCCCAATGTTCTCTATTTTTGATTGTATCACATCATAGATTTAGGTCCTTGATCCATTTGGAGTGGATTTTTGTGTAAGGTGTAAGGTAGGGGTCTTGTTTCATACTTCTGCATGTGGAGATCCAGTTTTCCCAGCACCGCTTGTTGAAGAGACTATCTTTACTCCAGGGATTGATTTTGGCTCCTTTGTCAAAAATAAGTTGGTTGTAGACACATGGATTGATTTCTGAAGTCTCCACTGGTCAACATGGCTACTTTTTTTTTTTTTTCCGATACCCATCTGTTTGATTATAAATGCCCTGTAGTATGTCCTCAAATCTGATATTGTGATTCGTCCAGCTTAGTTTTAGTTGTATAAGATTGCTTTAGCTATTCAGGATCGCTTGTGTTTCCATATGGATTTTAGCATTGTTTTTTCTAGATCTTAGAAGAATGTCATTGGTATTTTGATTGGAATCATATTGAATCTGTAAATTGCTTTTGGTAATATGGATATTTTGGTGATATTAATTCTTTCAGCCCATGACCATGGAAGATTTTTCAATTTTTTTGTGTCTACTTCTATTTCTTTCTTTAATGTTTTATAATTTTCATAAGAGACAACTTTGACCTTCTTGGTTTAATTCATTCCAAGGTATTTAATTTTTTTTTGTAGCTATTGTGAAAGAGACTGAAGAGATTGAAAGAGAGAAGCTCTTTCTCAGCCATGGCATTGTTTGTGTATACAAAGGCAATGGATTTTTTTGTGTTGTACTATGTCTTGAAATCTGGTATTGTGATGCCTCCAGTGTAGCACATACTTAAATATCTTTTCTAAGGCTGGACAACTGGTAACTAATTCTTTCAATTTCTGTTTTTTTATGGAAGGTCTTTATTTCACCTTTATTCGTAAATGGGAGCTTTGCAGAGTGCAGTATTCAGGGTTGACAGTTTTTTTTCTTTTAACAGTTGGACTATAAGCCGGCGCCGCGGCTCACTAGGCTAATCCTCGACCTTGTGGCACCGGCACACCGGGTTCTAGTCCCGGTTGAGGCGCCGGATTCTGTCCCGGCTGCCCCTCTTCCAGGCCAGCTCTCTGCTGTGGCCCCGGGAAGGCAGTGGAGGATGGCCCAAGTGCTTGGGCCCTGCACCCCATGGGAGACCAGGAGAAGTACCTGGCTCCTGCCATCGGATCAGCGCGGTGCACCAGCCGCAGTGTGCTGGCCGCGGTGGCCATTGGAGGGTGAACCAACGGCAAAGGAAGACCTTTCTCTCTGTCTCTCTCTCTCACTATCCACTCTGCCTGTCAAAAAAAAAAAAAAAAAAAAAAAAAAAAAAAAAAAAAAGAGTTGGACTATGTCTTGCCATTCTCTCCTAGCCTGTAGGGTTTTTGATGAGGAGTCGGCTGTGGTCTAATTGGAGATCCTCTGAAAGTAATCTGTCATTTCTCTTGTGCACATTTTCAAGTTTTTTCTTGTTTCACTGTTGAAAGTTTGATTACAATATGTTGTGGTGAAGATCTTTTCTGGTCATGTCTATGTGCCTCGTGTACTTGGATGTCCCTTTCTTTTTCTAAATTGAGCAAGTTTTCTGTAATTATTTCACTGAATAGTCCTTCTAATCCATTCTCTCTTTTCTCACCTGCAGGAATTCCTAAGACCCAACTGTTGGATTATTTGATAGCATCCCATAAATATCAAACACTACTTTTTTAAAAGACTTATTTATTTATTTATTTGAGAGTCAGAATAACAAAGAGAGGGAGAGACAGAGAGAAAGGCCTTCCATCTGCTGGTTCAATACCCAAATGGTTGCAACAGCTGTAGCTGAGTCGATTAGAAGCCAGTAGCCAGGGGCCTCTTCTGAGTCTCAGATGTGAGTGCAGGAGCCCAAGCACTTAGGCCATCTTCCACTGCTTTCCCAGGCCATAGCAGAGAACTGGATCAGAAGAGGAGCAGCTGGGACTTGAACCTGTGCCAATATGGCATTCCAGTGCTGCAGGCAGAGACTTAGCCCACTACACCACAGCACCGGCCTTCCAATACTATTCTTAATTTTTCTAATTTTATATTGTCTGACTGAAAAATTTCCAAAGATTTGTTTTCTAGCTAGGACATTTTTTTCTTCTGCCTCACCAAGTCTGTTGTTAAGGCTTTCCACTGTATTTTTTATTTGACATACTGAATTCTTCATTTCTAACATTTCATTTTGATTTCTCTTCAAAATCTCAATTTCATGGGGAATTTTTTCATTCATGTCATGTATGGATTTCTTTAATACATGAATTTGCTTTTCATTGCTTCTGAGTAATCTTATGATTAATCTTATGAATTCTGTTTCAGGCATTTCATCAATCTCTTTATCTTCACATTCTAATGTTGAAGTGTTGTTGTGTAAAAGGGGATAGCATGCTGTCTTCCTTATTCTTGTTTCTTGTATTTCTACGTTTACTTTTAGGCATTTGGGAAGATACTTGTTGGTTTTTGCCTCTGATGGCTTTTATCTTTGAATTATGCCTGAGTCTGTAGTGGAGTGTCTGCTCTTTCAGTGAATACCCAGAGCTGCCTCTGGGTGTGGAAAGGCATCCCTGGTCAGTACTCCAGGGTGAGGGGAGCATCCAGGGTGACATCCACGCTGGGCATGGTAGATCTCCTCTTTTTAGCAGAGAGCAGGGTATGACCACCTCTGTTGGAGTAGTCACTTTCTTACCGCTCTTCCAACATGATCAGTGCTGGTGTTGGCCCACGGTGATGGTGATACTCATCCACGCTGCCATACGAACCACAGAAAGGGTCTGTGCAGTCCTCAGTGTGAACATGGACCCCATTGCAATGCCTCACCCCAGGCGACCAGGGAGCTCTGAGCATGTTGTGCTGCTCACACTGATTGCCCAGACCCAGCAACACCCTGCACCCTCTCGCGCACACAAGGCTCCTCCAGTCACAGGGCGCAGAGTATCTGCTCTGCCCCGGCAGCCCGTCCCATCCACAGAGAGGAGAGATGCTTCCAGAGCCACTGCCTACGGGTGCTCTGCCTAGGCGGTTTGAGCCCCAGAGCCTGTGATGTGCTGAGGGGCTGGGGGCACTGCACAGTCCTACCTGGGTGCCCAGCCACTTGTCAGTCCACCCCGCCTCACTCAAAGTCAGCGGGGAATGTGGGTTTTCCCTCTGACAGAATCCCTGCCTTCCACACAGGCACAAGAGCTGGAGGCCACAGCCCTACTCATTTCATAACGCTGCCTTCTCCCCACCGGATTCTGGGTGTGTCCACCTGAGCTGCTGCCACCGCCACAGCTGACGAGATGCTCTTGTCCCAGCCAGTCGCTACGCATGCACACTGGAGCTTCTGCAGCTGCTTATGTCCAAAATGGCAGCCACCCTCTCTCAGCCTGCCACTGTGGGAATGATGAGGAGAGAGAAACGTGCTTCTTTTTTTCCCACTGGGTTACTGGGTACCCTATCCCCCTTAGGCTCCAGGCTAGAATCACGCCAGGCTCTCCCTCGAGCCAAATCACCAGTGGGCCAGGCTGCTGCAGTCTAATCTCACCTCAGTCTCCAAAGCTGGCACCTTCTTCAGCTCTCGGCTGCACGGGTCGTGTGCTGTGTCCATGCTCATGCTGAGCGTCCACACCTTCCACGCAGATCCACGGTGTCCTTCTTCCTGCCACAGAATTTCTACGCTGGTTTTCTTTCTCTCTCTTGAAAATGTACTTCTTCTTTCTGTTTGTTTGCTTGTTTTTTGATTTTACTATTTACCCCTAGCCTAGAGCAGAATGCCCGTTCCCTATTCTGCCATCTTGGAATCCAATTACCTATACTTTCTAGAAATGGGTTTTGTCTAGTATAACTGACTCAGAAGATGTGTTAATTTAAGTAAACGCAACAGGGGCTTTGTATTTGGATTCAGAATTCCTATGAACTTTCAAAATTAGATGGGCAATTTATGCTTATGACGTTGTTTTGTATCATGTCTACAGGTTTTGTAAAAAATTTTCAAATAGTTTTCCATTTGAAATACACATGAGTACATCTAATTATTCACTCAATATATATGTTAAACTACTCTATCAACTACACAATTTCCATTAGAAGAGATATTAGAAAAAGTTTCCTTGATTCTCATTTCTTCTTGCTTAATACATTGAATATAATTTTCCATTAAGTATATTTCTGATGATATCATTTCAAAAATCTATGATTTGAGTTTTAATTTTTTAAAAGATTATTTATTTATTTGAAAGATAGAATTACAGAGAAAGAAAGAGACAGAAAGATCTTCCTTCTACCTGTTGGTAACGTCTTCAAATGGCAGCAATGACCAGGGCTGAGCCAGGCTAAAGCCAGGAGCCAGGAACTCAACCCGGGTCTCCCATGTGGGTGCAGGGACCCAAGGGGATGAATCGTCCTCTGCTGCTTTTCCAGGCACATTAGCAGGGAGCTGGGTTGGAAGTGGAGCAACTGGGACTCAAACTGGTGCCCAAATGGGATAGTGGCATTGCAGATGGTGGCTTATCCTGCTGCGCCACAATGCCAGCCCATGAGCTTTAATATCTACTCTCAGGAACCACATTCTGGGATGAATGAAAAAATTAAAGATACTTGGAAAATTATTTAAGGCATATCATATACATAGCAAACACATTATTGTCAAAATTGGATAACTCTTCAGAGTGAATGGAATGTTAAGAATTATACTGAAAAACTGGGAATTATGATCATTCTAAATATTTTGTTAACAGAATAATATCAAATACCATCATGCTGGATGAAGTCCACAGTCCACCTAGCAAAGAATAAATCCTGAACAAGTAATTGTTACAGTGGTAGGAAATGTTCTGAAGGTTCTCATCAATATCAACATTTTAATGTGTTCTCTGTTATTTAAATATTTCTACTACTACCACACCCCTCAATTACCCAGAGACCAGAGTTCCAGTGACAGTGGTGTACATTATTTAAGAGGGGTCTTCAAAATCAGCCAGCATGCTGAAAGCAGGTGCCATCAGCATAAAGGACAACTGAAAGAAGATGGGGGAGACTGAAGATCTGTGAAATGGACAGAGCTAGCATGATACTTCAGGGAATCTAATGTGGTACCCACACATTCATAATGCCTTTGAGTTGAAGTCTTTAGTGCTTTCTGTTTAAAAGAGTAGGGGAGTAGGTAGAACATTTCAGACAAATGTCTTTCAGAGTGAATAAATATAGAGGGGCAACATATTGGTTGTTTGGAAACTGATACATAGGTCATTTTATTCCTGGACAATATGTGATAAATACTGCTGTACCTCCTTTTGTGCGACTTAAAGCTGTATCTTTCAAATTCTAAACAATACTTTGTTGAAAAATAATCTGAATTAACCTATGCATGGTATTAGAGAATCTTATCATAGAATCTTTCAATCTTATGCCTCAAATCAAAACTTAAAAAGCTCTGTGGGGAAGCAACTTCATTCCTTTTATCACTTTAGTTATCCTGATTCAACTGTACCAGTTCATTGTTTTAAAAAATTTAAGGTGCCTCATAAATTTCTAATCATATTTAATACAAAAGCAGAAAATGTTTCATTGTTTCATCTTATTCTGTTTCCAGAGGGCTGGGAATATCTGTGTCAATATTACTATTTGATGAAATCTAGGCACTAGAACTATCCTTTATGAATCATCTCAGTCTCAATTAGGTTGTACAGGCAGAAAAACATTGTAGATACACTCATCCAGCCAACTATTCCACACATCTGTCCTGGTTGCCTACCATGTGCCAGTCACTGTTCTAGGAACAGGGGAAACAAACACAAATAATCAATAACAATCACAAACCATAAGAATTGAGAAGTGCATGTAGAAAAAAGGCACAGTACATTAAGAGACAGTGCTGGAGGACACTCCAACATTTAGGCAGACAGCAAGTGGTCATTGGCAGAAATAAGATCTGAGGGAAAAATCCAGATAAAGAGAAGTAAGTTAAAAGCCTTTGGTAGAAACAATTCTGACATGGCTATAAAAAGCAAGAAAGCCACATGCTGGGTCTGTATAACTGAGGGGAAGGGGCGAAAGAGATAAGTTGGAAAAGTGGGCAGGATCAGATCACATAACATCTTAAGGAAAAAGTTACCATTTTAGGGCCAGTGCTGTGGTGCAGTGTCTGTTCACTTGGCTGCTCCACTTCCAATCCAGCTCCCTGCTAATGAACTTGGGAAAGCAGCAAACGATGGCTCAAGTCCCTAGATTTCGCATGCATGCGAGAGATCCAGATGAAGCTCCTGGCTTCAACCTGGCCATTGTGGCCATTTTGGGAGTGAAACAGCAATGGAAGAGCAATCTTTCTCTTCCTTTCTCTCTCTCTATATATATATATCCCTCTCTGCTTCTCCCTCTGCTCTCTCTGTAATTCTTCCTTTCAAATAAATAAATTCTTTTTAAAAGAAGTTACCATTTTAGTCTAACAGTGATGAGAAACCATTGGAGGGTTTTGAGAAGAGGAATTATATGATCTCATTTACAAAACGATCTGGTTATTGTATGAATCAGCTGTTGGAGGGAGCAGATGAGAATGTGCAGACCAAGTGGGAACTACTGAAAAAGTTCAGTCACATAGCAAACTCATAGAATGACAATCACTTTAGGTAGCATTCTCACCTCAGAATCAGCCCTTAAGGCACTCTGGTCTGGCTGAAAAGCCCACAAGAGCATTTCAGGCATGAAAAAGCCAAGACACTGTGGAAAAAATTGTCCTACATGAAAGACCTCAGTGAGTGAGATCCCAGAGGAAAGAAGTGGTCATCAAAGAAGGAGGTACTTTTCTTTGAAGGGAGGAGAGGACTTCCACTTTGCTTATGGCCTTGTCTAAATATTGACAGAGTTTGTGGATTCAAAAGGTTTCCACAGTCTAGGCAGCTCATATCAAGAATCTCGGATGATCACTGACACCATACATAAGAGTGTTAATTGTTAAATCTGCAACAGGAATCACTGTGCTCTAACTTCCCATGCAGAATCTCTGTTCTCAAAGAGTTGTATTATAATTATGTGTAAGTGCTCACAAAAGATTTATCATTCTTGGGTACTTCTTTAAAGTTAATGAAGTTTCTAAAAAAAAAAAAAGAAGTGTAATTATCTTCAAGATGCAATGACTTTGAACATTGCTTGTCTTGACAGTTGAGGAACTGTTTTTTTTTTTTTTTTTTCAGGCAAACTGTTGAACTCTTAGTACAGAGTTGGTCTTCTGTGTATAAAGTTAATCGAAAAAGGATCTTAGTGGAAAATGGGACTGGGAATGGGAGAGAGAGGAGGAGGAGGGGCGGGAGTGTGGGTAGGAGGGCAGGTATGGTGGGAAGAATCACTATATTCCTAAAATTGTATTTTTAAAATACATGAAGTTTGTATTCCTTATATAAAAGGATTCTTTGGGCCGGCGCCATGGCTCACTTGGTTAATCCTCTGCCTGCGGTGCCGGCATCCCATATGGGTGCTGGGTTCTAGTCCCGGTTGCTCCTTTTCCAGTCCAGCTCTCTGCTGTGGCCCGGGAGGGCAGTAGAGGATGGCCCACGTGCTTGGGCCCCTGCACCCGCATGGGAGACTAGGAGGAAGCACCTGGCTGCTGGCTTCAGATTGGTATAGCTCTGGCTGTTGCAGCCATTTGGGGGGTGAACCAATGGAAGGAAAACCTTTCTCTCTGTCTCTCTCTCTCACTGTCTGACTCTATCTTTCAAATAAAAAAAATTTAAAAAGTAAAGGATTCTTTGGGAAACAAAAAGAATTGATAGTATTTAGACTAGGGTGTTAACTGCAGAAAGGATGAGAAGTAATGTGATGTGGGATATATTCTGAAGATGTAATCAGTAAGACTTTTTGATGAGAAAAATGTGAATGTGAAAGAAGAAATGAGTCAAGGATGACTCAGTAATATTTGCTCATTTGAAGAAGACTGGGTGAGAATTAAGTCTTCTTTCAGAACTGTTAAGTAGGGGATGTCAACTCAAAATCTAGGGCAGATCAAGAGGTTGGATGTACAAGTCTGGGGTTCAGGGAAGGAACTAGGACTAGAGATACTAACTGGAAGTCAATAGCATGAAAAAGGCATTAAAAGCTGTGGCGCTGGAGAGGATGAATTAGGGACTAAGGGAAGAAACCATAAGGAAGTGTGAAGACAAGTCAAGGACAGTAAAGGAGATGAAGTAGGAGCAACTCCTGGAGAGTGTGATGTTCCTTCTAACTGACCATGTGACTACAGCATATCAGAAGGGGAGTGATTAACACTGTCAAACCTACGGAGAGCTCAAGCGAGATGAAGATTGGGGAATTTGCACTGCCTTTAGTGCAGGGACCATCTGTTGATTAGATGACTGTTTCAGCGTGTTGAAGCGGTTAAGAGCCTCATGGCCATGGATGAAAGAAAAGAGACTATGAGGCTGCCGAGCATGTAAACAGATAACGCTTTACGAGACTCTGGCAATATACAGACAGATGACACAGGGATTGAAGGGAGGTTTGAATTAGAGCAGAGAATTAACTGATACAGTTGAATATCCACCCCTCCCCCCAACCTGCAATCCCTGCTACTCCCCATACACATTGTCTAGCTCTTTGTAGGTAGGCAGGGCCTTTGTCTAGTTCTGGTGAATAGGCTGTGAGTAGAATATTTATGGCCTCTGGGTCAAAACGCAAAGAAATGGGGATGAGTTCTTTGTACCCTCTCTTTTCCAGCCATGGGCAAACAGTGGTGTGCAAGACAGTGGATTCTCCTTGTTGGCCAAATTACATTTACAACCTGGGAAAGTGCTAGGTATTCACATTAAATCATAAATTCCTAATTAGGTTAGATCTACAAAAGTGGCACTATGGTTTTACTTACCAATAAACCTTTGCTGAGTTAAGTTACTGAAATTTGGGGATCAAGTTATTACCACAATATGACAACATAATTTCCATGGGTGGTCAAAGAATTCTTTAAAATATTATATCATGTTTTCATGATTGCAGAATTAGTACAGTTGAGAGAAAAATGTTGATGTCAGATTAATGGGCAGATAATGATAGGAGGAAATGCATGAGTGGGGGTGAAGAAGAAGATGCATGGTGAAGGCCTTAGACAAGGTGTTCATTTTTTAAAGTAATGTATCCACCCACTCCAAGGGAAGGCAGGAGAAATATATGGCTAAATATGCAACTGGAGGTAGATCTGGGGTGGATTGATTAAGTGGTTTTCTCCTGTTTGTTTTTACTTTTTCAATGATGTTGAAGTAATTATCTCAGAGTAGGAATAGAAAGATCATATTGGAGGTTTGAGAACAAAAGAGAGGTCTAAAATTTTATTAGATGTTGGAAAAATGGATTAATTATTACGGTGCTGAAGGCTCTTTGAATTTTCTTGGCCTAAGTTTAAAGGAGAGCACTTAACGTAAGTGTCTCTTCTCTTGAGCTGCAATCAACCATCTAGATACAATGACAGGGTATCTGGTTTACCCAGAGTTGGGGATTTTGCCAGTAAATAAGGTAGAGGAAAAAATAAGGAAGTTGAGGGCAGTCAAGAGTGATCATAGTTTCATTACTATGGTCTTGAAATCTAAGCTGGGGAGTAAAGACATAAGAAAGTGAATGCTAAGTGGAAAATGATGATGCTAATGGGTTATAGGTCTCATGTGGGAAAAACCGTTGGAGTGAAGATGCTAAACTGAATTAGAAAGATTAAGATAAAGATTGAGCAGAGCATGGAATATGTGAGACCAAGATTTTGCAGGTGGTACAACAATAGGAACTGTCAAGGACTCTAGGTCATATACATAAACAGGTAGTTGAGGGAAAGGAATGATCACCTCAACTGACTGAGAAGCCAGTGAGTTCTTATTAATGGGTAAATGCATCCAAAGCCATCTTGGCTATGGACAAATATGATTTGGGGTAGGATGTGCTTTGTTCCTTCTGACCCAGGCTCATCACATACAAGTCAGAGCCATGAAAATCAAGCTGTATGAATGAGATAGTGTGTGAAGCAATATCTAAATTTCATAAGAAAAGTTTTATTTCAATGGAAGTGTTTCTAAAAATTGCTTTTCTTAAGTTTATCAATCTTCTTAGAACTGAAAACTAAAGAATTGTATGTTACTATAATAACAGATTGCCTCATTTTTAACCTACAACTCTGAACAGAAGTGGTAATTTATTACAAAGATATGTGCAATTTTACTTTTTCCATTGCTAATACATAATTTTAGTAATTGCTATTTTCCATTAATAATAAAATATATCAGAAGCAATTTTTTTCTTGTCAAATAAACTTACTCTCCCTTGATCTTGATTTTCATTTTCATTTTTCTCCAGAATACTTACATGGGGGAAAATGGCTTTTTTTCTCCTTGTAGATGATTCACAGTTAAGAAATAAATAGAATTGATTTACACCCCATTGCTCCTAAACAGACCCTAAGAACCCAGAGAAAAATTTTCCACATCGATCAAATGCAGCAGCTAATGCAACTGACAAGGACACCTAAAGCAATCAAATAACAGTCACCCTTTTATAACTGAAGCTTTTTATTGAGCTATTTTTGGTTCCCATTATATATTATCTCCACAAGAAACTAACCAGATTAAAATAAAATATTACAATGGAACAAAACTTCAGTTTTATTCAGAAAAAAGGCAACCTTCCAAACAAGCTCCCCTAATCTCTCAAAGACAATGATAAGACAATCTGGCAGCTTCAAAAGTCAAAGTGACTTTCAAGCACTAGCATTTAAACGGACAGAAATTTCTACAGATGTCAATGCACAATTTAAGAAGAGAACTAACTTCCAAAAATAAATGGAGAAAAGCTTGCTTTTAACATTTCTAGGACTGAGAACAAAAGCAGACTTTGCTTTCATGAAGCTATTACTGAGCAGAAAAATGATTCACATGGAAGTAAAAATGCATGTGCAAATGAAAGCACCAAGTGAAATTCTAGAACATCAGGTTATTTTAAATAATAAGAACACATGGGTGGGTATCTTATCTGAATCCAAGTGACTAGCAGCACATCATAGAGTATTACACTTCTGTTTATCCCTTACAGAAACACCAGGAAAAGGTCTGGTATTTGTCTAGGGATATGTACCAATAATTCCATGAAAAAATGCATGTTAGGAGGATTTCATAAGTCAAATGGATCTAAGATCAAGCACAAAGTGATCAAACAAGAGCTGAAAGAGCAGTGAAGTACCAAATACTGAAGGAGACCAATCAAGGTAGATGTAAGAAACAGGTAGGGGGATTTGTGACTAGAAGGTGTGTGTAATGAGGAAGTAGGAATTCCAAACACAGTGCAGTATGAGAAACATAGCAAAAGGCATGAATCAGTTCATAAAACCAATTAGCTTGAGAGTAGGAGCTAATTTTTTTTTTTTTATTTGAAAGAGTTACAGAGAGAGGTAGAGACACAGAGAGAGGTCTTCCATCCACTGGTTCACTCCCAAAATGGCTGCAATTTCCAGAGCTGAGCTGATCCAAAGCCAGGAGCCAGGAGCTTCTTCTGGGTCTTCCATGAAGGTCCAAGGGCCCAAGGACTTGGGCCATCCTTCACTGCTTTCCCAGGCACATTAGTAGGGAGCTGGATTGGAAGTGGAGCAGCTGGGACTTGAACTGGCGTCCATATGTGATGCTGGCACTGCAGGCTGGCGCTCTAACCCACTGCGCCACAGAGCCAGCCCTGAGTAGGAGCTAATTCTATCTTTTGCTCATGGTAAACTATCCGAGTTAGCAGACAGCTGGATAATTTGGGTAATGGCCTGGGATTCCAAAAGTTCCAGATACACGTTTTGGATAAAAATATCATGGAATTAGTATCTTGGTTCTGCAATTTGTTCTGTGCAATTCTGAGCAAGCTGCTTACTTCTGAGCCTCAGCATCTCCAACCACTCTAAGGCAAAAACAAAACAAAACAAAAAAAAAAACTTCAAAAGGTTGTGAGAAGTAAAGTAGGAAACTATGTAAAAGTACTTGACACATGGAGGCACACATGGCTGGAGTCCCAGCTTGCTTGACTTCCAATCCAGCTCCTTGTAATGTGCTTGGGAAAGCAGCGGAAGATGCCCCAAGTTGATTGGGCCCCTACCACCCACATGAGAGACCTGGATGGAGTTCCAGGCTCCTGGCTTGGCCTGGCCCAGCGCTGGCAGTTGAGGATAATTGGGGAGTGAACCAGTGGATGGAAGATCGATCTCTCTCTCCTCCCCCCACCCACCCCTGTAACTCCGCCTTTCAAATAAATAAAATAGATTTTTTAATACTGTATTTCCTAATCAAATTGTTGGGGTAGAAATAAGACAGGAAAAAAAGGGTAATCAATAAAGCAAACACAGTTAAGTTCAGATAATAAATTCCTTTATCCACCAAGGTGCTGTTTTGTCATAACAGCAAAAAGATGAGAACGTATGAGAAGTCAAAGCTTAAGGAGGCAGCCACCACATAAGAGAAGGGCAGAATCATGGTCGTGGAGGTCACCTGTCTGGGGCTGCTTAGCCAGGTACTAGCTTTGCTAGAACTTGTATCTCTCCCTGCATGTGTCTCATGTTCATTCTTATCAAACGAGATTCATAAACATCATGTCCTCAGGGAAGCCTGTCTTCATCCCAAGACCAACCTGTCTGCTCTGGTATGCTCTCACAGCCTCCTGTATTTCCCTTCTCAACACAGCCATCATATGTATGATTACCATGTGAGTTGTGGAGGGCTTAAGAACATAAGTTCTGGGGTCAGACTGAGTTTGAGTCTTGTTGCTTCAAATTACTGAGCCTAAGCATCCACAACAAACAAACAAACAAAAAAAAAAAACAAGTGAATAAATGCACTTCCTTTATGGGGAGGCTGTGAGGAGTCAATGAGTAAGCCTTTACTTTAATGGTTGACACCTGCTGCAATAAATGTCGGCCATTTTCTTATTAGTAAACAAGGGTAATTAAGGCCAGGAGTGTTTAATACCAGATGTCCAGCAAACGTGGTGGTGCTGCCCATAAACAGAACGTGCCCCTTGTCAGATGCTAAACGGAACTGCATACCTTTATAATCAAGAAATTAAAGTAGCTGCTATTCTAGTTCTTCAATAGAGGCAGTCCTTAGCTTTGCAGTTTCAATTTGTGTACATTTCTGTTTTCATGGCTTAGTTAAGAAAATCCAGTACCCCAGTGACAGAGTTATAATAGAAGGTATCATAGTGCCCCTTCTATGGTAAAGAGTCCATTAAATCATTTTCTGATTTTTCAACGTGTATTATCTTCTTATTGAGTTATATGAGTTTTTTTCTATGTGTTGGAGAAAAATCTTTTATCAAATACATATTTTGCAAATATTTTCAACCAGTTCAGAGTCTTCCTTTTTATTTTCTTAAGAGTGTTCTTTGAAGAACAAGTTTTAATTCTGGTGAAGTTAAACTAACCAAGTTTTTTGTTCATGGTTCATACTTTTCCAATCCCACTGGAGAAATGTTTGCCCAAACCAACATTACTAATGTATTCTGCTAGCTTTTCTCCTAGGTTTTTATACTTTTAGTCTTTATTTTGAGGTATGTGATTCAAAGCCTCTGTGTAAGTGTGAAGTGAATGCTGAGGTTATGGTTTCCCACAAGGATATCAAATTGTTCAGAAAAACTATCCTTCCCCTATTCACTACCTTGGTACTTTTTTTTCAAAAATCAAATGATTATTGATTTTAAATGTGTTAGTTTCTCCCAGGACTCTATTTTTTTTCATTGACCGATATATTTATCTTTATACCAATGCTGTATTTTATTGATTATTAATAGCTTTTCAGTTAGTCATGAAGTCTGGAAGTTTAATTTCCTCCAAATTTCTTCTTTCTCTTTCTTTTTTAAAGATTGATTTATTTATTTGAGAGGCAGAGTTACAGACAGACAGAGATGTCTTCCACCTGCTGGTTTACTCCCCAAATGGCCTCAATAGCTAGAGCTGGGCCGATCCGAAGCCAGGAGCCAGGAGCTTCTTCTAGGTCTCCCACACAGGTGCAGGGGCCCAAGCACTTCAGCCATCTTCCACTGCTTTCCCAGGACATAAGCAGAGTTGGACTGGAAGATGAGCAGCCAGGACTCTAACTGGGGGCACCTATGTGGGATGCCGGTGCTGTAGGTGGAGGCTTAACCTACTATGCTACAGTGCTGGTCCAAACTTTCTTCATTTTCAAAATTGATTTGACAACGCTCAAATGAAATTTAGATCCAGCTTGTCCATTTATACAACAAACTGCTGAGATTTTGATAGGGCCCGCATTTAATCTAAGGATCAACTTGAGAAGATGACATTTTAACAAAGTAAAGTCTTTCCATCCACAAGCTTGCCATTTCTCTCCATTTATTTAGATTTTCCTTAATCTATTTCACCAAAATTCTGTAGTTGTTGGTAAAGATCTTTTATGTGTCTTGCTAAACAAGTATGGCATATTTTTGATGCCACTGTAATTAGAAATGCCTTTTCAAAATTCAATTTCCAATCATTCATTGCCAGTGCGTAGAAATACAATTGAGTTTTCACATCGACTTGTTACCCCGTGACCTTGCTAACTTCTTAACTCTTGCAGGGCTTGTTTTTGATAGATATTTCTTTTTTTTTAAGATTTATTTATTTTTGGGCCGGCGCCATAGCTCATTTGGTTAATCCTCCACCTGTGGCACCAGCATCCCATATGGGCGCCGGGTTCTAGTCCCAGTTGCTCCTATTCCAGTCCAGCTCTCTGCTGTGGCCTGGGAAGGCAGTGGAGGATGGCCCAAGTGCTTGGGCTCCTGCACCCACATAGGAGACCAGGAGGAAGCACCTGGCTCCTGGATTCAGATCGGCGTAGCTCTGGCTGTAGCGGCCATTTTGGGGGTGAACCAACGGAAGGAAGACCTTTCTCTCTGTCTCTCTCTTACACTAACTCTATCTGTCAAATAAATAATAAAAAAAAAGATTTATTTATTTTCTTTTGAAAGGCAGAGTTACAGAGAGGCTGAGGCAGAAAGAGAGAGAAAGAGAGAGGTCTTCCATCTACTGGTTTACTCCCCAACTAGCCACAACGGCCAGAGCTGTGCCAATCCAAAGCCAGGATCCAGGAGCTTCTTCTGGGTCTCCCACGTGGGTGCAGAGCAGAGAGCTGGATTGGCAGTGGAGCAGCCGGGACTTGAACTGCTGCTCATATGGGATGCTGCCACTGTAGGCAGCAGCTTAACCCGCTATGCCACAGTGCTGGCCCCTGGTAGATATCTTTTGATTATTGCATATAGATGACATGTTGTTTGCAAATAAAGACAGTTTTACTACTTCCTTTCTGATTCGAATGCCTTCTATTTCTTTTTCTTGCCTTGTTGCACTAGCTAGGACCTCTGTTAAAAGTGGTGAGAATGGATATCTTTGACTTGTTACCAATCTTCCGGGAAAGTCTGTCACCATGTGCAGGTCATTCTTTTTCTGGTACTCTTCCAGTGCTAAACTTGGTCAAATGCTTTATCTGCATCTACTGAGATGAAATCATGATTTTTCTTTTTTAGTCACTATGGTAAATTACATTAATTACATTTTGAATGTCTAGTTCTGTGTTCCTGGGATTCCATCACTTGATTACAGCGTACTATTTGGCTAGCATTTTGTTAGGAATTTTTTGATGTGCTTGTGATCTGTAGTTTTATGTTCTTGCAACGTCAGTGCTGGTTTTGTTATCAGGGTAATGCTGTGTTCATAAGGAGAGTTAGGAAATGTTTGTCTTCTAGTTTCTGAAACAGTGTGTATTGAACTGGTGTAATTCCCACCTTAAATGTTTAGTACAATTCATCACCATAGTCACCTGGTTTTAAATGTATTAGCTTATCTATTAATTATTCCTAAGCTAATTCCACAAAGAGCTTGTAAAAGCAGTTTTTTATAATTCGTTTCTCCTGAGAATGCTAGCAGCTATGTGCATAAGAGATTGACAAACATGTGCTTGTGGAAGCAAAAAAATAAAATGTTACCTGGTTTATACTTTCTGCCTACCTCACTAAAAATATTTTGTTTGTGAAGAATGTAAGTGGTGATTTGAAAATGTATCTATAATATATAATTCTGGATATTGTATAAAATTAAAGGCTATTTTAAAGCACAGATATTGAGGAGATTGTTACATATCATTTAACAGCTATAGATGTTCAACATATTGAATAATGTTCTTCATTTAATTTGGTAGTTAATTAAATCTCCTAAATATGAGAACAACAAAAATATTTCCTGAAATATGTGTTGTGAAGATGCGTGAGGCTGAAACAGTCCAAAGCCACCCAAATGAAAACGCTGACATAACGGCTCCCTAAGCTTTCTGCTATCCTTCTTGAAAGCTCTGGTCAAAGCAAAACCAAGACTCCTTTAATACTCAAGAGAGTCCCTGGCCACGTGATTGACTTTTTTAAACTAAGATGTCTCCAAGAATTGTCTTTCAAAAGCTGTGATATCTCTAGTTTCTGAACAGTAAAGATTAGGTTTATAACACTGAACGATTTTCACTTTGTTCTATTCCTGAAGTCTCGTGGGGTTTAAAAAATAAACAGCAGTCTCAACATCCGGATTTTTGATTAAAGTGTCATCTAACTCCTTGGCTATATAAGGCATAGTTTTAAAAATATGGTACAGGGCTTAAAATCATGCCAAAAATCACTTTTATTGTCAACTTTCATTGTATTTTATTTTCATATCATAAGCCAGTAAGTGCAGACAACATGGAAATTCTACCAAATTCTACCAAATTCGACCTTACCAGAGGCAGTCACTTAGTCACTTGGCTGGGTGAGCTCTTTATCTAATCTGAGTTTTATTTGGGGCCTATTTTATACTCAGCTGTATTTTATGGGAAATAAATTATTCAATTTATGGTTTTAAAAAGATCTATGTCAGGGCCGGTGCCACGGCTCAATAGGCTAATCCTCTGCCTGCGGTGCCGGCACCCCGGGTTCTAGTCCTGGTCGGGGCGCCGGATTCTGTCCCGGCTGCTCCTCTTCCAGTCCAGCTCTCTGCTGTGGCCCGGGAAGGCAGTGGAGGATGGTCCAAGTGCTTGGGCCCTGCACCTGCATGGGAGACTAGGAGGAAGTACCTGGCTCCTGGCTTCAGATCAACGTAGCGCGCCAGCCGTAGCAGCCATTTTGGGGGTGAACCAATGGAAAAGGAAGACCTTTCTCTCTGTCTCTCTCTCTCACTGTCTGACTCTGCCTGTCAAAAAAAAAAAAAAAAAAAAAAAAAAAGAATATGTTGGGGGCAGTGCTATAGCAAAGTGGGTGGGGCTGCCGCTTGCATGGCTGGTGTCCCGTGTGAGCACAAGTTTGGGTCCTGGCTGTCCCACTTCTGGTCTGGCTCTCTGCTGTGGTCTGGGAGGGCAGTGGAAGATGGCCCGGGGCCCTTGTGCCCCTGCACCATGTTGAGACCCCAGGGGGAGGTGCGGCTCCTGGCTTGAGATTGGCAAAGCTCCGGCCTGCCATTGTGGCCGTCTGGGGAGTGAGGCAGCGAACGGAAGACCTCTCTCTCTCTCTGCCTCTGTCTCTGCCTTTCAAATAAATTAATTAATTTTAAAAAAAGATCTGTCAAAGTATATTTTGATCCTTTAGGTTCTAATCGATGATGCTGTTGTTTCTTCTTTCTTTGTTTTATTTTCAGTAATAACACGTTGCTTAATTCATACTGTCAGTACTCAATAAATGTGAAGTTCAACTGAATTAAACTGGTGATGAGGCAAGTTTACAAAGTAATCCACAGTCAGACATCGAGGAGTTGTATGATAAAAGCAGCAACTGCACAATTTTCCTTCTGAATGTACATACACATTTACTTTGCATACCTCAGGTAAGCATTCTTTTAAATTTTGTGAAAAGTTTTTTAAAAACTTTTTGTTCAAAACAGCAAATCCTTCACTGCAGAACATCAAAAGTCACATATTTTAATACGCCAAAATCTTAAATATTTTTAGTAACAACAAAAAATAAATAAATAAAGGGAAAATAACCTAAGCAGCGCAGGAATGCCTCTTTCTTTTCCCTGTCATTACTAACATCCTTTCTCACCACTTAGTTCCGGTGGTTATAATCATCATCAAAAGCAATGAAACCTCCAAAGAATTACAATAATTTTAAAAAAAATGCTTAGCTAATCTCAATTTTGTTGTAACTTTCTCCTCAAGGTTATTATCATCGAGTCTTTTGTAACAAGGTTGTTTGGGGACAACCTTGTTGAATCTCCTTTAGGTGCTCTGAGACTACATGATTTCTACTCCAAGGCAAACACGACTTTAACAAAGTTTTGGTGAGTCAGTACACTCGCATTCAAGTAGCAGTGGTTCAATTTTTGTTAAAGTACATATAATCTGTTTATTAATCGGTTTAATCTCAAAATAAATTCACAACTTTATAATAGTTTGTGTGAGTTTTTAAAGGACTTTCAGAATTCAGATTGAATTCTAATATATCTTCCTCTAATAGTTGCTCCATTTTCAGAAAACAAATAAAGTCAAAATAATGTCTATACCTCTATTCCAAGAAAAAAGAACGGTGTTCCATGACAATGTTGTTAAACATGTTAATGAAACCCATTATACCCTGTCTGTGGGAGAATCTCTTGAACACTTTTCTCTGAAGGTTTCAGTACCAAGAATTTGAACTAGTGATTTTACAAAAATTTTATTGAACTCACTCTTGCTCTTTTTTCTGCTGGAAAATGAGGAGTCAAACTGAGCCCACTCACCAAGAGCACAAACCCTCTCGCCTCGCCTGGTTTTCTTCTCCTTTTCATTAGGTCTGATTCCTTACTTCAAAAGAGTCTTTCAGGATTGGACCCGAGACGGCAGCTGAGGAAGAGGCAGTGTGGCCACCTCCCGGCAGACACAATGTGAACAACTAAACACATCAAGTCACCTGCGCAAGAGCCAGGGAAGCCAGAAGAGAGACTACAGTGCCTTACCTTGCTCTAATCATCAGACAAGTTACATTGAAGAAACAAGAAGGAAAGAGCACACCACCCCTGCCCCAGCTCAAGGGCTATGGCAAGGAGAGGAAGAAGGACATGAATCTCAATGCTAGGTTCATGGCAAAAAATTCAGGTGGGCTGAACACACAGGCTCACCCCCGACCCGATCCTAGGCTCACACGTATGGAGTGAATATCTGGAGCCTGCACAGCCAGGTGGCTTCTGCCACCCCCTCCCCCAGACACTGAAAGGAACTCCAGCTGTGTGAAAGACTCCAGAGCGGGGAGCTTAGGACCTTCCTTGCCTTGGAGATAAAGCCCAAGGACCTCTAGCCCCAGGTCATGCTCACAGATTGAGTCTAGACTTGCCTGGCATCAGGTGGAGACCTGTGCTCTAGGAGTTTGGACTCATTTTGGTCCCTGGTGAACTTGATGGCCACCCCCAGAACTTTGTAGGGATCTGTGACTATAGGACCCAGGACTGATGAGCTTGGGAGCCAGTCTGGTTGGTCAGAGGGGTGCCTTTAACACTCTCCTCCAGCCCTGAGCAGAGAGCAAGGGCCGCAGCACTGGGTCTCAGGACTCAGTTCTGGGCTGGTCAAGTTCAATGCTGAGCAGATCTTAATGGTTTCTTTCCATAGGCAAATGCATGCAGACAGTCTCTGGACTTGCCCCAGCGTCAGGCAGAGATCTATGCCCGGATGAGACAGCGCCTCTGATACGTATCACCCCAGCCTCTTGCAGGACGGGTGTGCACCCCCAAGATTTTACAAGGCCTTGGCCAGACAACAAGGGATCACGGGATTGTTTTGGAACTCAGTGTCAGGCTGATAAACTCAGCATCAAGCAGATCCTAACAGTCTCTGTCCCAAGACCCGTGTCTGCAGACAGAACCTCTAGACCGGCTTCAGTGCCCAGCAGAGCTCCTTGGTGTCAGTTGGACAGGCCTATTTCACAGCAAGCATCATCAAAGGTTGACAGGTGCAAAACCAGGCAGTAGCCCATCCCAGCAGGAGACAGACCACGGCAGGGTGAGTTTTGGTCCTACCCTCCAGCAGCACTGGTCTTAATGGGCTGATGACTCTAAAGGTTACCCAGTTTGTGGCATCTGTGGACCTAGAACAAGGCCCAGGAATAGATGCATAGGGATGGACTATCCCTTTTTAGGCATTTACCCATTTCATACGGAATAGCACATTAACTGCAGATTTGAGGCAAATTTGAGTTTAGGAAGTATATAAGACTGAATCAGTAAAAGTATATCAGTGGGCCTGGGTGATAGCTAGGGCTGAAACAGCGTTAAGTATCCATAGGTGGCCGGCGCCACGGCTCAATAGGCTAATCCTCTGCCTGTGGCATTGGCACACTGGGTTCTAGTCCTGGTCGGGGCACCAGATTCTGTCTCAGTTGCCCCTCTTCCAGTCCTGCTCTCTGCTGTGGCCTGGGAGTGCAGTGGAGGATAGCCCAAGTCCTTGGGCCCTGCACCCACATGGGAGACCAGGAGAAGCACCTGGCTCCTGGCTTTGGATCAGCGCGGTGCGCCAGCCACAGTGGCCATTGGAGGGTGAACCAACGGTAAAGGAAGACCTTTCCCTCTGTCTCTCTCTCTCTCACTGTCCACTCTGCCTGTCAAAAATAATAATAATAATAATAATAATAATAATAAAAAGTATCCATAGGCTCAGGGAAAATAAACAGATTCTTAGAATTTCTAGAAAGCCACAAATAAAGCCAGATTACCGTAACTAATCCTCCTAAATGCAAACAACATTGTACACCAACAGCATCAAGAATTTCCAGCCGGCGCCGCGGCTCACTAGGCTAATCCTCCGCCTAGCGGCGCCGGCACACCGGGTTCTAGTCCCGGTCGGGGTGCCGGATTCTGTCCCGGTTGCCCCTCTTCCAGGCCAGCCCTCTGCTGTGGCCCGGGAGTGCAGTGGAGGATGGCCCAGGTGCTTGGGCCCTGCACCCCATGGGAGACCAGGAAAAGCACCTGGCTCCTGGCTCCTGCCATCGGATCAGCGCGGTGCGCCGGCCGCAGCGCGCCGGCCGCGGCGGCCATTGGAGGGTGAACCAACGGCAAAGGAAGACCTTTCTTTCTGTCTCTCTCTCTCACTGTCCACTCTGCCTGTCAAAAAAAAAAAAAAAAAAAAAAAAAAGAATTTCCAGGGAACCATGGCCTCACCTAAAGATTAAAATAAGGTGCCATGGGGCTGGCACTGTGCTATAGCAGGTAAAGCTGCCGCCTGCAGTGCCGGCATCCCATATGGGTGCCAGGGGCTGCTCTACTTCCAATCCAGCTCTCTGCTATGGCCTGGGAAAGCAGTAGAAGATGGCCCAGGTCCTTGGGCCCCTGCATCCACTTGGGAGACCGAGAAGAGGCTCCTGGCTCCTGGCTTCAGATCGGCTCAGCTCTGTCCATTGTGGCCATCTGGGGAGTGAACCAGTAGATGGAAGACCTCTCTCTCTCTCTCTCACTCTGTGCCTCTCCTTCTCTCTGTGTGTAACTCTGATTTTCAAATAAATAATCTTTAAAAATAAATAAATAAATAAGGTGCCAGAAGCTAACTATCTTGGAATTGAAACTTCCAAAGGCTCGGATGAAGATTTCAAAAAAGCTGTTTTAGGGGCTGACGCTGTGGTGTAGTAGGTTAAGCCTCTTCCTGCAGTGCCGGCATCCCATATAGGCACTGGTTCGCATCCCGGCTGCTCTACTTCTGATCCAGCTCTCTGCTATGGCCTGGGAAAGCAGTAGAAGATGGCCCAAGTCCTTCGGCCCCTGCAACCACGTGGGAAACCTGGAAGAAGCTCCAGGCTCCTGGCTTCAGATTGGTGCAGCTCCAGCTGTTGTGGCCAATTGGGAGTGAATCAGTGGATGGAAGAGCTTTCCTTCTTATCTCTCCCTCTCTCTGTCTATAACTACTTTTCAAATAAATAAAAAAAATTTTTCTAAAAAAAATACAAAAAAAACACCTGATGTAAGGAAACTCAACAAAATTCAAGATAACACAGAGAAATAATTCAATACTCCAACAAATTTGATATAAAAAAAATTAGTAAATATTGCTTTTCAGCCTTTTGGCTAAGATCAAGTGTAAAACATAAATAATCAAACAAAGTAAAGCAGAAACACTGCAACTGAAAAGTACACAGTGAAATTTAACAATGCAATAGAGGCATCAACAGCAGAATGATCAAACAGAAGAAAGGATCAGTGAGTTTGAAGACAGACTATGTGAAAATACACATTGGAGGAGAATAAGGAGAAAAGAATGAACAGGAATGAAGAAAGCTTGTGGGAAACGTGAGATAGCATGAGAAGAGCAAATATTTGAGTTACTGAGACTCAAGAGGAACTTGAGAATGCCAAAGAGGTAGAAAGCATAGTCAGAGATAATGACAAAAGACCTTCTCAAACCGAGAAAAAGTTACAACTATCCAAGTACAGGAAGGTCAGGAAGCTCAAAGGATGTTACTCATATTCAAACCAATTAAGTCTACTGCAACACGTATTATGGTCAAAATTTTCAAAGTTAGATAAAGATAGGATCTGAAAATTGAAAGAGAAAAAACAAATAACACACAAAGGGATCCTAATTCACCTGACTGCCAACTTCTCAGCAGAAACCTTATAAGGAAGGAATCGGATTAAACTTTCACTGTACTGAAGGGGAAAATAATGCCAGGCAAGAATACTGTATTCTGTAAGCCACCTTTCAGACATGAGGGAGGGAGGGATAAAAACACTCCCAAAATAAAAGCTGGGACAATTTAGCAGTAGCAGATCTGTTACAAGAAATGCTAAAGGGAGTTCTTGAAACAGAAAGAGACGCTAATAAGTAATAAGAAAATACCAAATGGTAGAAAACTCGGTATAACTATACATACAAATTCAGAGTGCTCTAATATTGTAAACATGGTATGTAAGCCATTTATATATGTATTATGAAAATTAAAATTATAATCACTACATTAAAATGTTAAAATAAAGGTAATATTCAAAGGGCTAAAATATAACATCAGAATTAAAACATGGGGAGGTATGGAGCCCAAAATGTAGGAATATTCTTAGAATTTATTATAATCTCTCTGTTTATTATTTGTCTATTTCCATATCTTTATAATCAATGTTACCATTTCAGGTTAGCTTGCGATAGCCACAAGAAATTTTTGGAAGCTTCCTGGTAACCACAAAGCAAGAATCTATAACTGACCTACCAAAAATAACAAGCAAGCAATCAAAGTACCCCACTAGAGAAAAATCACTTACCCACAAATTAAAATTTCTAGAGAGGAAGGAAAAAAGAAAGGAACAAACCATAATAAAAATATAAAACAAGTATAAAAATAGCAGTACTAAGACTTTATCTATCAATAATTATCTTAAATGCTAATGGATTAAATTCTCCTACTGAAAGAAACAGAATGATTTAATGGATTATAAAGCAGGACCCAACTATATGCTTACAAGAAACACACTTGAACTCTGAGAACACATACAGACGGAAAGTGAAAGAACAGACATGATATTACATACAAAAAGAACCCGAATAAAAGCAGCAGTAGCCATACTTCTATCAGATAAAATAAATTTTGAATCAAAAGTAGTAAGAAGATACGAGGAAGGTCATTATATAATGATAAAGGGCTCAATTCAGCAAAAAGAACTAACTTTTAAATATATATGTTGCTGGTGCCGCAGCTCAACAGGCTAATCCTCCGCCTAGTGGCGCCAGCACACCGGGTTCTAGTCCCGGTTGGGGCACCAGATTCTGTCCCAGTTGCCCCTCTTCCAGGCCAGCTCTCTGCTATGGCCCAGGAGTGCAGTGGAGGATGGCCCAAGTGCTTGGGCCCTGCACCCGCATGGGAAACCAGGAGAAGCACCTGGCTCCTGCCTTCGGATCAGCGTGGTGCGCCGGCCACAGCGCGCCGGCTGCTGCGGTCATTGGAGGGTGAACCAACGGCAAAAGGAAGACCTTTTTCTCTGTCTCTCTCTCTCACTATCCACTCTGCCTGTCAAATAAATAAATAAATAAATATGTACCCAATGTTGGAGAATCCAAACACATAAAGCAGAGTTAAATTGCACCCTACATCAATTAGGCCTAACAGACATCCACAGAACATCCAACAGCAGAATTCACATTCTTCTCAACAGCACATGGAACATTTTGCAGTATAGATCACATGGAAAGTCATAAAGAAACTCTCAATAAATTTAACAGAAATCATAAGAATGTTTTATGACTACAATGAAATGAAATTAATAACACGAAACACTTTGGAAAGTGTATAAATACATGGAAATGAAACAACGTACTCCTAAACAATCAGTGGATAAAGGAAGAAATCTAAAAATTTCTTGATATGAATGAAAATGAAAGCACAACATATGAAAACCTATGGGATAGAGCAAAGGCATTGTGAACCGAGAATTTTATATCAGTGAATGTCTGCATCAATCTCCCTTCAATACCCCCAGAAATCCCAGAGAGATCTCAAATAAACAATTTATTGATATACTTCAAGGAACTAGGAAAACAAGAAGAAATCAAACCTAAAATTTGCAGAAGGAAATATTAAAACTCAAAGCACAAAAAAAGACAGACTTAAAAAATACAAAAGATCAATGAAATGAGGAGCTGATTTTTTGAAAAGATAACTAATATTGATAAACCCAACTAAACTGACCAAGAAAAAATATAGAGAAGATTCCAATACATAAAAATCAGAGAGGAAATGGAGACATTAAACTGGCACCACAGAAATATAAAGAGTTGTAAAAGATCATAGTGAATAATTATATGACAACAAATTTGATAACTTAGAAGAAATGGACTAATTCTTGGACATGTATTCTTACCAAAATAGAAGCAGGAAGAAACAGAATACCTAAAAAAGATGGATAACAAGTAGTGAGACTGAATAAGTAATGAAAGAAAATTCTCTCATCAAGTAAAAGCCCAGGACCAAATGATTTCCCTGCTGAATCTACCAAAATTTTTTTTAAAAAGAATTACATCAATCCTTCTTAAATTATTTCACAAAATAGAAGGGGAAGATATTCTTCCAAATTCATTCTATGAGGCCGACATTACCTTGATATCAAAGCCAGACAAGGCCATAATAAAAAAAAAGAAAGGTACAGGTCAATATCCTTGAACACAGATGAAAAAATTCTCAACAAAATACTAGCAAATCAAATCCAGCAACACATTAAAAAAGAGTATTCACCATGATGAAATGGGATTTATATCAGGAATGCAAGGATAGTTCAATATATGCAAATCAATAAATGTGATACACCAGATCAACAGAAGGAGAAAAACTGTATGATCACATCAATAGATGCAGGAAAGCAATCTGATAAAAATCAACAACATTTCATGATAAAAACTTGGACCAAATTAGGTTTAGGAGGAACATACCTCAATATAATAAAGGCATATACATAACAAGACAACAGCTAATATCATACCGAATGGGGAAAATCTGAGGGCTTTCTCTTTGAGATCTGGAATAAGACAAGGATGACCACTTTCACTTTTATTCAACATAGTACTAGAAGTCCAAAAAAGAATAAAGCAGGAAGCATTACACTACCTTACTTTAAAATATATTACAATGTTACAAAATAGCATCATGGCATTGACCCATCCAAAAAAAAAAAAAAAAAAACCAACCAGAAAACAAAAACAAACAACAGCAATAACAACAAAAACCAGCTTCCAGGCAACAAATCTTTGGCAAACGTGCTAAGAACATGCATCGGAAAGAGGACAGTCTTGTTAATATATGGTGCTGGGAAAATTGGATTTTCACTTGGATAAGAATGAAACTTAACTCCTATGTCTTACCTTGCACAAATTCAACTCAAAATAGATTAAAGATCTGAACTATTATAAGAAAACATAATGAAAACATTTCAGGACGTTGGAATGAACAAGAATTTTCTAGTTCAGACCCCCAAAGCATAGGAACCTGAAGCAAAAATAAACAAATAGGATTTCATCAAACTAAAGAGCTTTTGTACAGCAAAGAAAACCATCACACAGTGAAAAGACAATTTAAAGAATAGGAGAAAAGGGGCTGGCTCTGTGGCTTAGTGGGTAAGCCACCACCTGCACTGCTGGCACCCCACGTGGGCACTGGTCCCAGCCTGGTTGCCCAAATTCCAATCTAGCTCCCTGCTGATTGATGTGCCAGGGAAAACAGCAAAAGATGGTCCAGGTACTCAGGCCCCTGCACCCACTTAAGAAACCCAGAGGAGGTTCCTGGCTTCCTGGCTTTGGATCAGCTCAGCTCTAGCCATTGCAGCCATTTGGGGAGTGAACCAGCATATGGAAGATCTCTCTCTCTCTCTCTCTCTCTCTCTCTCTTTCTCTCTGTTTTTCCCTCTCTCTCTAACTATGCATTTCAAATAAATAAATAAACCTTTTAAAAAATGAATAAGAGAAAATACTTGCAAACTATGTATCTGATAAGGAGTTAATATCCAGAATACAAAAGGAACCTAATTCCATAGCAAAAAACAAATTAAAATATTTAATTTAATTAAATTTAAAAGTAAATTGAAACAGACATTTCCCAAAGAAAGACATACAAATGGCCAAGATGTACATTAAAAAATGTTCAACATCACTACCATCAGATAAATGCAAATCAAAACCACAATGAGGTATTTACCTCTCTCCAATAAGATTGGCTATTATCAAAGAGACAAAAGACAACTGTTGGCAAGGATGTGGAGAAAAGGGAACCCTTTAACATTACAGATTGGAATGTAAATTAGTGCAGCTATTGTGAAAAAACGGTATGGAAATTCCTCCAAAAACTAAAAGTGGGACTACCATATGATCCAGCAATCTCACTACTGGGTATGAAATCTGTCTGTTGCAGGAACATCTTTACTCCTGTGTTTTTTGCAGCACTATCCACAATAGCCAAAAGGAAAAAAAAAAGAGAGAAAACAACCGAATAGTAAATCTACTGATATTGTAAAAACAAAATATAGTTCATATATACACAATGGACTATTACTCAGCCATAGAAGGAGATCTTATCAACCACAATAACACAGCTGGCACTGGGGGTCATGACACTAAGTGAAACAAGTGCAGCACTGAAAGACAAATATCACAGGATCTCACTCAGATGTGGCCTTTAAATATTAGGTGATGTCCTAGAAGATAAATTATGGTGGTTACTAGAGGCTGGAGTGGGGGGATAGAGAAGAGTTGACTGACGAGTTTTAGATTATCACTAGATAGGAATAAGAAGTTCTGGGGATCTATTGCATAGTAGGCTGACTATATATAATGTTAATGAACTATATATTTCTCTGTGCTATTAAAACCTAGAAGATAGAATTTTGAATGCTTTCACTGTAGAGGAATGGTGAATGCTTGAAAGGATATATTAACCCTGACTGGATATTACACAAAGCATACATGTGACGAAACATCACATAGTACCCCATAAATATGCACAATTTTTATGTGTCCCTTAAATTGTTATTAGCTATAATAAAATTTTTATCTCTACAAAAGAATCTTGCTTCTAAAAATCACCTTTGCTTACCTATGAAAATCTCCCCTAGTGATATAAAATAATAAAAATAAAAAAACCCACCCATAAACACAGACAGAAAATGTCAGAATATAAAAGTATCTGCGAGTAAAGAAAATAGTTAATAATTGTTTCAAGCAAGAGTCAGCAATGGATGGTGAAGTAAGTGGGTGAAAGAAGCAAAAGGATAAATTCTAATGGCATTTGCATAATTTCAAAGAGAGGCAGGCATTTGGCAGAACTGTAAAGATGGTGCTTGGGATGCCTGCATTCCACAGGGTTCAAATCCCTGCCCTGCTTGCAATTTCAGCTTCCTGTTAATGCATACTCTGGCAGGCAGCAGGGCATGGCTTGGGTATGTAGATCCCCACCACCCAAGTGGGACCCCTGGCTCTGGCCTGCCCAGGTTCTGGTTGTTGCCAGCATTTGGGAGGTGACCCGAGGGCAGAAGCTCTCTGTTTCTGTCTCTAAACATAATTTTTTTAAAATTATCTCTACCAAGATATTTTATATCTTACAATCAGAAAATGAACAACTTTACAGCACAGAAACTTGTCAGACGTCACCTTAACCAGGTGACCGATGTTGTTGTTGTTGTTTTGACAAGCAGAGTGGACAGTGAGAGAGAGACAGAGAGAAAGGTCTTCCTTTGCCGTTGGTTCACCCTCCAATGGCCACGGCAGCCAGCGCACCGCGCTGATCTGAATGCAGGAGCCAGGTACTTATCCTGGTCTCCCATGGGGTGCAGGGCCCAAGTACTTGGGCCATCCTCCACTGCACTCCCTGGCCACAGCAGAGAGCTGGCCTGGAAGAGGGGGCAACCGGGACAGAATCCGGCGCCCAGACTGGGACTAGAACCCGGTGTGCTGGCGCCACAAGGCAGAGGATTAGCCTAGTGAGCCGCGGCGCCGGCCTGGGTGACCAATGTTAACATCCTCAGTAATAAGGTATTTTGATATCATACATCCGTTGACACAATACACTAGAGAAAGTCAGAAAGAATTTCTATATTTTCTTAACCAAAATGCGTAACTTTAAGCTAATCATGGAAAGATTAGGTAAACTCAAAGTTAGATATAAATTAGATAAACTTTCATTCGAAAGTGTCAAAGTCATGGAAGATGAACAAAGACTAAGGAAGCGTCATAGCTTCCAGGAGAGTAAAGCCAGATGACAGCTAAGTGCAGCGAAAGATCCTGGACTAGATCCTGGGGCAACAAAGGAAGAGCATTAGTGAAAATATTAGTGAGGTTAAAGCATGATCTTTGGTTATTTAATAGTGTTGTACAGTGTTAATTTCTTGGTTTTGTTAATTTACTATGAATAAATAATTAATATTAGGAGAATCTGGGTGAAGGATGTATGGGAATTCTCTGTACTATTTTTGCAACTTTCAGTAATTGTAAATAAGAGGTTTAAAAACAAAAAGTTAAAAAGGTCACTTCCATCCTTTTTTTTTGGGACAAGTGGAGTTTTCATAAATACTGTCTGACATTCTCCCAGTCTGCTCCAAGGGCACAGCTGCCCATGTTACTCTCTGGCAGACTAAGGAAATTTTCACTATCTATTGTCAAATCCCATTGTATTTCAAGATCCATCTTTTCTATTAATCATCCTGGTTACTCAGACCTTTGCAAATTTCTCAGGATCATGTCCTAATGCAGAACTCTATGATTATGCAGTTTTATAGTTCTTTCATGCTTGCATGTCTCATTTATCACTACAATAAGAAAAGCTCCCCGGAAGCAGTAACAAAGCTACATTCCCTTTTGTGATGTTTCCCAACACAAAACCAAACATACAGTATATGCTTGTTAAACACACATGTTGACTCATTCACTTGTAAATTCTTAGGGAAACTAGAGATTTGGAAATTCACTTCTACTATCTCTGTGCTATTAGATACCAGACATAAAAAATAAATGACCAATTAGATATAAGTATGGCAATTCAGATAATTTCTTGTGCTCAGAAAGCTTCTAATATGTATGAAACTTCCTTAAATTTAATAAATTAGTAGGATCCAATAAGCAATCCCTATTAGAATTGTAATAATTTATGGATATATAGAACAAAATTCCACATCTCTAAAAACCTACTTAAAAATCTGCTAAAATTTCTCCTTTAATAATAGTATGCAATATAAATAATATAAGCAACTATCTCAAATAACATTCAAAGATGGTGATTTTTGTGAGATATTATCCATGACCCAGGGTTGTTTCCTTAGAGTGTTCCTAGGATGTCTACTGATCTGCTTCAAGTCATGCAGTGGAAACAAATGTCTTTTTTCTTTGCCAAGAAAATACCATAGATGAATATTAAAAACAGTTCTGTTAGCCAAAATTCACATCTGCACACACTTTAAAATGTAGCTCTTCCTTTTTGAAAATAATTTGTAATACATTCCAAAAAACACAAAAGAGTTGTACAATATTCTACACCTGGCTGAGTAGCTAGTGTTTTAGTGGTAATACAGGCTATGCTATTACTAAAATTGATGTGTGTACTCTAAATTGTACGCATACGAGTATGTGTGTGCATGCATGCAGTAGGGACTCTGTTTTTTAGCAGCTGTCAGAATTGTTTACATATATAAAGAACTTAATGTTCAGAACATACTCCAGTGATATAACTAACCAATTAAAGGAAATAAATATTTTAAAGGGAATAGAATATAAAATAAGGAGTTAAAAGTTTTTTTCTACACAGTTTGGGGATTCCAATCTATTAAAAAAAGTTTCTCATCTACTAAGCTAATAGATAATATTGTTTCAAAAATTGTTTTCTTGAAGTTTCTTTCTTTTGCAATTCAAAACAACAGCCTTTATTTACTGACTTGTTTTTTTTCTTTATATAAGGCAAACGAATTTCATGTATTTCATATATACACATTTAAGAACATAATGATACTTTGCATCCCATCCTCTATCCTTCTTCCTTTCTTATTTTTTTTAACTTTTACAAAGACATACTTTTAGCTTATTTTATCATTGCAAATTTAACCTTCCACTAATAAAGAATTCAACCAATAGAAGGTAGAAAAACCACTGTTCCTCAAGAATATACACAAGGGCTACAATCAAATCTCAAAATATTAATTTCACTCGTATGCATCACTTTTTTGGTATTCTGTATATTAGTTACTACGGATCATTAAAACATATGATATTTGTCTCTTTGGAATTGTCTTATTTCACTAAGCATAATGCTTTCCAATTGTATCCAATTTGTTGCAAGAGACATGATTTCATTCTTTTTTATGGCTGAATAGTATTCTATAATGAATATATTCCACATTTTCTTTACCCAGTCATCAGTTGATAGATATTTGACTTGACTTCATAACTTAACTACTCTGAATTGAGTTGCTATAAACATGGGGTACAGAGAACTCTTTCACATGCTGATTTCATTTTCTTTGGGTAAATTCCCAAGAGTGAAATGGCTGGGTCACAGAGTAGATTTATTTTAGATTTCTGAAGAATCTCCATACTGTCTTCCATAATAATTGTACTAGTTCACACTCCCAACAACAGTGTATTAGGGTACTTTTTCCCCTACATCCTTGCCAGGATTTATTTTTTTTTTATTTTTGCATGATAGCCATTCTAACGGGATGAGGTGAGACCTCACTGTGGTTTTTACTTACATTTACCCAATGGCAAATGATCCTGTGCATCTTTTCATGTGTCTGATGGCCATCTGTATTTCATCATTTGACAAATGCCTTTTGCACATTTTTTAAGTGGATAGTTTGCTGTTGAGTTTCTTGAGCTCTTTATGGACACTGGATATTAATCCTTTATCAGCTGCATAGTTTGCAAATATTTTCTCCCATTCTGTCAGTTGCCTCTTCACTTTGTTGAGTGGTTGAGTGTTTCCTATGCTGCACAGAAGCTTCTTAACTTGATATAATTGCATTTGTCCGCTCTGCTTTTATTGCCTGTGCTTTAGGGTTTTTTTCCAAGAAGTCTTTGCTAAGCAGAGTTAGACAGTGAGAGAGAGAGAGTTATAGACAGTGAGAAAGGTCTTCCTTCCATTGGTTCACTCCCCTAATGGCCGCCACAGCCGGCACTGTGCTGATCCGAAGCCAGGAGCCAGGTACTTCCTCCTGGTCTCCCCTGCGGGTGCAGGGACCCAAGTACTTGGGCTCTACTGCCCTCCCAGGCCACAACAGAGAGCTGGACTGGAAGAGGAGCAACCGGGACAGAATCTGGCACCCCAACTGGGACTAGAACCTGAGGTGCTGGCGCCACAGGTGGAGGATTAGCCTAGTGAGTCATGGCGAGGTGACGGCCTCCAAGAAGTCTTTGAAAGTTTAACCTTCCACTACATAAAGAATTCAATCAATAGAAGGTAGAAAAACCACTGTTCCTCAAGAATATACACAAGGGCTACAATCAAATCTCAAAATATTAATTTCACTCGTATGCATCACATTTTTTGGTACTCTGCATATTAGTTACTACAAATCAGTAAAACATATGTCTTGTAGAATTTCCCTGATATTTTCTTCTAATAATTATATGGTATCAGGTCTTAGGCTTTGGATCTTTGATCCACTTTGAGTTGATTTTGTATAAGGTGGAAGGTAGGGGTCTTGTTTCATGTATAGATCAAATTTTCCCAGCACCATTTGTTGAAGAGACCATTCCTTCTAAAGGACTGAATTTAGCTTATCTGTCAAAGATCATCTGGTTGTAGATGTGTGGATTAACTTTTGGGGTTTCTATCCTTTGATCTTCATGGCTATTTTTGTGCCAGTATCAGGCTCTTTTGGTTATAACTGCCCTGTAGTATGTCTTGAAATTGGTATTGTGATGCTTCCAGTTTCATTTTTGTTGTTTAGGATTTTTAGCTATTTGGAGTCTCTTGTGATTCCATATGAATTTTAGGGTAATTTTTTTTACCAAATCTGAGAAAAGCACTGTTGGTATTTTTGACTGGGATCTCATTTAATGTGTAAATTGCTTTGGGTAGTATGGGCATTTTTGATGATATTAATTCTTCTAACCCATGAACATGGAGAATTTTTACATTTTTGGTGTCTTCCTCCAATTATTTCCTTAATTTTTTATAATTTTCATTGTAGAGATATTTCATATCCTTGGTTAAATTTATTCCAATGTATTTAAGTTTTTTTGTAGCTATTGTGAATGGTACTGATCTTACAAATTCTTTCTCAACCATGGCATTGTTTGTGTAACAAAGGCTATTGATTTTTGTGTGTTCATTTTATATCCTACAACTTTACCAAATTCTCTTATGAGACCCAATAATCTGTTATTAAAGTCCTTGGATTTCCATATATATAGGATCATGTTATCTGCAAACAGGGATAATCTGACTTCCTCTTTTCTAATTTTCACTGATTTATTTTTCTTGCCTAATGTATCTGATTAAAAATTCCAGACTATATTGAATAGCAATCATGAAAGTGAGTATTCTTTTCTGGTTCCAGATCTCAATGGAAATGCTTCCAGCTTTTCCCTATTCAATATGATGCTGGCTGTGGGTTTGTCCTATAGAGTCTCAATTGTGTTAAAGAATGATTCTTCTATATCCAATTTGCTTAAGATTTTTATAATGAAATGATGTATTTTCTCAAATGCTTTCTCTGCATCTATTGACATAATCATGTGGTTTTTATTCTTCAGTCTGTTAATGTGATAAATCACACTTATTGATTTGCATATTTTGAACCATCCTTGCATATCAGGGATAATTCCCACTTGGTCCAGGTGAATGATCTTTCTGTTGTGTTGTTGGATTCAATTAGCTAGCACTTTGTTGAGGATTTTTGCATCTACAGTCATCAGGAATATTGATCTATAGTTCTCTTTCTCTATTACTTCTTTTTCTGTTTTGGAACTAAGGTTTTGCTGTTGGCTTCATAGAAGGAGTTCCCAGTGATTCCTCCTCTTTCAGTTGGTTTGAATAGTTTGAGAAGAATTGGAATTAGTTCTTCTAAAGTTTGGTAGAATTCAGCAGTGAAGTGATCCAATCCAGGACTTTTCTTTGTTGTTGTTGTTGGTGGTGGAGTCTTTATTAGTGATTCAATTTCCATCTTGGTTATTGGAATATATAGGTTTTCTATTTCTTCATGACTCAATTTTGGAAGCTCATATGTGTCTAGAAATCTATCAGTTTCTTCTAGATTTTCTAATATTATTGGCATACAGCTGTGTGTAGTTAATTCCTGACGATTTTTTGTATTTCTGTGCTTTCCATTGTTACATCTTCTTTTTCTACTCTGATTGCATTAATTTGGATCTTCTCCCTCCCCTCACTTTTTTTTGGTTAGTTGGGCCAATAATTTATCTATTTCATTTATTTTTTCATAAAATCATTTCTGGGGCTGGCACTGTGTCATAGAAGAATAAGCCTCTGCCTGCAGTGCTGGCATACTGTATGGGTTCCAGTTCAAGTCCTGGCTGCTCAACTTCTGCTCCAGATCCCTGCTAATGCACCTGGGAAAGCAGCGGGAGACGGCCTAAGTGTTTGGACCCCTGCACCCACAATAGGAAATCCAGAAGAAGCTCCTGGATCCTTGCTTCAACCTGGCCCAGCTTGAGCCATTGCTGTCATTTTGGGAGGCAATTAGAAGACGGAAGATTGATCTTGATTCATTCTCTTTCTCTCTCTTCTCTCTATTGCTGCCTTTCAAATAAATTAGGCTTTTTATAAAAACCAGCTCTTCGTCACTGATATTTTGTATTTTTTGTGTCTCAAATTTGTTTATTTTTTCTCTAATTTTTATTATTTCTTTCCTTCTATTAATTTTGAGTTTGGTTTGTTCTTGTTTTTCTATGTCCTTAACAAGAATTGTTAGATCATTTATTTGATGCCTTTCAAATTTCTTGGAAGAGGCACCAATTGCTATATACTTGCCTCTTAACACTGTTTTTGCTATATTAATAAATTTTTATATGTTGCATTGTCATCTTCATTTGTTTCCAGGAATTTTTTTATTCCTTTCTGATTACTTCTATGACCCACTATTTATTAAGGAGAATTTCGTTCAGTCTCCACGTGTTTGCATATTTTCTAGAGTTTTCAAAGTTGTTAACTTCCAGCTTCATTCCATTGTGGTCAGAAAAGAGACATGATATGATATCAATTTTTTTTAATTTGTTGAGATTTGCTTTATGGCCTAGTATATGGTGTATCTGAGAGAAAATTGCATGCACTGATGAAAAGAATGTGTATTCTGCAGCTGTGGGATGAAACGTTCTGTAGCTATCAATTAGGTCATTTGATCCATGGTATGGATTAGCTCTGTTTGTTTGTTCATTTATTTGAAAGGCAAATAGAAAGGGGGAGGGGGAGAGAGAGAGAGAGAGAGAGAGAGAGAGAGAGAGACCTTCCATTCACTGGCTTGCTTCCCAAATGCGCACACCAGGCAGGGTGGTGGGGCAAGCCAAAGCCAGGAGTCCAGAACTCATTCAGGTCTCCTACTTAGGTGGTTGGGACTTAAGTACTTGGGTCATTACTTGTTACTTCCCTCACACACCTGAAGGAAGTTGGTTCAGAATCAGAGTATCCAGGACCAAACTAGGCATATCAATATGGGAAGAACATAACCCAAGCAGCAGCCTAACCCACTGAACTGCAATGTCTAAGCCTCAAAAAAAAAAAAAAAAAAAAAAACACAAAAACTTAAAAGGTCATGAATTCACTGAGAATACCAGATATGACAATGATTTTTAAAACATTTTTTTAAAGATTTTATTTATTTATTTGACAGACAGAGTTAGACAGTGTGAGAGAGAGACAAAGAGAAAGGTCTTCCTTCCATTGGTTCACTCCCCAAGTGGTCGTAATGGCCGGAGCTACGCCGATCCGAAGCCAGGAGCCAGGTGCTTTTTCCTAGTCTCCCATGCAGGTGCAGGGGCCCAAGCCCTTGGGCCATCCTCCACTGCCCTTCCGGGCCACAGCAGAGAGCTGGACTGGAAGAGGAACAATTGGGACTAGAACCGGCACCCATATGGGATGCTGGCACTGCAGGCGGAGGATTAACCTAGTGCGCCACAGTGCCAGCCCCATGACAATGATTTTTAATGAAAAAAATTTTTAATATGTAGAGAAGAAATATATTTTGGCCTGATATTAGTACCTGATTTCTATATTATTCACAAAAATTTTATAATATATAAGTGGTCAAGGCTTTCAACCCAATGGAATATTTAGAATACTTGCATAAATATAAATTCTATCATTTTGATTATTTATAAAGAATTATTACTATAGACAGTTAAAGCCAAAAATAACTTGTATATTAAAAGCAGATATTTAAAGACATCTGTTGCTTTTGCTATCCCACATTTAATATTGCTGTGTTTTTTAATCATATATATGTCACAGGACACAACAAAATAAACTTGGGAATAATAAATATCACTACTTTTCTATTTATTGCATTTTTCTGGTTCATTTGATTCTTTGTATGTTACGTTTGCTTTAAAAAGTCATTTTACAAAAAATACATGAATATACTAACAAAATATACCACTGTTAAAAATAAAATACATTAATATATATATCAAAATTAAAATAAAATCCTCCCATGGAAAACTATTAAATAGAAGACATTTGCATAATTATGTACATAGAAAAGTCCAAGGAATCTACAAAAAAGTGACTAGAACTAATAAGGGAGTTTGGATAGATTATGTGACAGGGCCCGGCACTGTGGTATAGTGGGTTAAGCCACTGTCTGCGATGCTGGCATCTCATATGGGCGCTGATGAGTTCTGACTGCTCCACTTTTGATCCAAATCACTGCTAATGCATCTGGGAAACCAGTGAAAAATGGCCCAAGAACTTGGGCCCCTGCCACAAACAGGGAGATCCAGATGCAGTTCCTGGCTGCTGGCTACAGACTGGCCTAGCTCTGGCTCTTGCACCCATTTGGGGAGTAAACCCTCTTCTCTCTCTGTCTCTTTTCTTCTCTCTTTAACTCTGCCTTCCAAATAAATAATGTTAAAAAAAAATCAGGTGACTTAAAGTAAATATACAAAAATCTACTGTATTTCTAAATATTAGCAATGAGCAGCTTGGCACTGAAGTTAGAGATCAGCAATGTGGGCGGGAATTTGGCAGAGTAGCTTAAGGTGCCTGTTGGGATGCCCACAGCCCATTTCAGAGTTCCCGAGTGAGTCTTGACTCTTCTGCTTCTGATCCAGCTTCCTGCTAATGTGCACCTGGCAGGCAGCAGGTGATGGTGCAAGGCCTTAGGTCCCCGCCACTCACACGGGAGACGCAGATTAAGTTCTGGGCTTCTGGCATTGGTCTGGCCCAGCCCTGGCTGTTGCAGGCATCTGAGAAGTGAATCAACAGATGTCTCTGTCTCTGTCTCTGTATCTCTGTTTTTCTGCTTTTCAAAATCAAATTAAAATGTTTTAAAAAATTGCTTTTTAGATAAAACCAAGCAAAATACACGTAACACCTAAATACTCAGAACTATATATGATGATCAAAAATTTAAGAAAACCTAAGTAAATGGCAAGATCCTCCATGCTCAGGGATGGGAAGACACAATTTTATTATGATTTCAATTCTCTCCAGATTGAGACACAAATGTAATATATGTATTTTTTAAAAATCCCTGCAAGATTTTTTTTTTGTAGAATTCATCATGCTGATTCTAAGAAATACAATGGAACTTTTACAGTCAAAATAATTTTGAAAAAAAGTAACAGTTTTGGACAACTCCCCCCCACCAGTCTCTCAAGATTGATGCTAAAAGCCACAGTAATCAAAACAGTGTGGCATGGGAAAAGGACAGAGTTCAACTGAATAAAATAAGACAGTCCAGGAGCAGACCACACATGTGTGGCCAACTGATTTTCAACAGAACTCCAAAAGCAATTCAATACAGAATAGACAGAATAGACAGCCTGCCTGCCTGCCTTCCTTCCTTCCTTCCTTCCTTCCTTCCTTCCTTTCTTTCTTTCTTTCTTTTTTAAACAAATAAAGGGTTGACTCTGAAAGGACTGGATCTTATTCTACACCTTGTACCATTCGTAAAAATTGACTCAAAAATTGACTCACATAAAACCTAAAACTTTAAAACTTCTAGGAGAAAATATTCACAATCTTAGTTTAGGCAAATATTTCTTAGACACAAAACCAAAGATCTATAAAAAAAGCAAACTGATAATCTGGCCTTCATCAAAATTAACCTGTGTACTTTCAAAGGCATTGCTAAAAGAATTCAAAGGGAGAAAGTATTTGACAATTACATATTTTATAAGGGTCTTGAATCCAGAATATATAAATAAAAAGAAAATAGGGGGTTGGGGCCGGTGCCGTGGCTCACTTGGTTGATCCTCTGTCTGCAGCGCCAGCATCCCATGTGGGCGCTGGGTTCTAGTCCCTGTTGCTCCTCTTCCAGGCCAGCTCTCTGCTAGGCCTGGGAGTGCAGTGGAGGATGGCCCAAGTCCTTGGGCCCTGCACCCCATGGGAGACCAGGAGGAGGCACCTGACTCCTGGCTTCAGATTGAAGCAGCGCCAGCCATAGCAGCCATTTGGGGGGTGAACCAATGGAAGGAAGACCTTTCTCTCTGTCTCTCTGTCTATCTCTATCTGTCAAATAAATAAAAATAAATAAATAAATAGAAAATAGGGGGTGATGTTGTGGCACAGTAAGTTGGAAGCAGAGCAGCTGGGACTCGAACTGGCCCTCCAGTGTGGTGGCTTCATCTGTTGCTCCCAAATGGCGGCTTAACCTTCTGTGCCAAAACACCCACCCTATGTGAATGCTTGACCATGAAAATATGTCTCAACTGAAGAATGGGAAGAAAAACTTTGTATAAGCCATAAAAAGTAAGAGATTACTGTTATACACCAAGTATGGTTGAAGCTAAATACATCACACTGATGGCCAGAGCTGAGCTGATCTGACGCCAGGAGCCAAGAGCTTCTTCTGAGTCTCCCATGAGGGTGCAGGGGCCCAAGCACTTGGGCCATCTTCTACTGCTTTACTAGGCCATAGCAGAGAGCTGGATTGGAAGTAGAGCAGCTAGGACTCGAACCAGCACCCATAAGCGATGTTGGCACTGCAGGCAGCAGCTTTATCCATTACATCATGGTGCTGGACCCACTTCAAAAATTTTTAAAGCAAGAAAGGGAAATGCCATTAGTTTCCTAAATACCTCTTCAGAAAGTTCTGCCTGATGCCACTGGTTTCTCCCCCTACTGGCACACACCCTTTTGGGTGTTTCCCAGAATGTGTTGTCCAGTAGGTCTAAATGATACCTCATTTTCA
Source organism: Oryctolagus cuniculus (assembly GCF_051225735.1). Classification (NCBI taxonomy): domain Eukaryota; kingdom Metazoa; phylum Chordata; class Mammalia; order Lagomorpha; family Leporidae; genus Oryctolagus; species Oryctolagus cuniculus. The sequence continues at coordinate 12,047,240 of NC_142883.1, forward strand.
CTTAAATATAATCATAGTTTCGTTTGTTCCATTATCCCTGTCCAATTAACATTAATCTCCTAGAGGGGAGTGGCTGTTTTCATATTACCAGAGTCTAATCAAGCTCAGCTTCAAGATCTGCTTTTAAGCAAGATCTGTATCTCAGGATCTTAGAGAATGTCTCCATCTTACCTTCTTCTCTCTGAGGCTGGATGGTTCTGTCTCTCATGGGCCTCAAACTCCCAGCCCGTTCTGTCTTAGGGGCACAGCCACTTTCTTCTTGAAGCCCTATCAGTTCCCGGGTTTGGCTTTTACTGGCGCTGGGCAATCTAAAGTCAGGGAAGCCCACATCTCCTTCGGCCCACATTAAGACCCCAGAAGCAAAGATGGCAGCCCCATGTAGGCCAGCAAAACTGCTGCTTCTTGTCTGTGATGCCGCTGAGGGCACAGCCTCCCTGCACTGAGGGAAGGGTGATTTGGGCCCTGCGGGTTAGACTCTCTGACCTCCAGTCTCTCTGGCAGGGGTGAGGAAAGACTAGTGACATCACAATCACATCCGTTTCTGATGGCTAAAGGGCCAGCAAGCCCTTTTCCTTGTGACCCTGGACTCCAGAGGCAGAAAAGGGAAAGCAGGAGGAAGGAGTCCCAGGGGTTAGGGACAAGGCAACAAAATGACAAGACGATGCCTTCCGAGCCTCACTATTCAGCTCAGAACATGTTAACCTTTAGAAAATCCAGAAACATACAATTCAAAAATTACACCCATCCACAGAGCAACAAGCTAGCCTAATTCCTTCCTTTTCCCCACTGAGAGTAAGCTTATGTATGGCTTATTTTCTTGCTCTCACACCCCATTATCAAACCTAACAGAAAGCTTTGTTGGCTCTAACCTTACTATGTAGCAGAAATCTGACCACTGCCCTTGTTGTCACTCTGGTCTAAGCCACCATAGCTCTCTTATACCTGAATTACAAAAGCACCCTTCTAATTGGTTTCCCATGTTTGTTTTCATACAGTGATGAAAATGGTCTTTTAAAGCCTAACTCAGGTCATATCTCAATGCACAGAGCTCTCACATTCTCCCTCTACTCACGGTTAAAGTCGAGGTCTTGGAAAGGCCTCAAAGACCCTAAGCAGATCAGGCCTTGGCGTCCTTTAGGACCATCTCCCAGCCGCTCCCCTTGTTCATTCCACACTTGCCACACCGACCACTCTACCTTTCCTTAACCATGCCAGTCTCTCTCCTGCCTTAGGGTTTTTACACTGGCTGTTCCTTCTCTCAGCAATTCCTTTCCCCAAATATCACCATGTCTCACCAACTGTTTTGTCTTTACTTGAACACTACCTTCTGGATGAAGTCAACCCTGCCAACTCGATATTAATATTCCCAACCCTGAACCTCCACAGTTTCCCTTGATCTTCTCTATTCAATAGCACTTAGAGATTTTCTAAAATCTTACAAAAGTTATGTATGCAGCATGTCCTCTGCTTATAGTCAGCTGTCTTTCCTGCTAAAATTAGCTCTGAGGGAACAGGATTATCTTACTGTTTGTCACTGCTAGTTATATCCCAAGTGCCCATAACCACTACACACAGAATAGACACTAATGGCAAAAAAGTGTTCAAAATGTGTTGTAGCCTATGAACTGTTCCCCCACAACTTTTTTAATAATCTCACACCAATATTCAGCATTACACACGCTAACATGTTCCTGTTTCTCCAGGTATAGCCCTGGGAGTAAGTTATCTCCAGTATAACATGAGAATGATGAAACAAATCAGGGAGGACACAAAAATGGAAATATATTCCATGTTCATGGATTGGAATAATTCATATTGCTAAAATGTCCATACTACCCAAAGCAAATTACAGATACAGTGCAACCCACTTCCCATGTCCACCATCAAGATACAAATGACATTCTTTACAGGATTTGAAAAACCAATCCTAAAATTCATGGGGAACCACAAAGATCCAGAATAGCTAAAGCAACCCTACACTAAATAATAAAATTAATGAATCTGGAGGTATCACAATGCCTGACTTCAAATTAAACAGCACGATAATGTGCTAAAAAGCAACATAGGGCAATAGAACCAAATAGAGAACAGAGAAACTAACCCACATGTATATAGCCAATTGAAATTTGACAAAGCCAAGAACATATATTTGAAAAAGGATAGCCTGTTCAATAAATGGTGCTAGCAAATCTGGATATCCATAAGTAGAAAACTGGAATTACATTCCTACCTCTCATCATATACAAAAAGCAACTCAATAGGGATCAAAGACCTAAATGTAAGATCTGAAATGATGAAACTGCCAGAAAGAAACACAGGAGAAACACTTCAAGACATTGGTATAGACCATGAGCTTTTGGATAAGACCTCAAAAGTATAGATGAAAAAAACAAAACTAGACAAATGAGATTATATCAAACTCAGAAGATTCCACACAGCAAAGGAAACAATCAAGAGAACAAAAGACATATGACAGAATGCTAAAAATTATTTGTAAGCTACTTGTCTGACAAAAGATTAATATCCAGAATAGACAAGAAACTCAAAACTCTCAATAATAACAACAATCCAGTTAAGAATTAGATAATTCTCAAAAGAAGAAATACAAATAGCCAACAAACATATGAAAAAAATGTTCATTGTCATTAGCCATCAGGGAAATGCAAATCAAAACCACAATGAGGTACCACCTCAGTCCTGTCAGAATGGCTGCTATCCAAAGAGTCAGTAAGGAAGGCTGGCTAGGATGTGGAAAAAGGGGAACTGATCCACTGTTGGTGGGAACGTAAACTAGTGTAGCCACTATGGACAACTGTATGGATATTTATTTAAAAACTAAAAACAGAACTCCATAGGATCCAGCCATCCCACCACTGAGAATGTATCAAGAAGATGCACTATCATCACATCAAAGAGGCAAGTAGTTCACCATGTTCACTGCAGTGGTGTTCACAACAGCCAAGACTGGGAGGCAACCAAGGTCTCTACCAAAAAATAAATGGACAAAGAAAATGTAAAACAAAGAAATGTAAACAAAGAAAATAAAAACAATGGAATATCATTCAGCTACAGAAAAGAATGAAATCTGTCATTTGCAGCAAAATGGATGGAACCAGACAACATCATGTTAAGTGTAATGAGCCAGTCAGAGAAATACAAGTACTAGATGTTTTCCCTCATGTGGAGAACTCAATCTGAACACAGAATAGTAATCACTAGGGGCTGGGATTAGCACAGGGAGATGGAGGGAGCTTGGATAACAGGTACCAAATCAGAGTTAGATTGAAGGAATACATCCCTAGTGTTACACAGCATGGTAGGGTGACTATAGCCCCAACAAACTATTATATATTTTATGAGCAAATAAAAGAAAAGAGTCCCAAGGCTACAGTCATAAAGCCAAAGGGAAAATGCTGATCGCCCTCATCTTAGCTACATACATGGCATTCATGTATGGAAATGTTACACTGTAGAATATAAGTAAGCATAATTATTGTTAAAAACTGTAAAATCATACACTCATAGCAAGGTAAAATATATGCAATAACCATTATAAAGTAAAGTAAGTTATGGGAAACATAAGAAGAAAAATATGCATCCTAAAAAGTGCCCTCATAGCTAGGGTGAGCATAGAACTCAGCATGGAGACTGGCAGGTATTTAAGAGAGACAGGAATTTGGGGTCATGCTAAATCACACAGTACACTGCAATAGCAGGTACAAGCCGAGACTTTCTTGGGAATTTTTTTTTAAGTACCCTATTAATGAAGAGCTACCAAAATAGGACCATAAATTATTATTTTGGTTCCCATTTATAATCATTTCATTATTGGTGAAGATGCTGATGAAATGTGATTTCCACTCTACTTCAATTTTGTAAAAAAGGATGCACTATCAATAAGATTCCTAAAGGCCTGACCATGAAGTTGAAAGTATTAAAAAGTTCACGTAATCATCAGCACTAATCTTAAACACACACACACACACACACACACACAGACACGGAGCATGCTCATGTCTTGGGGTGCAAATACTGACTCACGTCACATGCTCCCAACTCTAACAGTTTAGAAAAATATCAGCCTTGGAAGATGGCAAATAAGCTCTTCTATTTTCAGTAGCTTCTCAAGTCAAATTACCGTCTTTTGCTGTACTACTTAAGAGATTTTCACTTGTCCTAGGTAGAAACTTTTTTTACTTAAAAATGTACATAGAAACAAAGCCAAGAACTTCTGATAAATGCCAGATCTTGGATTTTCAGTGGTTCTATTAGAGTGTTAGAAAGTTAAGTAGACTAACGGGAGGATTAATCCTGCAAATTTTAAATGCTTACTTAAAAAACAATGATTCCTATTGCCTCTCAGCCTTCTGGCTAAGATCAAGTATAAAAATCAATGATTCCATTATAATTCTGGATATTATTCTCAAATAATCATAACATAAATATACTATCTCTTAATTTCCCCCAAGTAAAAATAGTTTTCCAGTCTAGGGAAACTAGAGTTAGGTTATTGATTTGTTTTCCCAAATTGCTGGAAAGTCAGAGTGCTCTTTAACATGCAGCAGAGACGGGGAAGCTGTGAGAGCCAGTTCAGCAGGGGGCAGCCATCTCTGCGTCTGCCTGCGAGTCCACACTGGCCCGAGCCTCGCAGCTCCACTCAGGAGGGGCCAGCAGACCTCTGACCACGTACATACCCAGGCGTGAGTGATGGCGGAAGCCTTGCTCTAGTTTGTGAGACTCCCTGTGACACAGGTACCTCAATCAGAACCAGATCAAGCAGGAGCGACGCGGGGCTGACGTAGAGAAGCAAGCATGGAAGGAACGCGTGTTTCCTCTTGCTACACAGGGAGATGCGTTAACTGATTTAACAAAAATGTTTTATTTGTTTTGATTTGTATATACTGTCAAAAGGACAGCAAAAGTCTTAGCTATTGTAGAAGACAAGACAAAACTCCTTCACGATTTAAACACATTAAAATTCTAAATTTTAAGAGACATGAACACAAATTTGTCACATTCAAATTATGTACACATGCTAAATTTTCAAAGTTGGCATTTGTGTATTTTTTTGGTAAATCAATTTATTGTTATGCTCAGAGGTGACATTACGTCATTACATCAGGCTATGGCTCACACACCCAGAGGAAAATGTCAACATGGAGTTTATCAACACTTGTGGATATAATTAAAATTATACTGGATGTTGTTTGTAAACTAATTTTTATAAATCTGGATATTTAATTTAAAATTTAAATATATAAAACCACATTTTCTTAGCAAAGGGGAAAGATCAAAGTAAAAAGAACAGAATTGAGATTAGGAATCCATCTTAAGCCAAAATGACAAAGTCTTCATAAGTTAATATTAATCCTTTAATTATGAATTTCAAAGGTTTAAGTAGCTTCTATGACCTTAGCTTTGAATAATTATACCATATGGAGCTTTTCTTAAGTTTGAAAAGGATGCTGAGTTGTTGCTCAAAGCCTTTTAATGACTCCCGGCTGGCAGAGTTCCAGTATAATCCTTCGGATACCACTTAAAATTGCAGACCAGGGACCCAGGCTGGTAAATGTTATGTCAAATTCATAAGAACTTCTCACTTAGTAGGATATATTGTGAAAAATGTTTGATGTGTTGGTATATTTTTCAATACCAGAACATAAAGCTTAAAACAACTACTTATAGTGGAGAATTCACAAAGGAAAAGATGGACAGATTAGACCAAATACACATGCAATTTTTTACCATAATATTAAATGAAATTAAAAGGCAAATACAGAACATATTTGCCACAGTGGTGATTTTTATCAACCTAAATATAAAGAGTTTATGTAAATTATGAGAAAAACATTAGGGCCATAAAAGAAGAGAAACTGCAAACAGAAGTGAACAGGCAATTCCCAGAAAATCAAATATGAGTAACAAATCACTATTTTGTAAGTGAACAACTTTCAATTTCAAAAATACAAATCGAAACAATAACTTGTTTACAAAAATGTTCCAAAAATTAAGGAAAGATATTAATAATACTAAAGAGTGGTTAGATAAGACAGATACGTATTTATTCTATTGGAGTGAATGTAAATTTGTACAAACTTTGGGACATGCAATTTGACCTGATAGTTCTATTGGGAATTTAACTTGAAGGGAAACACAGAGGAAATGTTGACAAAATTTATGGAAATCTATGCTAAACTCCACATTAAACTTTTTTTTAAAAAAATAGATGTTCTAAAAACTAATGGAATAATACAATAAATTATGTTACATTCATAAAATGGAATATCACAAAACAATGAAAACTGACTTCTCACAGAATTACAGTGACTGAGATATTCTTCGCACCCTTTGAAAAGAACAGGAGATAGAATGTTTTTACCATGGCCTTGGTCAGCTATATTGATGTAGCTATTCTACACTTCTTTACTTTCTTTTTTTTCTAAGCTAGCCTCTGCTTCAAGAAAGGGTATTTTGAAATAGCTGAATAGATGCTGGAAACAATGCCGAAATTTTAAAACTGAAGTTTTAATTAATCTTCTGAAAATTGCCCAATATCATCACTTAGTAATGTTCTTTAATTTTTCAAAGGTTCATGTTTTATGGACTTTGTTTCAATTCAGTTTGAAGAGATTTTTAAAGGGCAGAAAAGAAGCGTTCACTTTGCAAATGTCAATCATTTACTCTCTTGGATTCTCTATTTCAAGTATTTTGACCTTGTGGAGGCATTTCATGTTTCTCTTAACTCAGAGCCACTGAAGATATCATCTAGGTCTAAATTGCTGTTGACAGAAACTCAGGTAGGATCTGGACTTAGGAATTCTTTTATAACCTTAACCTTGTAAGTGCTACTGAAATAACCCAGACCCACATGGAATGTCCACTTCTCTTTGAACCTCAATTTTGTACTCAATGATAGAAAATTAATTTCTAAAACCCTCAATTCTGACTGAAATTTCAAGTGGTACTAAAATCTAAACTTTCAGGTTTATTTATTCTTGATAAAATATTTAACTTTTTATAAGATACAGTGAAAATAACTGAATAATTAGAAGGATGACCCAACAAACTAGCATTATAATACCAGATTTTTAGTGTTAATACAAATTTTTCCAGTAAAATTAAAATATGTATTAATTTGTGTAGAAAATTAAAAATATGTCTAAAAAAAGCATTATGCTATATGTTTAACTCATTAAGTAATATAGAAGAAATTATAACACTAAGGTTACATAAATGGATATTTGGATAAAAAGATGTATCTTGTCTACCTAAAGTATTTATAATTGGTATAAATCAAATTTGGATAAATTACTATTTGTCCTAGTGGGGCTACACTGAATTTCTAGTTGGTCATTTTTTTAAAGTCATTCATTTAGGACTTAATGATTATCTACTTTGTGCAAATATACCATGCAAGATCCTGGAGCTTTAGAAGTGAATTATTTTACAAAGAATGCTTTTGAACTATCAAGGTCTTCACTGCATTTACAAACTCTAGGCTCCATTTACAAGTTAAGTAAAACCATGCATCATTCAGAAATACAAGTTGCTCGTCATATCAAGAGCCCAGCCCATATGGACATTGGGGCTGGTGAATTTCACCAACTCAACAGAAACCAAACTCATTGCATTAAGCACAAGTCTACTTCCTGCTCTCTCTCCTTCCCTGAACCTCCATATGCCACAAGTCCGTTCACACTGGCCGGCCTCCTCAGTGCCTTTATCCACGTCAGCTAAAATTACCTTGCTCAAACCTCATTTCTACCTCCTGTATAACTTGCGTTCTCAGTTCACTGCCGGAGCATTCCATTCTTCCAGACTCCCACTGCCTGCACGACTTCCTCTGTGTGCAGAATTCCAATTCTACCAGAGCAAATGCCCTTAACCCCTCTTCCTGGCAGCAGCTTCCGCTCACTTGTCCAGCCTGAAGCCTGGTTGTTTCCCTCTTCTTGAAACTGCTCACCTAACCAGACCACTATGATTCTTGGCTAATACAGATGATATTTAAGTGTAAAGACTCAAGTCTTGCAGGGAACTTCATATCTTTACCAATCCCCCCTTTTCTTTCCTCCCTCAGCAAAAGTCACACCTCTTATCACTCATTCACCTAATAATTCACCTAATATATATATATATATTTTATATATATATATATATATATATACACACACACACACCAAGTGAGCCCCTGCCTTAGGAAAGTTTTCTAGGCACTAGGGGTGACAAAGTCTTCCTGATGGAGCTTACAGTCTAGTGGCTGGGAAGAAGTAGAAAACAGACAAGTGAACGTATGAACAGGTGATTTCAGATGGTGAGATAACCTGTAATGATAAGATAAAGTAAGGTTCCACAGGTAGACCAGCCTTTAGATAAAGAAATCTGGGAAGAATACTCTGAGGAGTGCACATCATGAGATGGAGGCTGGCCACAAGGAAATCATAGAGGAACGTTCTGGGCGGAGGGTGGCAGGTGTAAGATCTGAGGGCAGGAGAGGGTATGTGTTCCCATCATCTCATGCACCTGAATCCTTGTACCCAAGGGCTTAGGCAGGTTGTGCTAAGGATTTCCTTCATACCCTCATCTCTCAGATCACATGCCATCAATTCTCTACTATTCTTCACAAGTACTTCAAAATATCTAACACATGTGCAACCCATAAATTTATTCTCCCGAATCCCTGCTGCTCTTTGGAACCACACTTTCCTTTGAACATCAGATTTTTCCATCACAACAGCGTTAGCTCATCTCTCCTCCCTCATTTGTCCTTTGCAACTGTGTCTCTGTGCACACTATCATTTTCAGAGCTCTGGCCAAGGTCATCAATGACTGCTCAGTTCCCAATCCAGTGACCTTTCCTCAACCCCCATCCTTCCTGATTTTCTGTCACATTCTTCAAATCTCCTTTCTAAATGTTCTTTCCCTCCATTTCCATGAAAACACATTCTTTTCACATTCCTTTTGCCTTGATGACCCTTCTTTGCCTGTTTCCTCCCAACCTCTCCAATGTCGCTGCTCCCTTCCATTCTGCCTTCCTTCCCCTCCACCCTGCGGTTTCCGCTCCTGACCCTCTCACTCCCCAGGCTCACACCACGTGCTCTCTGTGGGGGCCTCCCGCGGCTGTTCCTTCCAGTTCTGCTCTAGCATCTCCAGGAACACTCGTTCAGCAGCAAGGGGACATCACAGCCAGTGCAGTGCCGTGCAGCACTCCAAACCCAACGTGGTCTTAACTGAATCCATCTTCTTTCACCTAGAACCAGACACGCCTGTAATCTCGAATTTTTACAAGCTGCATTTACACGGAACAGGGCTACCCAACACCATCTCTGCGATGCGACGACTCTCGAGCACCGGCACTACTCCTCATGCACCTCAGCTGGACTCCGCAAAGCCCTCTTGCTCACACCCCAGTGCCATCAACGTCAATGCTATGATATCTTGCCAACACTGACAGAATGCTTTTCCTAATGATCGCTTGAAACCTGGCACTTCGGTTCTCAAAAACCTTCAGTAGTTTTTCACAACTGACCCACTGAGGTCACAATGATCCTTAAGTTATCTTTTAGCTTAGTCACTAACCACTTTCTTTGATGTGTGTATGTATGTTCATACATATATATAATGTGTGTGTGTATATATATACACACACATATATGTATATGTATACATATATGTGTATATATACACACACATATATATGTATGGTATATACACACACACACACACACACACACACACACATATATATATATGGTTTTGTTTTCTCTTGCTTTTGGTATTTCTTTGACTTGGAAAGCCACCCCTATACCTACCAGTCAAAATCTTGCATATTACTTGTATCTAGTTCAAATGTTATATCTTCCAGTTAATTTTCCAATTTCTACAACACAAAGTAGTTTTCCCCAAATTCCACTATACCAGCATTATGGTGTTTCTCTAACACTCTCACTCTCACTCTCTCTCTCTCTGTGTGTGTGTGTGTGTGTGTGTGTGTGTGTGTTTCTTGCAGCCACATCATTTCATAATCTGTTTGACCTCATTCTACCTGCTTTTTTTTTCCTTTTTTCTTTGTTTCCCACCAGTACCTGGGATAATGCCTTCCTGGAACATAGAAAATCTACCAGAAATATTTGCCAAATGAATTAACAATGGCTTCCAATACTAATTGTTTTATTATCTGTAACCTGTCAGTTAGTTAGTAACATATATAAACCTATGCTTGCAGAAGTTCACCTATGGAAAAGAAACATTTGAAATGTGAATACACAATGTAAGAAAATTAAAGCCTAAGTTGTATGTTGTGTGAGCCTGGCTTTGGTATGCTCAATTTTCTTAAATTGGGGTGTACTGGTATCTGCGACTTTTAAGATTTCTTTAGAAACACCTTGAACCATTAAGCAGAGGTGACCGAGGTCAAGGTGAGGTATGTGTTAAGAGTCAACAAAAAAAGAGAACTGGCAACAGTATTTTCATTCTGCTACTGCTAGAGTTTTAAGATCATTTTGAATAAGGAAATTCTCCCAATTCCTGAATCTGTGCCCATTTTAGTGTCAAAGCATAATTATTTTGTATTGCTTGGGTAGAATTATCACAAAATTCTCATTTATAGCTTTAAAGGCATCTCAACCTGAAAAAGCCCTGTGTGGCCCCATGTGTTACTCTTGCAACAAAAAGGTCTATGCATCTGCTGACCTGGGCAAGTATACTTGGCACCACCCTTGACTGTTCCCACCTCCACCATCCCTGTCATGCCCACATCTAAGCCATGGACAAGTCCTGTCACCTCTGCCTTCAACAACATAACCCAAACATGTTTTTATCGCATCCATGGCTCCTGACCAGGCTCAGGCCTTCATCACCTTTTGTCTAAGTTATTGCAATAGCCATTTGGTCTCCCTACTTCCTCCTCTGTGCTCAATTCAGTCTCTTCTCAGTAAGGCAACTGGAGAGATCCCACTCCAGTTGAGTCAGATCATGTCACTCTCTGCTCAAAACTTGCCAACTATCCTCTAAGCACAGAGCAAAGAAAAGCCGCTCAGTGACCTAGACAGCACCCTGTCCTGGACCCATGCTTTGAGGGCTCTTCCTGACCTGCTCTAGCTCGGTCATTGTTCTCGGCCACACCGATCTCTCTGCTGTTCTTCCAAAATGCAGGCTCACTCCCACCTCTCTAGAGCCTTTTTCCTATTTATTTCTGAGTTCAGAGCTATGCTGTCAAGGGCAAAGTCTGCTGAAATGTGACTTTCAGATGAATTAAAGTACAACAAAGCAAGCCCTTTGCAAACCAGAGGAGTAGTGCTTAGAGTGTTTTATACTCTTTGAAGGCTCAGCATTATTTAAAGGTGAAGAAAAGGTGGGAAAGAATTATAAAGAATTAGATGATTTATTTCAAGTTTCTTATTCCCAAGACACAGACTGGCCTTGAAGGACTCAACGGGCAGTTACAGGAATTGGGATCACAGTAGTTCACAGTTAGTACCTGATTAAAACATTTATACTTTCTCAAGACACCAAAAGAAGAATATTTGACATGGTACTAAATATAAGTAAACTCAAACTATGTAAACATTATACTGACATTTACATCAATAACATAATTCCAAACAAATTTTTCTTATTTCTGCTGAAATATCAACCTAGAAAATATACCATCATTTATGTTACACTATCATAAAAAATCTATCACTTGAGGCGGAACAGCAGAGTGAGGGAAGTATAGTTGTCTTCTTGGAACTGTACCTAGGGAACGCATGGAATCTGTTCTCTTCACATTAATAATTGTTTTAAAGAACTATCACATCTAGTGTAATTTGGGGCATGCTCGGGCTGACTTGCCCCAATTGGTAGAGTTGGAAACATACCAGGGGATTCCAATTCAATCCCATCAAGGTGGCATGTGCCAATGCCATCTCGCTATTCCAGGTGATCAATTTCAGTTCACAATTGATCATAATGAAAGGACTGAGAGTCAAGGGGAGCACATGGGCAAGTCTAGTATCTGCTGACACCAACCGATAGAATGGATAAAGGGGAGAGTGGTCCAGCATGGGAAGTGAGATGCTCAGCAGACTCATAGAATGGCGGATGTCCTAAATAGCACTCTGGCCTCAGAATCAGCCCTGAAGGCACTCGGATCTGGCTGAAAAGCCCATGAGAGTATTTCAGGCATGGAAAGCCAAGACACTCTGGCAAAAAGATCTCTGTGAGTGAGATCCCAGTGGAAAGAACAGGTCTTCAAAGAGGGAGGTGCCTTTCTCTGAAGGGAGGAGAGAACCTCCACTTTGACTATGACCGTGTCTAAACAAGATAAGAGTCGGAGAACTCAAAAGGCTTCCATAGCCTTGGAAACTCATAACTGGTGCATAGGGAGATTACTGATGCCATAAACAGGAGTGTCAATTTGTGAAGTCAACGGCAGGAGTCACTGTGCACTTACTCCTCATGTAGGATCTCTGTCCTTAACGTGCTGTACACTGAGGCTTAATGCTATAACGAGTACTCAAACAGTATATTTCACTTTGTGTTTCTATGGGGGTGCAAACGATTGAAATCTTTACTTAATGTACACTAAACTGATCTTCTGTAAAAAAAAAAAAATTATCAATTCCCAACTTGACTCTCACTGGGATTAAACATGACAATAGGTCTGATCTGATTTCATCATCATTTAAAAAAAATCATCTATTATTTTTCACTTTATGTTTCTGTGTGGGAGCAAACTGTTGAAATACTTACTTAAGGTATGCTAGGCTGATCTTCTGTATATTAAGATAATCGAAAATGAATCTTGACGTGAATGGAGGGGGAGAGGGAGTGGGAAGGGGGGGGTTGTGGGTGGGAGGGACGGTATGGGGGGGGAAGCCATTGTAATCCATAAATCGTACTTTGGAAATTTATATTCATTAAATAAAAGATAAAAAAAAAAAAAGAACTATCACATCTAGATATGATTATCAGTAAATCTATGAAATATCTGAAACTTAGTCTTAATGTAGGAAAATGTAGAGCTATGGCCCAAGTACACCTCATCAATATAGTCTTTGATAATATTATATTTCTATTTTATCACAATGTATATTTAATTCCTATGGAATGAGATTGTTCCATATAATCCCTTCCATCACAGTCAAAAGAAGAGTTGGGAAACTCCCTAGATTACTGAACTCAGAGTGGAATTTAGAATAAAGCAAGGTACTTAAGCTGCCTGTTTGAACAGCTAATAAAGTCAAAGAGGAATTCTTTGTCCTATCTTACAGGGATGAAATCTAAGCATGGTAGGAGTGGAGTATAAGCACGGGTTGCATGCACAGGAAGCAATCCAGCTGGACGCCTTACCTTCTCCAGTGTCACCTCGGTCTCAGCAGCATGTGTCTTTTTCAGCTCTAGTTTCATCTTCTCGGACTCAGCCTTCATTCTGTTGATGGCCGTCTCGTGGTCCCTGGCAGTCCTTTGCTTTTCCTCTTCACGAAGAAGTCCAAGTTCTATGAGCTGCTGTTTGCGCTGTGAGTTCACATTAATCAGCTCCTCTCTCAGCTTGTGAACTTGGGCCTCCATGTCAGCAATAACCTTGTTTTCAAACATGGAAAAACAGACAGAGGATATGAACAGCACACTCACAAAAGAACTGCAAAATGCCAATAAAGAAATTGCAATAACACAATGCACGAAAAGTTCGTTTGTTCCTTCCTTCCGTCCTTATTCCCATGCAATTCTCTCCCAGCTCAGAGGTAAATACCACCTAGGACATTTAACCATATAGTCGCATCCTTGAGGAACAGATTTTTAGTTTTGCTTCTGATATTTGTGTACGTGGAATAATTCTTGCTTTTTCAAATATTCAACATTGTGTTTCTGAAATTACTCAGATATTTTTGTTTTAATCTCACTGATTTCTTAATTTATATGTATGCTTTCCTTCTATTTCTTAAGGTTTATTTTGTATTCCCTTTTCTAATTTCTCATTTATTTTTAGCCTTTCTTCTTTTCTGATTTATAAACTTAAGACTATGAACATTTTTGCTTTTGTTCCATCTTTTAGGCTTAGATAACATACGCGTTTTTTTTCATTATCATTTGGTTCACCTTTTAAGACGTTTCATTATTATTTTTCTTGGACTTTAGAAACATTTTAAAGTATATTTCTTATTCTCAAGCATATGGATATACAAGTTTCCTAGGACTGCCAAAACAAGTACCACACTGTGTGGCACGAAAGAACAGAAATACCATTTTTTTTTTTTTGATAGGCAGAGTAAGACAGTGAGAGAGAAACAGAGAGAAAGGTCTTCCTTTTCCATTGGTTTACCCCCCAGATGGCTGCTATGGCCGGTGCGCTGCGCAGATCCAAAGCCAAGAGCCAGGTGCTTCCTCCTGGTTCTCCCATGGGCCCAAGTACTTGGGCCATCCTCCACTGCCTTCCCGGGCCACAGCAGAGAGCTGAACTGGAAGAGGAGCAACCAGAACAGAATCTGGCGCCCCAACTGGGACTAGAACCTGGGATGCCAGTGCTGCAGGCGGAGGATTAGCCAAGTGGGCCATGGCACCAGCCAGAACAGAAATATCTGATCTCACAATCCTGAGGTCAGAAGTCCAGAATGAAGGTTAGCAGAGTTGCTCCTTCCAAAGGCCTTTTTGGAGCTACTGTGCCACACCTCCCTCCTACCCTTTGGTATTTCCTAGCAATCCTTGGGTTCCGTGGCTTGTAACCTCAACAATCCAGTCTCCGACTGTTTTCACACATGGATGTGTTCTATTTGGATATCACAATCCATGTATTCCTCTTTTTATAAGGATGTTAATGAGATTGGATTTCAGAACCCATCTAGGTCAGCATCACTTAATTTTTAACTTGATTACATCTGCAATGACCCTATTTCCAAATAAGATCACATTCACAGGTTCTGCATAAACATCAAATTTCAGAAGATAAGGGGAAATTATCTGCAAGCTATACAACTGACAAGGAGTTACTATTCAAAATATGCAACTCAATAGCAAAATAAATAATTCAATTTAAAAATGGATAGTAGACCCAGACATATCTCAAAGGAAGACATACACATGGCCAACATCAACATTAGGAAAAAAAAATGCTCCACATCACCAATCACAAGGGAAATGCAAAATAAAGCTACAATGAAAAATTACCTGATTTCAGTTAAATTGGCTATTATCAAAAAAATAACAAGTGCTGGCAAAGATATAGAGAACTCTCACAAATTGTTGGTGAGAATATAAATTAGTGCAACCATTGTGGAAAACAGTATAAATGTCCTTTAAAACACCAAAAACTAGACTGCCATAGGATCCAGCAATCCCACTGAATCTGTAAATTGCTTGGACAGTATGAACATTTTGATGATATTAATTCTTCCATCCCATGAACATGGAAGATTTTCCCATATTTTGTGTCTTCTTCCATTTCTTTCCTTGATGTTTTACAGTTTTCATTGTAGAGATTTTTCTCATCCTTGGTTAAATTTATTCCAAGCTATTTACATTTTTTATAGCTACTGTGAATAGAACTGATATTATAAGTTCTTTCTCAGCCAAGGCATTCTTGTGTATATAAAGGCAATTAATTTTTGTGTTGATTTTATATCCTGCAAATTTACCAGAGTTCCAGTGACCTCTTAATGGAGTTGGATCACCTATGTATAGCATCATATCATCTTGCAAACAGACATAATTTGACTTCCTCTTCTCCCATTTGTATCTCTTTGATTTCTTTTTCTTGTCTAATGGCTCTGGTTAAAACTTCCAGAACAGCCTATATTGACTATACCTTTGTCTGGATCTGGATCTTAATGGAAATGCTTCCAAATTTTCCCCATTCAATATGATGCTGGTGTGGGTTTGTCATATATTGCCTATACTGCATTAAGGAATGATCCTTCTATACCCAGTTTGCTTAAGATCTTCATCATGAAAGGCTGCTGTATTTTATTAAGTGCTTTCTCTGCATCAGTTGACATAATCATATGGGTTTATCTTCAATCTGTTAATGTGATATATCACACTTATTGATTTGCATTATGTTGAACCATCTCTGCATACCAGGGATAAATCCCACTTGGTCTGGGTGAATGATCTTTCTGATGTGTTGTTGGATTTGATTAGTTAGTATTTTGTTGAGGATATTGATCTATAGTTCTCTTTCTTCGTTGCATCTTTTTCTGGCTTTGGAATTAAGATGATGCTGGCTTCACACAAGGAGTTTGGAAGAATTCCTTCCCTTTCAATTGTTTTGAAGAGCTTGAGAAGAATTGGAATTAGTTCTTCTTTAAAAATTTGGTAGGATTCAGCAGTGACACCATCTGGTCCTAGACTTAGTTGGGAGGGTCATTAATACTGATTCAATTTCCATCTTTATTGGTCTATTCATCTACTTAGGTTTTCCATCTTCATGACTCAAATTTGGTAGATTTAATATAAAACAGAAATCTATCCATCTAGATTTTCCAATTTGGTGGCATATAGCTGTTTGTAGTAATTCTTGATGATTCTTTTTTATTTCTGTGTTGCCATTGTAACATCTCCTTTTTCATCTGTGATTTTATTAACTTGGGTCTTTTAACTTTTTTTGCTTAGCTGGGCCAATAGTATATCAATTTTGTTTATTTTATTTTCTCAAAAACCAGCTCTTTATTTCACTGATCTTTTGTATTTTTTGTTTCCATTTTGTTATTTTTTCTTCTAAGTTTTATCACTTCTTTCTGCCAACTAATTTTCGGTTGCTGTGTTCTGTTTTTCTTGATCCTTGATATGCTCTGTTAGATCATTTATTTGGTGCCTTTCAAATTTCTTTTTTTTTTTTTTGATTTATTTATTTACTTGAAAGTCAGAATCACAAAGAGAGAGAAGGAGAGGCAGAGAGAGAGAGAGAGAGAGGGAGGTCGGTCTTCCATCAGCTGGTTCATTCCTCAGATGGCTGCAATGGCTGGAGCTGCGCCGATCCAAAGCCGGGAGACAGGAGCTTCTTCCAGGTCTCCCACACAGGTGCAGGGACCCAAGCACTTGGGACATCTTCTACTGTTTTCCCAGGCCATGGCAGAGAGCTGGATGGGAAGTGAGGCAGCCAGGACTTGAACCAGCGCCCATATGGGATGCCAGCACTGCAGGTGGTGGCTTTACCCACCACGCCACAGCGCCAGCCCCTCAAATTTCTTAATGTAGGCACTAATTCCTACACACTTTCCTTGTAACACTGTTTTTTGCTGTATTCCATATGTTTTGATACACTGTGTTGTCACCTTCATTTATTTCCAGGAATTTCCCGATTTCCCTTTTGATGTCCCCTGTGACCAACAGTCCATTCAGGAGCATGTTGTTCAGTCTTCGTGTGTTTGCATATTTTCTAGTTTTTAAAGTTGTTAATTTCCAGCTTCATTCCATTGTGGTCAGAAAAGGTACATGGTATGATTTTAATTTTTTGGAACCTGCTGACACTTGATTTATGGCCTAGCATATGGTCTATCCTAGAGAGTTCCACGCACAGATGAAAAGAATGTGTACTCTGCAGATATGAGATGAAATGACCTGTAGATATCCATTAGGTCCATCTGGTCAATAGTATAGATTAGCTCTGCTGTTTCTTTTCTGATTATTTTTGAGTTGTTGATTTTTTTTAAAAAAAGATCTTTTTATTCATTTGAAAGGCAGAGATACAGAGAGAGAAGGAGAGACAGAGAGATAACTTCCAACCACTGGTTCACTCCCAAATAGTCACAATGGCCAGGGCTAGGCCAGGCTGAAGTTAGGAGCCAGGAGCTTCTTCCGGGTCTCCCACGTGGGTGCAGGGGCCCAAGGACTTGGGCCATCTTCTATTGCTTTCCCAGTAGCATTAGCAGGGAGCTGGATTGGAAGTGGAGGAGATGGGACTTGAACCAGGGCCCATTTGGGATGCCAGCACTGCAAGCGGAGGCTTAACCCACTACACATAGGGCCAGTCCCTTTCATAAATCTTGAACACCATTTTATAATATTTTCTTTTGTCTGAAATATTTCCAATGATTTGTCATCTAGCTCAGATATTCTTTCTTCTGCCTCATAAGTCTGTTGTTAAGGATTTCCACTGTATTTTTTATTTGACATATTGAATTCTTCATTCTAATATTTCAGTTTGATTTCTCTTCAATATCTATCTCCCGGTAGAATTTCTCATCCCTGTCATGCATTTGCTTCTCTGTGTTCTTGAGCAATCTTAAGATCATTCTTTTTAGTTCCTTTTCAGGTATTTCATCAATCTGTTCATCTTCACAGTCTCACATTAAGTGTTGCTGTGTTCCTTCTGGGGAGTCATCCTGTCTTCCTTGTTCACATTTCTTATATTTCTACATTTATTTTTACACCTTTCTGGAAACACTTGTTGGCTTTCTTCTCTGACTACTTCTATCTTTGAAGTACACCTCTGTGGCTTAGTAGAATGTCTACTTCTTCAGTGGATATCCAGAGGTGCGTGCTGGGTGGGGCCAAGGAGCTGAGGCCAGTGCTTGAAGGTGGGGCAGGGATCCAAGTGACACTCAAGGTAGGTGTGGTAGATCTCTATCAGCAGCAGTGGGGGAAGGGTGAGATCACACTGGCTGCTGTGATCACAGCCTCAGCCCTTCTCTGCCAAGGAGAACCAACTGCCCTGGGTGAGCCCACGGTGCTTATGCACCCCTCATGACGCACCCTAGAACTTGGGGAACTCTGAGCCTCCGAAGCCAGACACAGTGATTACCCAAAAACCTAGCCACACCCCATGCCCTACTGCAGCCTCAGGGAACAGGGCTCCCTCAGCTACAGGGAGCAGGGGATCCACTGAGCCCTGCAAGCCTTCCCCATCCACAGCGAGGGCTGTGGCTTCCCCAGACTCAGCTGCTTGCCTGACAGACGTGGGTCAGTGCTCTGCCTTGGCAAGTTGAGTCCGGGCGCCTTAGCAGAGTAAGGGGAGGGAAGCGCTTCACGAGCCTAGTGGGTGTCCCAGCCCCTTTCAACTCTACAGGCCAGACTCAAAGTGAGTGGGGACCGTGGATTTTTCCCTCTGATACAGTTCCCAGTAGTGCATGGGCCAACGCAGTCTCTACTTGCCTTATTAAGATGGCGCTTCATGTCTGCTGTTGCCAGGTACCTTTGTAAGGAAATCAACATGCTCTCCATTCATAGGGTTACGTGGGTACCCTGTTCCCTGCTAGTGCATCAGGCTGGACTTAGTCAGTGGGGTCCATGAGGCTCTCTCTCGGGCAGTATCACCAGTGGCATGAGCTGCTGCAGGTTCCTCTCACCTCGCTCCAAGAAGATGGCATCCCCGCGAGCCATTGGCTGCAGGAGCCACTGGCTGTGGGAGTCAGCAGCAGTACCCACCCACTGCTGTGTGACTGTACCATCCCTGCTGCTCCACGGTGTCTCTCTTCTTTCTGCAGAATTTTCCCTGCAAATTTTATTCCAACTTCCCCCTGGGAATACAGTTCCTCCCCTTTTCTTCTGTTATCTTCCCGTGACCAAAATCAGCACGTCTTTCCCTATTCAGCCATCTTGGATCTCTCTAGATACAAATCTCATAAATGCCATATAGATTTTGAATTTCATTTTTAAAATTTAATCATTTGTATTTTAATTGGAACATGCAGTCGTTAGTCTGTATATGCTAACGCAGTTGCATTTATTTTCCCCCTTTATTCTGTGCTATTTGCCCCATATTTTGCATATATATTTTCTCCTTTTTTGTCACTTTATTCTGTATGGGTAATTCTTTTCTTCCTTCAATTTTCTTGTCTTTACTAAAAGACACACCATTTTTTCTCTCAGTGGTTGCAGTAGGATACCTCAACACCCATGCTTCACTGCAAATTTTAATTATTGATCCTTATGATCAATAAAAGAAGGGCAGGCTATTTTGAGTTGTGTTGTCTTCTTCCAGATTTATATGCCATATTTATTTTCAATTTATTTTTGTTTTCCTTAGCTCGATATTACTATTACAGATAGTTTATTCGTTCAGTGGCTGTCCAGATATACCTATATAATGACCAGTGTTAGATGCCGTCACTCCTTGCAATTCTGATCTCTTAACCATAGGTGATTTCCTTTAGCCCCAAGGTACTTTTGCACCCTTTAAGTACTTTTAAAGAGGTTTAGTGGCAAGCACTTTCAGTTTTCACTGGTCTGAAAATACCTTTATGAGTATTGTTGAAAGTCTGCTCTTATTCCTTTGAAGGCAAATTGTTGTACTTTCTGTCTGCTTTTAGGATCTCTTTGTCTTTAGTGTTCATCGCTTCTTTCTGTAAGGATAGGCATATTTTGTTTATTCTCAGCAGGATATCTCAGACCCCTGCATCACTGGTGAGTACTGAGAAATTCCCAGTCACAGCCTGTTCCTCCTCTACTTCCTACGCTACTCATTTACATGTGGTGCCTTTTCCCATTCTTCAGTTTCCCTTAACCTCTCTTTCGTACTTTTCATGTCTTTTAGTCTCTCCTGAATTCTGGGTGTTTTCTTCTATCTAATCTGCTGTCAGAAACACACAGGTTCTTAATTTCAGTGATCTTATTTCCATTTTTTGAACTTCTATTAATTTCCAAATATGTTTGTAGTTTTTAAAGATTCTTTTACTATTTTATATCCATTAAAATTTCTTTAATTATATATCACATATTAAATAAAAACTATTTCCAATCTATGGCTGATAATTTCATTGTCTCAAGTTTTTGCAGAATTCATTCTCCTATTCATAG
Source organism: Oryctolagus cuniculus (assembly GCF_051225735.1). NCBI lineage: Eukaryota > Metazoa > Chordata > Mammalia > Lagomorpha > Leporidae > Oryctolagus > Oryctolagus cuniculus. The sequence goes on from NC_142883.1 coordinate 12,067,952, forward strand.
TTCCTGGAGCTTTGAATCACGGTACTTGTTTTTCTCATGTTGTATGTTCCTATTGTTGTTTTAAAAAATTATTTATTTTTAGAGGCAGAGAGATGATCATTGGGTGGGGGGAAGAGGAGAGAGTGCTCCCCTCTGCTGGTTCATTCTCCAAATGCCCACAATGGCCAGGGGAGCCAGGCTGAAACCAGGAGTCAGGAACTCAATGAACCCAAGTATCCCTCTTGGGTGACAGGAGCCCAATCACTTAAACTTTAATCATTTAAACCACTGCCACCTACAGTGTGAATTAACAGGAGGCTGGAGTCAGGAGTGCAGCTGACTTTAAACCCAAGTGCTCTGATACGTGATGGAGGTGTCTTGACCTCTAGATCAAACACCCACTCAGCTGTTCCTTTCTAATGTGAGCTTTTATTTCCTGGAACGTTATATACTGCAATTGAAAATGGGTTTCCACCATCATATTGCTCTGACATACACTTGGATATATCCTCCATATATAGCCTACTTTAAAATACATTCTCACCCTCGAGTTTTTCAGGTTACTTTGGTGTTGTGAATTCAGGTGGCAAAACCTTGCAAAGATTGGCTGATTAAGAAGATTCAGGCTCAGAAAGTCTCTCTGCAACTTTGACTTTCAGATACACAGATCTTTTAAAAAGCTGTAAAAGCTAAAATAAGAAGACCAAATCAAGTATATGTTTCACTGGAGTTTCAGAAGTAGGGGAAGGAATGAAAGTAACAAAAATTGGAAAAGATGATGGCTGAGAATCCTCAAGAAGTGAAGAGAAACAAGAGTCCACCGAGATGGAAAACAGAACAAATACCAAGCAGGATGAAAACGCAAGAAAAGGAAGGGGCAGAGAGGGGAAGGAAGGAAGGGAAGGAAGGACATATTCCAGGTGTTGAGAAAAAGTAACTCTACACACTAACACTATCCTGCAAGATAAAAGATAAATCACTAGAGAAACAAAAATTGAGATTTTTCTCCCTCAAAAAGACTATCACCAAATTACTTCTAGAAGATATATTTCAAGGGGAAAAAAAGGTATGAGATACAAAACAGAACGGCCAAAGATGAATAACTAGCATGTAGGCAAATCTAAATAAAACTTTCTTGCAAAATATGATGACAAATAACAAGGGTAGGAAAATGTGAGAGAACAAAAATTCTAGATAATAATAAATTAAAATGCTTATGTGGTAAAAAAGATAAACTAATGATTAAAAATAGGTACACAATTTCGGGGATTCCCTTGAGCACTGCTGTCTGACATAACATTTCTGTTACGACTGAAATGTTCTATAAATGTTCTCTGTCCAGAAATCAGTCACATGTCACACGTGGCTACTGCACACTTCGAAGGCAGCTAGTGCAAAAGTGAAGCTTAACTTTGAATTATTTTAATGAAAATTGTAGAGATTAATGTAATGCAATTTGAGCTTTTAATAGCAAGGATAATTAAATGCCTCTGAATTTTTAGATAATATTTATTTATTTGAAAGGCAGAGATAGAAATATAGAAGAGGGGACGGATAGAGATACTGGCTGACTCCTCACATGCCTGCCATAACCAGGTCTGGGCCAGGCCAAAGCCAGGAGCTAGAAACTCAAGCCAGGTCTTCCACATGGGTGAAGAACCCAATTACTTGAGTCATCACGGCTGCCTCCCAGGGTGGGGACTGGAAGAAAGCTGGAACCGGGAGAGAAGCCAGGACTTACGCCCAGCATTCTGCACAGAATTCAGGAACTCCAAGAACCAATTCAACTGTGGCACCAAATGTCCAGGCCTAACTTGTTTTTTAAATTTACAGATAAAAATCAATATATAATTTGTGAGCTATATATTGTTTTAAAATATGTATATGCTGCCGGCGCCGCAGCTCAATAGGCTAATCCTCTGCCTAGCGGCGCCGGCACACCAGGTTCTAGTCCCTGTCGGGGCGCCGGATTCTGTCCCGGTTGCCCCTCTTCCAGGCCAGCTCTCTGCTATGGCCCAGGAGTGCAGTGGAGGATGGCCCAAGTGCTTGGGCCCTGCACCCCATGAGAGACCAGGATAAGTACCTGGCTCCTGGCTTCGGATCAGCGTGGTGCGCCAGCTGCGGCAGCCATTGGAGGGTGAACCAATGGCAAAGGAAGACCTTTCTCTCTCTCTCTCACTGTCCACTCTGCCTGTAAAAAAAATAAATAAATAAATAAAATTTAAAAAAGGCATATGCTGCAAAATGAATAAATCTAGCTAATTATCATATATAATGTTATTTATTTTGGTGAGAACCTTTTACATCACCTCTCAGCGTTTTTCAGGAATCTAATATATTGTTAACTATGGTCATCACGCTGTCAATAGATCTCCTGAATGTACTTCACCTGTCTGAAATTCATATCCTTCGACCAGCTTTCCCCAAGCCCTACAATGACCACAGCTCCAATAACCACCATCCACTCTGTACCTCCCCGAGATCAAAATCTATAGCTACATATATGTGGTGACTGCTGTTCTGAAACATTGGAATAGAGTGAATAACATTCAAACACATGTAAGTGTGAGGATCAGCATGGAGGGAAATAACTAAACCTATTAAAAAATAAAAGCAGGAAGCTAGGAATTGAAGGAACTTCCTCAACTTGATAAATAGCATCTATACAAAACGCATAGCTAACATAAAGCCTAATGGTGAAAAGCTGGATAATTCCCCCTCTAATCAAGAACAAGGCCAGGATAGCTCCCCTCGTTATTACTATTTGACTTTATTCTAGAAGTCCTAGATAGTGTATTTAAATAAGAAAAGTAAATAGAAGCTACACAGATTGGAAGGAAGAAGTAGAATTGTCTGTTTGCAGATGACATGGTTATTCTTGTAGAAAACCCAAAAGAATCAACAACAACAACAAAAACTTTCTGAAACTAGTAAGTGATTTATAGTAAGATTAAAGGATAAAAATTAATATACAAGTCAATTGCTTTCCTATATAGTAGGAAACAACTGGAATTTGAACTTGCATGCAGCACAATAAAACTAAATCCCCTTCTCGTCATGCACAAAAGTCAACTCTAAATGGAATGAAGAACTAAGTGTAAGACTTGAAAACTGAAATTAGATAAAAGAATCCCTTCAGCGCATTGAATTCTAGGGATCAGACCTCAGGAAAGCACAGGAAACAGAATCAAAAGCAGATAAATGGGATTTCATCAAACTAAGGAACTTCTGCAAAGCAAAGCAAACCATCATCAGAATGAAGAGATAAATACCACATGTTTTCCTTGAACTGTGGTGACTGATAGGGTAAAAAAATGTATGTATATGTTGCAGAACTGATACTCTGCGATTGGATTATTGTTTACAGCCTTTGTCTATTGTTTTGGAAGAGTAATTTTTCTTTTCAGTATTTGTTGAATTCTATACCTAGTGCAGGCTTGATCTCAGGATTATAAAATAAACTGAAAGTGTGTCATTGCAACAATTAAAAGAAAAAATAAAAATGAAAGGAGGAGGAAGGGTGAGAATGCAGGTGAGAGGGAGAGTGGGTGGGAAGTACCACTATGCTCTTAAATCTGCATATATTAAATACACGAGGGGCCAGCGCTGTGGTGTAGTGGGCTACACCACATATGGACACCAGTTCAAGTCCTGGCTCCTCCACTTCTGATCTAGCTCTCTGCTATGGCCTGGGAAAGAAGTGGAAGATGGACTAAGTCCTTGGGCCCCACACCTGCATGGGAGGCTCGGAAGAAGCTCCTGGCTCCTGGCTTCAGATCAGCTCAGCTCTGGCCGTTGTGGCCATTTGGAGAGTGAACCAGCAGATGGAACCTTTCTCTCTCTCTCTCTCTGTAACTTTGTCTTTCAAATAAATAAATAAATCTTTAAAAAAAGAACCATATTTTTAAAAAGGAAATACATGAAATATGTTCACCTTATATAAACTTATATAAAAAAAGACAACCTACAGAAAAGAAGAAAATTTGCAAAAAATTTCCTGAAGAGGAGCTTACGTTCAGAATATATAATAAACTCAAACAACGCAATAGCACAACATACAAATAATTCAATTGAAAAATGGGCAGTAGATCTAAACACATTGCTCAAAGGGAGATACATAAATGGCAAACTTATACATAAAAATACTTCCCATCAGTAACCACCAGGGAAATGCAAATCAAATCTGCAATAAGATAGGATCCTCATTCCAGTTATGTTGGTTATTAAAAAAAAAAAGATCATGAATGCTAGAAAAAATGTGGAGAAAATGGAAGCCTTGACCACGTTGGTGGGGATATGTATCAGTACAGCCACGTGCCAAATAACATGGAGGCTCCTCGAAAACCAAAACCATCGTATGATCCAGCAACTCCATTTTAGTCATATATCCAAGGAAATGGAATCCATCTGTCAGACAGGCACCCCCACTCTTGTTTTTATTGCAGCACTATTCAAGTCAAGAAATGGAAAAAACCTATGTCTCTAACTACTGACGAATGAATGAACAAGATGTGATACACATACACAATGGAATACTACTCACTCATAAAAAGGATGAAATCTTGTTCATAACAGCACAGATGGAACAGGAGGCCATTAGGGCAAGTAAAATAAGCCAACCACAGAAGGCCAAATATCCCATGATTGTATTCATACATGGAGTCTAAAAATAAAACCAGTCACCTCATAGAAATTAAAAGTATACCAGTGGTTACCAGAGTCTGGGGGGTGAAGGGAGGAGGGAGGAGTCAGGAAAGGTTGATTAGTGGGTACTAACTAAAGCTAGATAGGAGTGGAGGTTCTGGGCTCCTGTGGCACAATGTGCTGACTACAATAATGTTAGTGTACTGTATATTTCTCTGTGAAAAGGAAAAATAATCTAGAAGACAGGATTTCATCTGTTTTCTCCATAAAGAAATTCCAAATGTTGGGGAGATAGTTGTATTAACCCTGATTGGATATGCACTGAAACACCACATGGTACCCCATAAAAATGAACAATATTTATATATCTGTTATTTTTTTCAATAAGAAAAAAAGAACACAAATAACATCTACAAAAGTACTACTACAAATGATAACTTAGGTATAAATCCAACAAAGTATCCGTAAGATACGTATGTGAGGGACTGGCACTGTGGGGTAGCCGGTCAAGCCTCCACCGCCTGCAGCACTGGCATCCCATATGGAGACCAGTTCGAGTCTCAACTGCTCCTCTTCCAATCCAGCTCTCTGCTATGGCCTGGGAAAACAGTAGAAGATGTCCCAAGTCCTTGGGCCCCTGAACCCTTGTGGGAGACTCAGAAGAAGCTCCTGGCTCCTGGCTTTAGAATGGCTCAGCTCCAGCCCTTACAGCCATTTGGGGAATAAACTAGAGGATGGAATCTCTCTCTCTCGCTCTCTCTCTTTCTCTGTCTCTCTATGCCTTTCTCTCTCTCTGCCTCTCCTTTTCTCTCTGCCTCTCTCTCTCTCTCTCTGCCTCTCCTCTGTAACTCTGCCTTTCAAGCCAAATAAATTCATCTTTTTAAAATGAGGATGTAGGGAAAAAGGGACACTAACCCACTGTTGGTGGGAATGCAAACTGGTAAAGCCACTATGGAAGCCAGTCTGGAGATTCCTCAGAAACCTGAATATAACCCTACCATACAACCCAGACATCCCACTCCTTGGAATTTACCCAAAGGAAATGAAATTGGCAAACAAAAAAGCTGTCTGTACCTTAATGTTTATTGCAGCTCAATTCACAATAGCTAAGACATGGAATCAACCTAAATGCCCATCAACAGTAGACTGGATAAAAAAATTATGGGACGTGTACTCAATAGAATACTATACAGCAGTGAAAAACAATGAAATCCGGTCATTTGCAACAAAATGGAGGAATCTGGAAAACATCATGCTGAGTGAAATAAGCCAGTCCCAAAGGGACAAATATCATATGTTCTCCCTGATCAGTGACAACTAACCGAGCACCAAAAAGGAAACCTGATGAAGTGAAATGGACACTATGAGAAACAGTGACTTGATCAGCCCTCGTCCTGACTGTTGATGTACAACTTTTTATTTTTATTTTATTTTTTTGACAGGCAGAATGGACAGTGAGAGAGAGAGACAGAGAGAAAGGTCTTCCTTTTGCCGTTGGTTCACCCTCCAATGGCTGCCGCAGCTGGCGCTCTGCGGCCGGTGCACTGCGCTGATCCGATGGCAGGAGCCAGGTACTTATCCTGGTCTCCCATGGGGTGCAGGGCCCAAGCACTTGGGCCATCCTCCACTGCACTCCCTGGCCATAGCAGAGAGCTGGCCTGGAAGAGGGGCAACTGGGACAGAATCCAGTGCCCCGACCGGGACTAGAACCTGGTGTGCCGGCGTCGCAAGGCGGAGGATTAGCCTAGTGAGCTGCGGCACCGGCTGATGTACAACTTAATACTTTATCCCTTTTAGTATTTTTTTTTGTTCTACTGAATACTATTGGTTGAACTCTGTAATAAACACACAATTATCCTTAGGTGTTTAAATTTAACTGAAAAGTGATCTCTGTTAAATATAAGAGTGGGAATAAGAGAGGGAGGAGATGTACAATTTTGGACATGCTCAATCTGACTTGCCCCAAATGGTAGAGTTAGAAACGTGCCAGGGGATTCCAATCCAATCCCATCAAGGTGGCATGTACCAATGCCATCTCACTAGTCCAAGTGATCAATTTCAGTTCACAACTGATCATACTGATGGGTCTAAGAGTCAAAGGGATCACATAAATAAGACTAGTATCTGCTAATACTAACTGATAGAATTAAAAAGGGAGAGAACGATCCAACATAGGAAGCGGGATACACAGCAGACTCATAGAATGGCAGATGTCCTAAATAGCACTCTGGCCTCAGAATCAGCCCTTAAGGCATTTGGATCTGGCTAAAGAGCCCATGAGAGTATTTTAGGCATAGACAGGCATTGCCAAGACACTCTGGCAAAAAAAAATAAAAAATAAAACAAACAAAAAAAACCCACCTAAATGAAAGATCTCTGCAAGTGAGATCCCAGTGGAAAGAACGGGTCATCAAAGAAGGAGGTACCTTTCTCTGAAGGGAGGAGAGAACTTCCACTTTGACTATGGCCTTGTCTAAATAAGATCAGAGTCAGCGAATTCAAAAGGCTTCCATAGCCTTGGCAACACATGACAAGAGCCTAGGGTGATTACTGATGCCATAAACAAGAGTGTCAATTTTGTTACGTCAACAACAGGAGTCACTGTGCACTTACTCCTCATGTAGGATCTCTGTCCTTAATGTGTTATTCCATGTGAATTAATGCTATAACTAGTACTCAAAAAGTATTTTACACTTTATGTTTCTGTGTGGGTGCAAACTGTTGAAATCTTTACTTAATATATACTAAATTGATCTTCTGTATATAAATATAATTGAAAATGAATCTTGATGTGAATGGAATGGGAGAGGGAGCGGGAGATGGGAGGGTTGCAGGTGGGAGGGAAGTTATTGGGGGGGGGGGAAGCCATTGTAATCCATAAGCTGTACTTTGGAAATTTATATTTATTAAATAAAAGTTAAAAAAAGAGATATATATTTGAAAAACTAAAAAACTGTGAAAAAAACATAGCAAAGAAAAATAAGTAAGTAGAAAGATATTATATGTTTATGAATTGCCAAGATCATATTGTTAACATGTCAGTTCTTCCCAATTTAATATACAGAATCAACATAAAATCAATAAAAATCCCAGAAAGTTATATTGCACATATAAATAACATAATACCAAAGTTCATGTGAAAAGGCAAACAACTTGGAATAATCTGCATAGTACGGAAGCAAAAAACAAACTGGAGGACTCTGATTTCAAACCTTAGTTTAAAGGTACAGTAATCAAGATGGTGGCAGTATGGTCCTGGCAATAGAAGAAGCACATACATTGATGGAACAGAAAAGAAAATCCAGAAACGGGAGGAGAGGACTTGTAGGCTCCAAGCAAGCGGTAGGATGAGGTGGGGATGCTGATTGCCTGATGAGATCAGTTTACACTGCATGCACCTGTTGAAATGTCGCACTATTCTCCATAAAGGAGTGCAAATATTACTTGTTATTTTTTAAAGGAGTGTAGGAGACTCAATGGAAAAAGTTTTCTCAAGAAATAGTGCTTAAACAGTTGGATATCCAAATGTAAAGAAAAATTTGACCAAATGTGGATCATAGATCTAAGTGTAAAATGCAAAAAATCAAAATTTACAGAAGAAAACATAGGACAAAATGTAGTTGACCTTATATATGACAATGCAATTTTAGATATAACACCAGCATAACCCATGAAAGAAGCATATTGATAAGTTGGATAATACAAAAATTTAAAAATGTTCTGCTCTGTAAACAATACTGTTAAGAGGGTTGAAAGATAAGGTACAAGCTGGGTGAAAATATTTACAAGACACAAATGTGATAAAGGACTGTATGAAAAGTACAAAGCAAATTTCATGGAACTTCGGGGGAAAGACAACTCTATTCTTCTAGTAGGAGATTTAATCATACATGCGCGTGCACACACACATTCACACACACACACACAGTCAACAGAAAGTTCATGGAAAATGTATATTATGAAAACCCCGGCATGGATTTAAAATATTTCAACACCAAAATAAATTAATCTTTAATTCCATTTTCCAGGAACTTTTTTTTTTTTTTTTTTTGACAGGCAGAGTGGACAGTGAGAGAGAGAGACAGAGAGAAAGGTCTTCCTTTTGCCGTTGGTTCACCCTCCAATGGCCGCCGCGGCCGGCGCGCTGCGGCCGGTGCACCGCGCTGATCCGATGGCAGGAGCCAGGAGCCAGGTGCTTTTCCTGGTCTCCCATGGGGTGCAGGGCCCAAGCACCTGGGCCATCCTCCACTGCACTCCCTGGCCACAGCAGAGGGCTGGCCTGGAAGAGGGGTAACCGGGACAGAATCCGGCGCCCCGACCGGGACTAGAACCCAGTGTGCCGGCGCCGCTAGGCGGAGGATTAGCCTAGTGAGCCGCGGCGCCGGCCCCATTTTCCAGGAACTTTTAAAAGTACCCTTGTATATAACATCCATAACACACACACACATACACACACACACACACAATGCAACTGTCAGCACACTGCAAGAATCTGTGGTATCAAAAATAAAATTCTTTGACAATACTGCAATTAAATCACGAACCAAGAACAAAATAACAAGAACAGAAATAATTTCCCATTTACTTCAAAATTAAAGCTACACACTTACATAACTCATGTTTCAAGATGAAACTAAAAGTGCTTAGAGCTGACCTCTGCAAGGAGAGGCGTTTTACACTGCTACTATTTTGGATGGGAATGAGGGATTAGTGACAACACTCAGGAATGACTGGAAAATATTTTATTACATCTATTTTTGTGGCTTATAAATTCTGATCAATGTTAACATATTTTTTAATAAAAATAAATTCAGAACATTGAAATGCAAATTTAGAAATGACTGATAATGAAAACATCATATATCAAAATTTGATGGATGAAGCTAAAGAGAGGAAAATAAGTAGGCTTAACATGCCATCTATTCTCAAAATGACAAGTAGATGGACAGCCAGTTTAAGAAGTCAGCAAGGCAAAACAACTTCTGAGAGGATTTATCAGGAAAACGAGAAGGCACAAATAACAATGCTAGAAATAGAAACAAAGTTTTGGCGAGGCTATCTTATTATGTTATATTGTTAACAAAAGAGACATCTATAACTAGAATTACAACTAAAAAGAACATACCATAGATCCAACTGAGATGAAACAAATCAAGTAATACCATAAAATGTAACACCACTCATCAGAGAACCTGAGTGAAATGGATGAATTTCAAGGAAAATATAAAATGCCCCAAGAAGAAACAGAAAGCTAAACAATCTAATTAAACAAACTGAACGGAAATTAAAAATCACCCTATAATAAGCACTGAGCTCACATAGTTTTTCAAGTGACTTCCAAAAATATCTCCCAAGGGATAGGTTATTCCAATCTTTTTACAAACTACTCAAGAGAATATAGAAAGGCAAATACTCTCAAGTTGATTTAAAAGCCATTATAATATTGATCCCAAAGATAGGCATAAGAAGAGAAATAAAAATTTAAGTCAACTCACTCATGAACTCAGATATAGAAATAAAATAGGTAATCACCAAGTTGTAGAGAATGTAAGGTCAGTTTAACCTTTATAGAGATTTACAAATGCCAATAAATACCACTTTAGCCCTGCTAATGGCCTGAGAAAACAGCAGAAGGTGGCTCAAGTGTTTGGGCCCCTGCCACCCACGTGGTAGACCTGGATGACACTCCGCGCTCCTGGCTTCAGTCTGGCTCAACTCCGGCCATTGCAGCCATCTGGGGAGTGAACCAGCAGATGGAAGATCAATCTTTCTCTAATTCTGATTGCACATAAATAATCTTTTTTTTTTAAAGAAAAGTTCCTAAACTATAAAAATTTAACAAAACTGGATCTAGAAAAAACTGAAAAATATGAATCATCCTGTAACCACTAGAAAATTGAAATAGTAGTCAAACAATCTTTCCAGAAATGAAACAACAAGCCCAGATGGCTCTATTGGTCAATTTCACTAAACATTTAAAAAACAAGTACTCACTCTCACACTGACACTTTCAGGGAACAGAAAAATAAGCCTCAACTAAAAAACATGCCAAGCAGAGTCCAGAAAAGAAAAACTGCAGGGCAATATCTCTCTACAACTAGCAAGTTGAATCCAGTAATATTAGGAACTGGGTGGGACATAAAATTAACGTAATATTTTAAAATTACCTGCAATATAACTTACTCAACTAATGTTTTAAAGGAAAAAAAAGTAAAACAAATACCTCATTACACAGAAAAACACTTGATAAAATTCAATGATAGAAATTCTTAGCAGAATTGGCCATTCTTCACCATGTAAAAAGTATTTGACAAAAAATGAGCAAACTTCCCTCATTCTCTGTTGGAAAGTTTCAAAATATTCTTTTTAAAACCAAGAAGAAGAATTACTTCTCACATCACTTATATTCACAAATATATGACAAAAGGAAAGAAAAATAAACTGTCTTTAGTATATAAACAGTCAAGGATATATGACTGTTTATATACAAAGTACAAAATGAAGGTACCAGTTATTAAAATCAGTAAGGTTTAAAAAGATGTCCGAATAACATAATCACTGTTCAAAATCACTTGCAAGTTTTATACATCTGCAAAAACTAAAATATCATATACAACTATGACAAACAAAATATTTCTTAGAAATAAGCCTAAAGTTGTATTATATGCTGAGGGAAAATAAAACCATTTCTGAAACACTAAAGAGTAAATAAATAACTAACATACATATTATGATGCTAGAAAGTCTGTCCATCAGTTCTGCCCAGATTAATCTATAACATTGAAATAAGCTTAATTAAAATTTCAAGAAAAGCTTGCATGAAATCTGACAAGGTGAATCTAAAATTTATGGGGATGAACACAGTACTATGACACCTTTATATAAGAACAGATATTTGGGTTTAACATAAAGTTACTATAATTAACAAAGTATAGTATTATAGAGAATAGAAAAAATTAATAGAATTGAGAGACAGAAACAGGTTCACAATGGACAGAATAGGCACTGCAGTACAATGGATGTGATGAACTATTCTAAAAATTGTGCTGAGACAGTAAGTTGCCCATATGAGAAAAAAATGAAATCAGACTCATACCTTTCACAACAAAAATCAGTTCTCTCCACTTCTATGTCTTTATCCAATAGAAATGAAACACAGATGCATACAAAAACTTCTACATTTATGTTCATAGTATATTATTCATAATAGCCAAACATTAGAAACAACCATAATACCCATCATCTGATGAATGACCAAATACAAATAAAACACAGTATACTCAACCAATGGGATATTACTCAACAATAAAAAGTAATGGAGAAATAGTCCATGCTACCACATGCAGCGTGAAAACATGCTGAGTAAAAGAAGACAGAAACCACATGTTACATGGCTCCACTTACATGAACTGTTCAGAACAGCACAGCTCTAGAGACAGAAATTAGATTAGTGGTCGCCTAGAGCTGGGAGTGTTGGGGTGAAATGAGGAGTGACTGCTAATGGACATGGGATTTGGGGGAGGAGTTACAAAATGCTCTAAAATTGATTGTGAGAATGGCTGCACAACTCTGCAAATATACTAGCACCCACTGGCCTGTACACATTGTAAACGTCTGAATTGTATGGTACGTGTCATAATTTGAAAGTGTCCTCCCAAAATTCAGGTGTTGGAGACTTAATCCCCAAATCCTTATTATGTTAACGGTATTTAGAGGTGTGGTCATCAGAAGGTGAACTGGAGTAAATGAGGTGGGACCAACATGACGGCATTCGTGGCTGTGCAAGAAGAGGAGCAGCGACCTGAGCTTTCTTGCTCTATCTTTCTGTCAAATGATACCCACTACGATGTAGCAAGAAATTCCTCGTCAGGTGCCAAGGAGATGCCAGCACTATGATCTTGGACTGCCCGCCTCTGGCACCACAAGCCAAGTAGGATCTTCATTCTCTGTAAGTTCCCAGTCTCAATAACAATAACAACAGACTACAGACTTAAAGACAGGTAATTATATATCAATAAAACTGTGACTTAAAAATTCATTTCTAAGTGTGAAGGATAATTTAAAAAATACTTATTTACTTATTTGAGAGGGAGAAGAAAGAGGGTGGGGAAAACAGAGAGAGAGAGAGGGAGAGAGAAAGAGAGAATGCTCCCATCTGCTGATTCACTCCTCTGTGGCCTACATGGATGGGTTGAGGGATAAGGACAGCCAGGAACTCAATCCTGGCCTCCCACATGGGTGGCATGAATCTAATTACTTGAGCCATCATTGCTGCTCCCCAGGGTCTGCATCTGCCGGAAAACCAAGCCCAGACTCTACTGAGGGACCAAGATGCCGGCATCTTTACTGCTAGGCTAAACAAACACCCAAGAGAGGACTGTTCAAGCATGACTCAGAGGACAGTAATATAATTAAAAACTTTTTCATCAAAAGACACTAAAATAATGAAAAAATAAATTACAAACTGGAACGGGAGATCTGCAATGTATCTAATTAACAAGAATACTATCCAGACCTATACCAACAAAAGACAGACAACTCAATAGGAAAATGGGTAAGATAGGTGAATGATCACTTCATGAAAGGAAAAACTGTGATGGCAAACATGAAAAGGTGCTCGACTTTATTAGTCATCAGAAAGGCAAATTAAGGCCATTTTTAATCATGTTACAGTCACTATATTTGCACAAATGAAGGATCCTGACAACACCAACTGTCAGCAGGGAAGAACGTCAGTGGATGCTCTTCTCTACCGCTGATTTGAATGGAAAGTGGTCAGACTCGTCAGTTACTTTGGCACTGGGAAAACCCGAGCATTTTCATAGCTATTTCCCTGTAATTGGTAGAGAATCTCTTACACTCGTGCACCAGGGACACAACACAACCAAGAACGCGCACAGCAGCGTTTTGAAAACTACACAAATGTTCACCACAGTTAATTGACTTCTTGTGCCATGAGATACCATATTTAGCAAAATGAACTATTTAGAGCTGCACACAACACAATGGGTGAATCTCAAAAATAAAATATTGAATGAAAATGCAAATCATATTACCTACAACATGCAGCCATTTTTCCAAAGTTAACAGTACACAATGTTCTGTTTGGAGACCACTTTGTGAAAAAGTGCTACTGAAAGAATCCGTGGGTAATTAGCCGTACACAATTAGGAATAATGGCCGCCTGTGGCAGGGAAGCCAGGTGTATGGGCAAGGAAGGAGCAGCCACGCAGATGCAACAATTTCACTAAGGTTCTAACCCGAATCTCAGCAGTCAGTTTACGATGTTCATTTAGTTTCATGCAATAATACTTCAATATTATTGATGACTGCATTCTTTGTATATAGCAGATACTAGATAAAACATTTCTTAAAAGATAATGAGAGGTTTTAAATTCAGGTGACAAAAAGAGTGCTTCTAAGAAAGGAATAATGTATTAAATTTTAATACAATAATTATTTTATATACTGTCTACTTACTATGGAAAAACAAATATCCTATGACAATTTTTCTTTTTGTTATGAATATTTCTTAGGGGACCCTTCATTTCCATTATGTCTTTGAATACCACATTGTCTCATTATTCTTTACTTTTGATTAGCATTTAACAAAGTTCATTAAAACAATATATTTTCTCTAGAACAGCATATGAAGAGTTCTAATATACATTTTATTTATGTTTAATATTAAAGCTGACAAATGCATTATTTTTAATCATGTAAAACTGATCAAAATGATTCCTTTGTTTTTGTTATTCTGGACATAATACATATATGTATATATTTGGTTTAAGCTTACAAATTAAAATAAAATATATTACTTTAATTTATGGTATTTTAGTTTCAAAATGTTATTTTATAAATATCACATGCAATAGATTTTTCTCTTTTTAGTAAAGAGCTCCCATAGGAACTTTAGCATAAAAGAGAAGTCAACCTTATAAGAAAATATTGCTTTTGTCTTACATGAAAAGTTACACTGGAAACAATGATAGATGATGATAGATTTCCTTCCAAGAAATACAATAAATTCTAAAGAAATCAGCTGTGTCCTGAAGCAGGACAGGTGATGCACAATGAACACCATAAGTTCAGGCAGTAGCAGAGTCAGACAACAGGGACAGGTATGATGAAGAGAAATAGAAACAATTTGGTGGTTTGGTGAAAGAGAGAATATGAAGGTGTTTGAATTTCGAATAGCCTAGGTAGAGGTCCTCCCAGAACACTTAGTACCTCCTCCAGGTGAACTCCTGCTTTGACGTAAGCCTCAGAGCTCTCTGCTCAGCTATGCCAGTCATTGGTTTGTCCCTATGTGTGTCCACCCATTTAACCATTCATTATCTCAACAAATCATTCTCTAAGGAGCTGGGCTGCCTATATTAATGAGCCATTAGTATCCTTTTCTGAAGACTTGTGTTCTTGTTTACACACGAGATTCAGAGAGGAGACAGAATTCTCAGAGGAAACTGGGACTGGATTTAAAGAGAGGCAGTCTTGACTTCCTCTGTACTGGACCTGTCTTCCCACAGTGAAAGGGCAAGTTCCCCAACAACAGGGGAATGACACAACTCTGCCCCTTTCCCTGACACTCCCTGGTCATGGGTTGTTAGAGTTACAGCACAAAGTGGATAACTTTGGTTAAGCATTATTATAACTGCTTCATTCTGGCTTCTGAGCGCTAGCTATCATGGAATGTAAACACCCCGTATTCTTATACAAATTACAGCTGAGTACAGAATGGAGGGGCTGAGGTCACCTGCCAATCTCTGAGGGGTGCAAGAAATGGCAGGAAAATTCTGTCTGAATCTTCACTGCTTGAAGGAACTCAGTATCACAGGACCAACACTTCACAGAGTCAAGGTTTGAAAACTGGTCATCTACATTTTTAACTGGTGACATCACAGAAAAAGTCCATTTACTCCTTTATCCACCACTGTAGTTAAAAGGCCTTCATAAAGGGCCTTTGTTTTCATGTAAGGTGTACCTTTTATTCACTTGGTACTTTCATTTTACTCCATATAGGAAGGAGTAGCGTATTTGGTCTGCATGACCAATACCAAACTAACTCGAGGTCATTACTATGAACACTAATTATTATTTAAAGCAAAATAAATGTATAAAGTTTAGGGATTTGGGGGTAAGCTTTGGTGACCAGATGGATACCCCTTTATTTCAAAATAACTTTGAAACACTGCTTTATCAATAAAAAAGAATATTTAGGGTAAGTTTTACACATCGATTTATTTCATAGAGAAATCATTCACACAACTGAATGTTACATGTTTATTATCATTTAAAAACTCAAATTCAGAGCGGAGTTCCAAGATGGCAGAGTAGGGAGGGAGCTTACTGTTCTAGCCCAGGAGAAGATAGTTTTTAAAAAGAGGAGATTGTGTGGTCTCAGGGAAGAGTTAGGGAAAAAACAGCAGAGGAAGCTCTACCGAATTAGAGGGATTTGGTGGACCTATGTGGAGGGCGTGGGCACCCACAGCTTGGGACTCCAAGAGCCTACACACCAGTGCTGGAAAGTGAGGTGAGACCAGACTGCAGCAGCCCAAGACGCTGGCGAAAAGCTGCAGGAAGAGCTTAGAGGGAACCAAGCTTGGAGCACCGTGGGGGAAAGTGTACCAGTCAAACTAGACAAGAAAAAATAAAAAGGATGGGATGGACATGTTTTTCTCTCTCTCTAATCATTTTACAAAGGTGTACTATAAAAGGCCAACATAGCAAGCACCATTTTGGACATACGTAACAGCTGCGCCAGCTCATGTCTGTGCCTGGCAACCAGCCAAGCAGAGACTCCTGACTCTGGTGGGGAGAACTAACAGGGGGCAGGAGCTTGTGACTGTGTGAAGCTTCTGAACCAGGGTTGTGAAAAACACTGAGGGTGTGTGGGAGGACTCAAAGCATGGCTGGGACTTTGAGCAGTCTCAGTGGGAGACACCACAAGCTCGGGGGATCCTGGTTACCTGGTGAGAGACACTGCTGGGGAATCTGAATTTACACTGAGGACTGCACAGATCCTTTGTGTGGTCCTTGGGACAGAGCAGACAAATATTATACCCACTGGGGCTAGCGCTCAGGCACTAGTCTCCACTGGGGAGAGCTCAGCTGAGCAGAATATACCTAGTTCAGATTAGAGAGAGAGAATGAGAGAGAGAGAGAGAGATCTGGTGTGTCACCTTAGGCACACCCTTAACCCTGGAGAACTGAGCAGAGCTCCCTGGCCACACCCACTACAAGCCTCTAGAGATTCACTGAAAGACATTCCACTTATCTACAGAGTCATAGTACAATGATAAAAGCCGCCACAGACCAAAAGAAGAAAAGACCAACAGTTATCTCCACAAATGCCAAACAAGAAATGCACCAATCCAAGAATCAAGAGTAAGGAAGACAACACGGTGCCCCCAAAAGAAAACAACACTACAATACTAGATTGTGAAGACAAGGAGATAGAGGAAATGCAAGAAAAGGAACTCAGAAAATTGATCATAAGATTACACAGAAGTAATCAAAAGCATACATATGAACTACTGAAATCTGTGCAGGACATGAAAGAAAATTTCTCCCATGAAATTGAGATCTTAAAGAGGAATCAAAATGAAATGAAGAATTCAATAGAATTTGAAATTGAGATATTGAAGAAAAATCAAAATGAAATGAATACTTCAATAGAACAAATAAAAAATGCAGTGGAGAGCCTTAAAAACAGAATCGGTGAAGCAGAAGAGAGAATGTCAGACGTGGAAGAAAAAGCACAGGAAAGTATTCAGTCAAACCAAAAACAACAAGAGGAAACTAGAAAACTAAAAAACACTGTTTGGAATCTACAGGATACTATATATATATATATAAAAAAAACCTCAACATATGGGTTCTAGGAGTTCCTGAAGGCATAGAGAGAGAGAAAGGATTATAAGGCCCTTTTAATGAAATGATAGCAGAAAACTTCCCAGGTTTGTAGAAAGAAAGGGACATCCTAGTACAGGAAGCACACAGAACTTACAATAGACATGACCAGAAAAGATCCTCAACACAACACATTGTAATCAAACTCACCACAGTGAAACATAAAGAGAAGATTCTAAAATGTGCATGAGAGAAACACCAGATTACTTTCAGAGGATCTCCAATTAGACTTACAGCAAACTTCTCATCAGAAACCCTACAGGCTAGGAGAGAATGGCGAGATATGGTTCAAGTCTTAAAAGAAAAAACTTTCATCCCAGAATATTATACCCTGCAAAGCTCTCATTTGTGAATGAAGGTGAAATAAATATCTTCCATAACCAACAGAAATTGAAAGAATTTGTTACCACCCGTCAAGCCCTGCAAAAGATGCTTAACAATGTGTTGCACACAGAAACATGATCATCAATACAAAAGAACGTAAAGAAAAAAAAATCTCTCAGTAAAAGATCAAAGTAAGTGCAAAGTATAAATTAGGAACATTTTTTTTTTTTAACTTTTATTTAATGCATATAATTTTCCAAAGTACGACTTATGGATTACAATGGCTTCCCCCCCATACCGTCCCTCCCACCCACAACCCTCCCCTTTCCCACTCCCTCTCCCCTTCCATTCACATCATGATTCATTTTCGATTATCTTAATATACAGAAGATCAGCTTAGTATACATTAAGTATGGATTTCAACAGTTTGCTCCCACACAGAAACATAAAGTGAAAAATAATAGATGATTTTTTTAAATGATGATGAAATCAGAGCAGACCTATTGTCATGTTTAATCCCAGTGAGAGTCAAGTTGGGAATTGATAATTTCTTTTTTTTTTTCTTTTTTCTTTCTTTTTTTTTTTTTTTTACAGAGGATCAGTTTAGTATGCATTAAGTAAGGATTTCAACAGTTTGCACCCCCATAGAAACACAAAGTGAAATATATTGTTTGAGTACTCGTTATAGCATTAAATCTCAATGTACAGCACATTAAGGATAGAGATCCTACATGAGGAGTAAGTGCACAGTGACTCCTGTTGTTGACTTTACCAATTGACACTCCTGTCTATGGCATCAGTAATCTCCCTATGCTCCAGTTATGAGTTTCCAAGGCTATGGAAGCCCTCTGAGTTCTCCGACTCTTATCTTGTTTAGACAAGGTCATAGTCAAAGTGGAGGTTCTCTCCTCCCTTCAGAGAAAGGTACCTCCCTCTTTGATGACCTGTTCTTTCCACTGGGATCTCACTCGCAGAGATCTTTTGCCAGAGTGTCTTGGCTTTCCATGCCTGAAATACTCTCATGAGCTTTTCAGCCAGCTCCGAATGCCTTTAGGGCTGATTCTGAGGCCAGAGTGCTATTTAGGACATCTGCCATTCTATGAGTCTGCTGAGTATCTCACTTCCCATGTTGGATCACTCTCCCCTTTATTTACTCCATCGGTTAGCGTTAGCAGGTACTAGACTTGTTTATGTGTTCCCTTTGACTCCCAGTCCCTTCACCATGACCAACTGTGAACTGAAACTGATCACCTGGAACAGTGAGATGGCATTGGCACATGCCACCTCGATGGGATTGAATTGGAATCCCCTGGTATGCCTCCAACTCCACCACTTGGGGCAAGTCAGCCTGAGCATGTCCCAAATTATACATCTCTTCCCTCTCCCATTCCCACCACCATGTTCAACAGGGATCACATTTCAGTTAATTTTCAACACTTAAGAATAACTGTGCATCAATTACAGATCTAAACCAGTCATATTAAGTAGAACAGATAAAAAAAACTACTAAGAGGGATAATGTATTAAGTTGTTCATTAACAGTCAGGGCTATGCTGATCAAGCCACCATTTCCCATAGTGTCCACCTCACTCCAACAGGTTTCCCTCTTGGTGTTCAGTCAGTCGTCACCGATCAGGGAGAACATATGGTATTTGTCCCTTTGGGACTGGCTTATTTCACTCAGCATGATGTGTTCCAGATTCCTCCATTTTGTTGCAAATGACTGGATTTCGTTGTTTCTTACTGCGGTATAGTATTCTAAAGAGTACATATCCCATAATTTCTTTATCCAGTCTATCGTTGATGGGCATTTAGGTTGGTTCCAGGTCTTAGCTATTGTGAATTGAGCTGCAATAAACATTAGGCTGCAGACCGCTTTTTTGTTTGCCAATTTCAATTCCTTTGGGTAAATTCCAAGGAGTGGGATGGCTGGGTCGAACGGTAGGGTTATCTTCAGGTTTCTGAGGAATCTCCAGACTGACTTCCATAGTGGCTTGACCAGCTTGCATTCCCACCAACAGTGGGTTAGTGTCCCTTTTTCCCCACATCCTCGCCAGCATCTGTTGTTGGTAGATTTCTGCATGTGAGCCATTCTAATCGGGGTGAGGTGAAACCTCATTGTGGTTTTGATTTGCATTTCCCTGATTGCTAATGACCTTGAACATTTTTTCATGTGCCTGTTGGCCATTTGGATTTCCTCTTTTGAAAAATGTCTATTGAGGTCCTTGGCCCATCTCTTAAGTGGGTTGTTGGTTTTGTTTTTGTGGAGTTTCTTGATCTCTTTGTAGATTCTGGTTATTAACCCTTTATCTGTTGCATAGTTTGCAAATATTTTTTCCCATTCTGTCGGTTGTCTCTTCACTCTCCTGACTGTTTCTTTTGCAGCACAGAAACTTCTCAATTTGATGCAATCCCAATAGTTGATTTTGGCTTTGACTGCCTGTGCCTCCCGGGTCTTTTCCAGAAATTCTTTGCCTGTGCCAATATCTTGAAGGGTTTCTCCAATGTTCTCTAGTAACTTGATGGTGTCAGGTCGTAGATTTAGGTCTTTAATCCATGTTGAGTGGATTTTTGTGTAAGGTGTAAGGTAGGGGTCTTGCTTCATGCTTCTGCACGTGGAAATCCAATTTTCCCAGCACCATTTATTGAATAGACTGTCCTTGCTCCAGGAATTAGTTTTAGATCCTTGATCAAATATAAGTTGGCTGTAGATGTTTGGGTTGATTTCTGGTGTTTCAATTCTGTTCCATTGGTCTATCCATCTGTTTCTGTACCAGTACCATGCTGTTTTAATTACAACTGCCCTGTAGTATGTCCTGAAATCTGGTATTGTGATGCCTCCGGCTTTGTTTTTGTTGTACAAGATTGCTTTAGCTATTCGAGGTCTCTTGTGCCTCCATATAAATTTCAGCACTATTTTTTCCAGATCTGAGAAGAAGGTCTTCGGTATCTTGATTGGTATTGCATTGAATTTATAAATTGCTTTTGGGAGAATGGACATTTTGATGATATTGATTCTTCCAATCCATGAGCATGGAAGATTTTTCCATTTCTTGGTATCCTCTTCTATTTCTTTCTTTAAGGTTTTGTAATTTTCATCGTAGAGATCTTTAACGTCCTTGGTTAAGTTTATTCCAAGGTATTTGATTGTTTTTGTAGCTATTGTGAATGGGATTGATCTTAGAAGTTCTTCCTCAGCCATGGCATTGTCTGTGTATACAAAGGCTGTTGATTTTTGTGCATTGATTTTATACCCTGCTACTTTGCCAAACTCTTCTATGAGTTCCAATAGTCTCTTAGTAGAGTTCTTTGGGTCCCCTAAATAAAGAATCATATCATCTGCAAAGAGGGATAGTTTGAGTTCTTCCTTCCCAATTTGTATCCCTTTAATTACTTTTTCTTGCCTAATAGCTCTGGCTAGAACTTCCAGAACTATATTGAATAGCAGTGGTGAGAGTGGGCATCCCTGTCTGGTTCCAGATTTCAGTGGAAATGCTTCCAACTTTTCCCCATTCAATAGGATGTTGGCTGTGGGTTTTTCATAGATTGCTTTGATTGTATTGAGGAATGTTCCTTCCAAACCCAGTTTGCTTAGAGTTTTCATCATGAACGGGTGTTGTATTTTATCAAATGCTTTCTCGGCATCTATTGAGATAATTATATGGTTTTTCTTCTGCAGTCTGTTAATGTGGTGCATCACATTGATTGTCTTGCGCACATTAAACCATCCCTGCATACCAGGGATAAATCCCACTTGGTCTGGGTGGATGATCTTTCTGATGTGTTGTTGCATTCTATTGGCGAGAATTTTATTGAGGATTTTTGCATCTATGTTCATCAGGGATATTGGTCTGTAATTCTCTTTCAGTGCTGCATCTTTCTCTGGCTTAGGAATTAAGGTGATGCTGGCTTCATAGAAAGAATTTGGGAGGACTCCCTCTTCTTCGATTGTTCTGAATAGTTTGAGAAGAATTGGAGTTAGTTCTTCTTTAAACGTCTGGTAGAATTCAGCAGTGAATCCATCTGGTCCTGGGCTTTTCTTTGTTGGGAGGGCCTTTATTACTGTTTCAATTTCTGTCTCAGTTATGGGTCTGTTTAGGTTTTCGATGTCTTCCTGGTTCAATTTAGGTAGGTTGCATGTGTCCAGGAATCTATCCATTTCTGATAGGTTTCCCTGTTTGCTGGCATACAAGTCCTTGTAGTAATTTCTGATGATTCTTTTTATTTCTGTGGTGTCTGTTGTTACATTTCCTTTTTCATCTCTGATTTTATTGATTTGGGTCTTTTCTCTTCTTTTTTTAGTTAGTTGGGCCAATGGGGTGTCAATTTTGTTTATTTTTTCAAAAAACCAGCTCTTCGTTTGGCTGATTTTTTGTAATGTTTTTCTTGATTCAATCCTGTTGATTTCTTCTCTGATTTTAATGATTTCTCTTCTCCTACTAGATTTGGGTCTGATTTGCTGTAGGTTTTCTAGATCCTTGAGGTGAATTGAAAGCTCATCTATTTGGTGTCTTTCCAATTTCTTGATGTAGGCACCTATTGATATAAACTTTCCTCTTAACACTGCTTTTGCTGTGTCCCATAAGTTTTGGTATGTTGTGCTGTTATCCTCATTTACTTCCAGAAAGTTTTTGATTTCTCTTTTGATTTCTTCTATGACCCATTGTTCATTCAGGAGCATGTTGTTCAATCTCCATGTGTTTGCGTATGCTCTAGGGATTCCTGAGTTACTAATTTCCAACTTCATTCCTTTATGGTCTGAGAAGCTGCATGGTATGATTCTAATTCTTTTGAATTTGCTCAGACTTGCTTTATGGCCTAGTATGTGGTCAATCCTAGAGAAGCTTCCATGTACTGCTGAGAAGAATGTAAAATCTTTAGCTGTAGGATTGAAAGTTCTGTATATATCTGTTAGATCCATTTGGGCTATAGTGTCGTTTAAATCTACTGTATCCTTGTTGATCTTCTGACCGGATGATCTGTCTATTTCTGAGAGTGGAGTATTGAAGTCCCCCAGTACTACTGTATTGGGGTCTAAGTCTCCCTTTAAGTCCGTTAATAAATCTTTTAGATAAACTGGTGCCCTGTAGTTAGGTGCATATACATTGATAATTGTTATATCTTCCTGTTGAATTGATCCCTTAATCATGATATAGTGTCCCTCTTTGTCTCTCTTAACAGTTTTTGTGGTAAAGTTTATGTTGTCCGATATTAAGATGGCTACGCCCGCTCTTTTTTCATTTCTGTTGGCATGGTATATCTTTTTCCAGCCTTTCACTTTCAGTCTGTATGGATCTTTGTTGGAAAGATGTGTTTCTTGTAAGCAGCATATAGATGGGTTTTGTTCCTTAACCCAATCAGCCAATTGGTGTCTTTTAACTGGACAGTTCAGGCCATTCACGTTCAATGTGACTAATGATAAGTGGTAACTTTGCCCTGCCATTTGCCAAAGATAAGTTCTAATATATGCTTTGAATTCCCTGTGATCTTTTGCTGTGAGGTTTCCTTCCTTGGTTTCCTTCCTTTACCTTCTTTCATATTGATGACCGTGTTTCTGTGTTTCTGTGTGTAACACATCTTTAAGCATCTTTTGCAGGGCTGGACGAGTGGTAACAAATTCTTTCAATTTCTGTTTGCAATGAAAAGTCTTTATTTCACCTTCATTCACAAATGATAGCTTTGCAGGATATAATATTCTGGGCTGGCAGTTGTTCTCTCTTAGTACCTGGGCTATATCTCGCCATTCCCTCCTAGCTTTTAGAGTTTCTGATGAGAAGTCAGCTGTGAGTCTGATTGGAGATCCTCTGAGAGTAATCTGACGTTTCTCTCTTGCACATTTTAGGATCTTTTCTTTATGTTTCACTGTGGAGAGTTTAATTACAACGTGTCGTGGTGAGGATCTCTTTTGGTCGTGTTTATTAGGGGTTCTGTGGGCTTCCTGTACTAGGATTTCTCTGTCCTTCTCCAAACCTGGGAAATTTTCTGCTAATATCTCACTAAAAAGGCCTTCTAATCCTTTCTCCCTCTCCATGCCTTCAGGAACTCCTAGAACCCGAATGTTGGGTTTTTTAATAGTATCCTGAAGATTCCCGACAATATGTTTCAGATTTCTAATTTCCTCTTCTTTTCTTTGGTCTGACTGTATCCTTTCCTGTTCTCTGTCTTCTAAGTCCGATATTCTCTCTTCTGCTTCACCCATTCTGTTTGTAAGGCTCTCTATTGTGTTTTTCATTTGATCTATTGAATTCTTCACTTCAGTCACTATCACAGTTTCCTGTTGTACTAGTTGTTTCGTTTCATTTTGATTCCTCCTTAATATTTCATTTTCACGAGAGAGATTTTCTATCTTGTCCATTAAGGATTTGTGTAGTTCCAGAATTTGTTTTTGAGAACTTCTTAATGTTCTTATCAATTTTTTGAGATCTGCTTCTTGCATTTCTTCTATGTCATTATCTTCATAATCTTGAATTGGGGTGTCTTTTTCATTTGAGGGCGTCATGGTGACTTCCTTGTTTTTATTACCTCGGTTTTTGCGTTTGTTATTTGGCATATTGGAGATATTTGGTTTCTTCACTGTGGTGCTTTTTCTTGTTATACTATGACTCTAGATTAAGTGGACTATCTGTTTTTGATGGAGCCTTAGGGCTTGAGATGGGTGTGGCCTGAGAGCTCTGTTTGGTGTGCCAAAGCTGACACTCCCAGGTTAGGCGTGGTAAATCTCTCTCTCTCTCTTTCTTTCTTTTTTTTTTTTTTTTTTTTTTGATTCAAAAGGGAGTAATTCCGCACAGCTGAATGAAGTTGGAGGTAGTTAGCAGGCAAATGATATACCCACAGGAGCCAGAGATCGGAAGCTCTTTCCCAAGATCCCCACAGGGAATCTGTTCGGCCCTCAGAGTGGGCTCAAATTCTCTTTCAGCCTCCCACTGGGTTGCCAAAGTTACGGAATTGTAGCATCTCTGGAGAGTGCTCACGTGAATTCCGTGAGTTCTCTCCCCCACCGTCTCTTTTTTCACAGTCTCAGTTCAGTAGCACCACAAATTTACTAGCTCCTAATCTCCTGTTAATTCGCCCCGCCCAGAGTCAGGTTTTTCTGCTAGGCTCAGGGCCGGTGCAGACCTGAGGTCGCTCTGCTTATGACGTATGTCCAAGATGGCGCCTGCTCTTTGTCTTGCTCGCCCTTGAGAGGTGAGCGGAGAGAGAGAAACCCGTGTCCGTACTAGTCACCCTTTTTTTTTTTTTTTCTCTCTCTCTCTCTCTTCCAGTTAGCCTTGTGAACTTCCCCCCCCGGGGGGTCGTTCCCTCTAGTGTCCTCTCTCCGCTTGCCTGCCGGTGTCTCGGGCTATTGAGGTTCGGCTCACCTCGCGTTCCAGCGCTGGTGTGTTGAGTCTGCCGCTGATGTCCCAAACTGTGGGCTCCCACGCTGTCCACGCAGGTCCGCTGTGAGTCACGCGTTCCGGAAGAGTTTCTTCTGCTGTTGCCTCCCCTACTCTCCCTTGAACCTGCAGTATCTCCACTTTTATTAAACTATCTCTCCCCAGACTATCAGTGTGCTCCCTTCCTATTCCGCCATCTTGCCGGGCTCCTCAAATTAGGAACATTTTTTGAAAAATTGCAGGGCAAAATCATTACTATGGGATACAGCAAAAGCAGTGTTAAGAGGAAAGTTAATAGCAATAGGTGCCCACATCAAGAAATTAGAAAGGCACCAAATAAATGAGCTATCAATGCATTTTAAGGATCTAGAAAATCAGTATCAAACCAAACTCAAAACTAATAGGAGAAAAGAAATAATTAAAATTAGAGAAGACATCAACAAAATTGAATCCAAAAAAAAATACAAAAGATCAGCAAAACAAAGAGCTGTTTTTTTGAAAAAATAAACAAAACTGACATACCACTGGTCCAAGTAAAAAAAGAAGAGAAAAGATCCAAATCACAAAATTAGAGATGAAAAAGGAAATGTAACAACAGATACCACAGAAATAAAAAGAATCATCAGAAATTACTACAAAGAGTTGTATGCCAACAAACTGGGAAACCTAGCAGGAAGGGATAGATTCCTGGACACATACAACCTACCTACATTGAGCCATGAAGACAAAGAAAACCTAAACGGACACGTAATCAAGACAGAAATTGAAACAGTAATAAAGGCCCTCCCAACAAAGAAAAGTCCAGGACCAGATGGATTCACTGCTGAATTCTACCAGACATTAAAAGAACTAACTCCAATTCTTCTCAAGTTATTCAAAATTATTAAAAGAGAGGGAATCCTCCCAAATTCTTTCTATGAAGCCAGCATCACCTTAATTCCAAAACCTGAAAAAGATGCAACAGAGAAAGAGAATTTCAGACCAATTTCCCTGATGAACATAGATGCAAAAATCCTCAATAAAATTTTAGCCAATAGAATGCAACAACACATCAGAAAGATCATCCACCCAGACCAAGTGGGATTTACCCCTGGTATGCAGGGGTAAATGTTCGCAAATCAACCAATGTGATACACCACATTAACAAACTGCAGAAGAAAAACCATATGATTATCTCAACACATGCAGAGAAAGCATTTGATAAAATACAACACCCTTTCATGATGAAAACTCTAAGCAAATTGGGTATAGAGGGAACATTCCTCAACATATCAAGGCAATTGATGAAAAACCCACAGCCAGGATCCTATTGAATGGGGAAAAGTTGGAAGCATTCCCACTGAGATCCGGTACTGGACAGGCATGCCCACTCTCACCATTGCTATTCAATACAGTACTGGAAATTTTAGCCAGAGTAATTAGGCAAGAAAAAGAAATCAAAGAGATATAAATTGGGAAGTAAGAAGTCAATAATCCCTCTTTGCAGATGATATGATTCCTTATTTAGGGGATCCAAAACTCCACTAAGAGACTATTGGAACTCACAAAAGAGTTTGGTAAAGTAGCAGGACTTAAAATTAATACACAAAAATCAATAGCCTTTGTATACACAGACAATGCATAGCTGAGAAAGAACTTCTAAGATCAATCTCATTAATAATAGCTACAAAAAAAATCAAATACCTTGTAATAAACTTAACAAAGGATGTAAAAGTTCTCTATTATGAGAATTACAAAACCTTAAAGAAAGAAAGAGAAGGTAGAAAAATATTTAAAAATCTTCCATGTTCATGGATTGAAAGAATCAGTATCATCAAAATGTCTATTCTTCCAAAAGTAATTTACAGATTCAATATGATACCAATCAAAATACCAAAGACATTCATCTCAGATCTATAAAAAATGATGCTGAAATTAATATGGAGGCACAGGAGACCTTGAATAGTTAAAAGCAATCTTATACAACAAAAACAAAGACAAAGGTATCACAATACCAGATTTCAAGACATACTACAGGGCAGTTATAATTAAAACAGCCTTGTACTGGTACAAAAACAGATGGATAGACCAATGGAACAGAATAGAAACACCAGAAATCAATCCAAACATCTATAATCAACTTATATTTGATCAAGGAACTAAAACCAATTCCTGGAGCAAGGACAGTCTATTCAACAAATGGTGCTGGGAAAACTGGATTTCCACATGCATAAGTATGAAGCAAGACCCCTACCTTACACCTTACACAAAAATCCACCAACATGGATTAAAGATCTAAATCTATGACCTGACACCACCAATTTATTAGAGAACATTGAAGAATTCCTGAGGCACAGGCAGCCAAATCCAAAATTAACAACTGAGATTACATCAAATTGAGAATCTTATGTCAGCAAAAGAAATAGTCAGGAAAGTTGAAGAGGCAACCGACAGAATGGGAGAAATTATTTGTAAACTATGCAACTGATAAAGGATTAATAACCAGAATCTACAAAGAGATCAAGAAATTCTACAACAACAAAACAAACAACCCACTTAAGAAATGGGCCAAGGCCGTAAATAGACATTTTTCAGAAGAGGGAATCCAAACAGCCAACAGACTCATGAAAAAATGTTCAGGATCACTAGCCATCAGGGAAATGCAAATCAAAATCACAATGATGTTTCATCTCACCCTGGTTAGAATGGCCTTCATACAGAAATCAACAAACAACAAATGCTGGCAAGGATGTATGGAAAAAGGTACCACACCCACTGTTGGTGGGAATGCAAACTGGTAAAGCCACTATGGAAGACAATTTGGAGATACCTCAGAAATCTGAATATAGCCCTACCATACGACTCAGCAAGCCCACTCCTCGGAATTTATCCAAGGGAAATAAATTGGCAAATAAAAGAGCTATCTACATCTCCATGTTTATTGCAGCTCAATTCACAATAGCTAAGAAATGAAATCAACCTATATGCCTGTCAACGGAAGACTGGATAGTTATACATACATTACTACAGACTTACTTCTAAGAGTACAGCCTAAAAACTTGTCATGGGACTCCAAACCCATTAAAATCAGTGATATAAATGCCACCTTAACTGTTAAAATGATCATATTAAATGTTAAAGTCAACATATAGATAGGTTTAAGTGTAAAAGTAATCATATAGATAACATCAAGTGCCTGGTAATATAATGGAATTTAAAAGGAGGGACTGTCCAATATAGGAAGCAGTCCACACAGCAGACTCCTAGAATGACATTTGCTGTAAATAACATGCTGACCTCAGAATCAACCCTTAAGGCTTCCTGGTCTGGCTGGCTGAAAGGCCTGTGAGAGCATTTCAGGCAGGGAAAGCCAAGACTCTGTGGCAAAAAAACATCCTACACGGAGGATCTTTGTGAGACCTCAGTGGAAAGGGCCATCAAAGAAAGATGCACTTTTCTCTGAAGGGAGGAGAGAACATTCACTTTGCTTATGGCCATGTCTAAATACTGATGGAGTCTACGATCACAAAAGGCTTCCATAGGCTTGGCAGTCCATGACAAGAGCCTTGGGTGATCACAGACATCATAAATAAGAGTGTTAATTGTTAAAGGAATATCAGAAGTCACTGTGCACTGACTCCCTATGTAGAACTTTCGTCCTCAATGTGGTGTACTAAGAGAATTGACTGCAAGTCTTCTTCTCAAACTGTACTCTATATGTTATGTGTGTGTGTGGGTGCAAACTGTTGAAAACTGTGTTTAACAGGAGTTGGTCTTCTGTAAAAGAAATCAAACTAAAAATGAATCATAATGAAGAAGGAGATGGGAGAGGGAGAGGGAGGTGGGACAGGAGTCGGGGTAGGAGGGTGGGTATGGGGGAAAGAACCACTATATTCCTAAAGTTATATCTATGAAAAAGGTATTCGTTAAATAAAAACTTAAAAACAAGATAAACTGGGGCAGATATTTGGCATATCTGTTAAGATGCCACTTGGGGACACCTATACCCCATATCAGAGTACTTGGATTTGAGTCCCTGTTTTGCTCCCAATTCTAGCTTCCTATTAATGCATACCATGGGAGGCAGCAGGTGATGGCTCAAGTAATTGGATGCTTGCCAACCTACCCAGATTGAGTTACTGATTCCTGTCTGAGACCTGGTCCAGCTTCTGCTCTTATGGAAATTTAGAGATGGGAGATTTTTCTCTGTGTCTATACCTTTCAAATAAAAAAAGTGAACTGAAGCAAATAAATTTTTAAAGACTTTAAAAACAAAGAAATTATGGGATACACAAAATGGGAAGCGTGATACACAGCAGACTCATAGAATGGCAGATGTACTAACAAGCACTCTGGCCTGAGAATCAGCCTTTAAGACATTCAGATCTGGCTGAAGAGCCCATGAGAGTATTTTAGGCATGGAAAGCCAAGACACTCTGGCAAATAAAAAGACCTAAATGAAAGATCCCTGTGAGATCCCAATGGAAAGAACAGACCATCAAAGAAGGAGGTACCTTTCTCTGAAGGGAGGAGAGAACTTCCACTTTGACTATGGCCTTGTCTAAACAAGATCAGAGTCAGCGAATTCAAAAGGCTTCCATAGCCTTGGCAACTCATGACAAGAGCCTAGGGTGATTACTGATGCCATAAACAAGAGTGTCAATTTTGTTACGTCAACAACAGGAGTCACTGTGCACTTACTCCTCATGTAGGATCTCTGTCCTTAATGTGTTGTACAGTGTGAATTAATGCTATACCTAGTACTCAAAAAGTATTTTACACTTGTTTCTCGGTGTGGGTGCGAACTGTTGAAATCTTTACTTAATATATTCTAAATTCATCTGTATATAAATATAATTGAAAATGAATCTTGATGCAAATGGAACAGGAGAGGAAGTGGGAGATCGGAGGGTTGCAGGTGGGAGGGAAGTTATTGGGGGGAAAAAGCCATTATAACCCATAAGCTGAACTTTGGAAATTTATATTTATTAAATAAAAGTTAAAAAAAGAAATTATGGGATACATACTCTATGGAATACTACACAGTGGTAAAAAGAAAAATGAAATCCAGTCATTTGCAACAAGATGGAGGAATCTGGAAAACATCATGCTGAGTGAAATAAGCCTGTCCCAAAGGGACAAATATCATATGTTCTCCCTGATTTGTGCCAACTGAGAACCTAAAAGGAAACTTGTAGAGGTGAAACTGACACTATGAGAAGCAACGACTTGATCAGCCCTTGTCCTGACTGTCGAGGAACGGCTTACTATTTTATTCTTTTTAGTATTTCTTTTTCTACTTAATACTATTGGTTGAACTCTTTAATTAACACACAATTATTCTTAGGTGTATAAATCCAATTAAAAATTGATCCCTGTAAAAAATAAGAGTGGGAATAAGAGAGGGAGGAGATGTATAGTTCGGCACATGCTCTCACAGACTTAAACCTAAGGGTAAAGCTAAAAACTTGCGATGGGACTCCAAATCCCATAGTTGGCAGGTAATAATGCCATAGTACTGGTTAAAGTGATCATTTTAAGTGCATAACTGATCATAAAGATAGGAATAAGTGTCAAAGGGATCACATAAATAAGACCAAGTGTCTGTTAATAACAACAGATAGAACTAAAAGACAGAGAACAATCCAACATGGGAAGCGGGATACACTTCAAAAGGAGCAGGAGAATATGCTATGAGTCACATGAACTGGCAAACATTAGGGTTGCATTTATCTTTAGTGAGTAATGATGATACTGCTAAAGATTCTGAACTGATGTGGAAATTTCTAGTTTTATTTTAAAAGAACCACCCAAATCATCTAATTCAAAATAGGTCTTGAAGAAAATGAGTAAAAAATTCACAGCAATTTGCTTTTAGGTTAAGTTAATATCAAAAGAGAAAAAGATGGTTCATAACACATTGGCCTGTTTTGCAAATTTGCTAATCAAACATCTATCACACTTAAAATGACTATGCAGGAGTTTTATTTTATAAACCATATAAATAGCTAATAGAAACACAAAATATAAATATATCCTGTATTTATATTCTACTCACATTCTAAAAGTGGAAGTATCTCACTTGAAAAATTGTAACACTAAAAGGAAACTATCTTTTAATAGCATTTTTAATAATCTTATCTTGCAAATGTGAAATAAAAGTATTAAAAAGCCAATACAGATGCCTCATTCATGACTCACTTTGGTGCAACAGGACTAATGAACAGGCAGACTGGCTTTGGGAAGATGTTACCTGTAGCATCTAGAAACACTTAAAAGTTATTTTCTTGACAGAGTGTTTCCAGGAGTTGACAGGTAACCTATTTGGCCTTCGAAGAAAAATAAAATTCAGGCTGAGTTTTTCTTCACTAGAAACCAGCTAGAATGACATTCAAGTAATTGGAAAGCAGGTTTTCAACACTCTCTCCACCTACTACACTTCCCCTCTCCCAGGAAGCAAGAGTTGACCTAGGGTTTCTGCCAGTTCTTATTAGCTACCTTGTCCCAACATCCTGTACACACTAAGGTCGCAACTGTCAACAAGTTACACCAGTGTCACTCAGAAAACACTAATTACTTTGCTAAAATTCATGACATTACTAACATAAAGTATTCAGAAGCTTGAGTTGGTTAATTAAATAGAAGTATACGAAAATCTGCAGCAACTGACACAAGTAGTTGATTGTTAAAAATAAGTCAATGAAAGGGAGGAGACTCCCACCCTCCCAGAGAGTTGAGGCTGCCTCTGTCAGAATCAGCATGTCCTCCCTCTGTATTATTGCTTCCTACACCACTTCCTTCCCAGTGGAGGTACTTTTGTGTGCATTGTCTACAACCAGTTCTTTAATTATACACAGAAGCTAATACAGACTAGGTGGGCCTCCCTAAAATATCTTAAGTGTCAGAATATCGCAATATGCTCAGGTATACCAACAGAAGAGAGAGGGTCACCTTGCTCCTGGTCCACCCGACTTGTGAAAACATCCTGGATGACTGGCCCATCATAGCAACCTCATGAGAACGTAAAACAACCGATTTTTGTTAAAAGATCTTAGCTTACTATAATAATTTGTATTTGGTCTATGGTCTTGTTACTTTTTGCTTTTGTTTATTTATTCATAAAATGAATTCACCTAATACAAAAAAATTGTGTGGGCAGAGTTGATGCAAATAACCAGAAAAAAATACACTAACTAAATTCATGGTAATATGATTTGCCTCTGGTTATACATATAAAAATATAATTGTTAATTTTTAATTCATCTTAAAATTACTTTGAATTATATTAACTTTTTCCAGTTGAGGCTTATATACGTGTTAATATAAAAAAGGCTATTATTAAATATATTCAAGTATATCTACACAAAAGGTACAAATAACTATAATAAAAACTGGCATACACACTTAAAAATAATGGTATAATATATAACTAATATACAGACACCATAGCAATGATATAAAATAAAGGTTTTAATTTCTTAAAGGATTTAGATTGCCATTTTGAGCCTTTATATAAATAAATATAATATTAAATTCTTTTCAACATTATTTGCTTGCTTCTGGTAAAGCTACACATATATGAAATGCATGTGTAAATATGTATATAAATTCAAAATACTTATCTACAGAAGCATTAATTTTAACAGTATTTAAAATAAATTATGAGAAAAGGTTCACAGTGCAAGATCATGGATACCAATAGGTTTTTTTAAATCCACAGAAAAACAGTAAAGTTAGAGATGAACAACAAAAATAAAAGTGGTTTCAATTAGCTTAACATTTTTTTCTTAAAACACATGAACCAATTTGTTTCACTAAATACTAATAAATACTAAATCTAATTTACAACTGACAATTTTGATGGCAAATTGTTGTAGTCAATTTAACTCAGGGTTCTTTTAAAACATTCCATAATTGAAAAACTCCATCCATGTTACTCCTACAACTTCCACTAGCCAGTATTCGACAAGCTCCCAGAGCCTGTTCAAACTACCGGTGGCCTAGGAGCTGCATGCTGTACTTAGCACAGAGAACAAAGTCACCTGACAGCTCATGAGACAGATCATTTATGAGATTCGCTTTCTTGTTGTTATCCTAAAAGGTGCAGCAACTCCTTTCATCCCCTCTCTTGCATTTAATCTCAAGTATGAGCTTGCACTCTCCCATGCACTCACGAGATCATTCCCTGCTAAGGAAGGGCACACCCCAGTCAGAGCAGATCTTGCCTCCAAGATGGGCTCACAGCCATGAACTTGGGTCAAGGTCCTGTCAGGTTCACCTGCCTGTCTAAACCTCTTT
Source organism: Oryctolagus cuniculus (assembly GCF_051225735.1). Classification (NCBI taxonomy): domain Eukaryota; kingdom Metazoa; phylum Chordata; class Mammalia; order Lagomorpha; family Leporidae; genus Oryctolagus; species Oryctolagus cuniculus. Next base: position 12,101,461 of record NC_142883.1, read on the forward strand.
GTTACCCTCAATCTCTGATACCTGTTTGCTTCCTCATCTGAGATCTGGATTCATGATATTGTACATGTTCCTAAATTAAAGTCATTACCTGCTCCTCAAATTGTCTTCGTGATTACATCCTTAACTTTCTGTAATTATATCTTTTTTATCTCTTGTTTTAATTACCTAGACTTGAAATTCTTTTCCTGGACTCTTGATCTGACTTCATTAACCTAAAACTGACCTACCCGAATTTTTGATCTGTCATCTGACTGTCCTAATAATTTAATGGATCGTATTAATTAATGCCTGGCTACCCAGGCTCTGGTTTCCTTTCTTGTCCATCCCCTAGAGTACTAGCCTTATTACTGAGCCATTTGTTGAACCATCTATCCCCCCAATTATTCCCCAGAAAATCCAACTGAATACTCAGAAGAAAGTAACTACCTGCAAAGTGTCAAAACAGAAATGTACGTTGCCATGGATACAGAACCATATTATGATTCAACTTATATTCTATGCAGTTCCAAAACAAACAGCTAGCCAATAGGGAGGCAGAAACTTAATTAAGAATGTGATCAATGAACTTAGAAAATAAAAATCACTTTTATTAATAAAAAATAATACATAGGGGTTTTTGCTTGTTTTTTGTTGTTTATTCAGTAACAAATGCCTTGAATGTGGTTATATACCATATACCAATTTCATGTGTCATGAGGAAATAATTCTCCTGAGTTCTCCATGATTACAACTGAATGCATATAATACAATGGAGGCTCTTAGTTAAAATGCTATGTATAATACAAACCATATCACTTAAATAATGCTTATTTTAGAAAACCATTATATATGTGTATGCATGTGTTCATATTCTTTAAAATGTTACAAGCAGCTTCACAAACATTGGAATCCTCATGATACGTAAATAGCATGATTTTCCATTGAAAATGATAGGGTGCTCCCTGCGTGAGAGGCCCAGAGGAGGTACCTGGCTCCTGGCTTCGGATCAGCGCAGCGCCAGCTGTAGCGGCCATTAAGGGAGTGAACCAGTGGAAGGAAGACCTTTTTCTCTGTCTCTCTCTCACTGTCTAACTCTGCCTGGCAAAAAATAAAAAAATAAAAAATAAAAAGAAAATGATAGGGTGCTTAAAAAAGGTAGGATTTAGTACTGGCTTAGTTTTAAAATCTCCAACTAGCAATAATGGTTGAAGCCAGACCTCTGACTTCCTCAGCTGTTTTATTGGGCAACACTGTGTCTCGGTGAACTCAACTTTCTTGCTCTAGATCTCATAGAAATCTGGCAGAGTTTTAAACTCAAGTGAGTAGGGAATTTTGTTAAACTTTTCATGAAAAAATTGTAAAAAGCTTTCATTTATTTGAAAAGCAGTGTTACAGAGAGATAGAGGGAGAGAAATCGATCCATCTTCTACACACTGGTTCAATGGCTGCAATGGCCCAGGCTGGGCCAAGCTGAAGCCAGGAGCCAAGAACTCCATGCAAGTCTCCAACATGGGTGGCAGAGTATGGATTTTATTTTATTTTGCAAACACTTGCTAGCTGGAGAGATCAAGCTGATTCCACTAACATGGTAGTATAAGAAATCTTAAATAAGGTTAGTGGAAAAAGCACATGTTAGATTTTTCCAGATGGAAATACTTCTCATGTATTGGCAAATTCTCTCTATGAAATAATGCCATTTTATTCAAGTCTGAAATTTGCTTCTCTCCTCACATTTTATTTTGTCATGAAATTACATTTCAACAAGATGTGCAAGATTTATTGAGAAAGCTTTGACTCAATCCATTTTCTATTGATTTCCACTAATATTTCAGTTTTCCATGCAGTTTGTATTCCTTAGAGCATTCATATTAATATGTCTTCTACTTAGTTTTATATCTTCAACTCACTACTGATGTAGATGACCATATCATGGGGATTATCTAATGCACTCTATACTGATGAAACTATTCCTGTGGACTATTTACTGTGGCATAAAAAAGTCTCAATTTTTATTAAAGCATCTACAACCATCACTGTGGAGCAGAGATAAGGTATCCTGTGCTACCTTAACTGTCATCCTAACAATCATTCCAAATGAAACTTGTTCTTATCTTCCTAACCTAAAGTGTCTATACCTTTGTTGTACCAACAATAGAAATACCTTATTGATCATTCTTATACGAACATAGTCAATGGTGGTTTCAAATAATGTTTTGTAGGATACACAATAGTTGCATTCTAAAATATCAGATACAATTCACAAATGTCTTCTTTGTTTTTAAATCAAAGTAAACATTCCTATCAGATCTTGGCCTATAGCCATAAATGTGTAATAGTTTTTCTTTATTTATTTGAAAGACAGAGTTACAGAGAGAGGCAGAGAGAAAGAGGTCTTCCTTCTGATGGTTCACACCCCAGTTGGCCACAGTGGCCGGAGCTGATCCCATCCAAAGCCAGGACACAGCAGCTTCTTCTGGGTCTACCATGTGGGTGCAGGGGCCCATGGACTTGGACCATCGTCTGCTGCTTTCTCAGGTGGATAAGCAGGGAACTGGATCAGAAGTGGAGCAGCCAGGACTCAAACCAGTGCCCACATGGGATGTGGGTGCTACAGGACAGGGCTTTAATCTGCTGCACCACAGCCCCTGCCCCTCACAAATGTCTTCTAAACATCTCTATATTTCTCTGAAAAATTTCATTGTAAATTAACTAGTCAGGAATTTGTCCATTTTTGAACCAAATTGTGTGGACCATCTCAGTGAAATAGGTGGCAAATAGAAAAATAAAAGGTGATACTGAATAGAGTCTAATTATTTTTCTTTTCTTTTTTTTATTTGACAGATAGAGTTAGACAGTGAGAGAGACAGAGAGAAAGGTCTTCCCTCCGTTGGTTCACTCCCCATATGGCTGCCAGGGCCGGCAGTGTGCCGACCTGAAGCCAGGAGCCAGGTGCTTCCTCCTGGTCCCCCATGCGGATGCAGGGCCCAAACACTTGGGCCATCCTCCACTGCCCTCCTGGGCCACAGCAGAGAGCTGGATTGGAAGAGAAGCAACCAGTACTAGAACCCAGTGCCCATATGGGATGCTGGTGCCGCAGGTGGAGGATTAACCAAGTGAGCCTTGGCGCCGGCCCCAAGTCTAATTATTTTTCAAACCACAACTCAATATGACATTACCCAAGTAACTCTTACTTCCAGTAGTCTCTCTTGTTCTTGAAAAGTTTCTGATGGACTTCTTTTTTTCTCCCTTGCATTTTCTTCTTTCATTGTCTTTTAACTTTATGGGGCGTTTCCATGGATAGTATCTAGGGTCTTCCTCCCCTCACCCAGCTTCTGTTCCACTATGGTCTGGATGTTCTCTAGACCCAGTCACTGCACAGACCCACAGAATCCTCCGGGATTTTCCCATCTCTTCTGCCAGACAGGATCCACTGTTCCTTGGATCCTTTGTATTTCTCTCTTATATTGACTCCTTTATGTTACTGAAGAACAGCCACAAGCAACTTCCAAAACAACGCGGGAGGCAAATCTTCCCCGTCATTGCATGCCTGCGCTGTCTTCACCCCTCAGCTTTACATGTGTGATGAATACTGACTTAGGTATAGAAGCCTGGTCTGGAAAACAAATCCCATTCAGAGTCCTCATGAAGGCATTATTATCTTCTATCATTTATTACGGGAAACCTGATGCCTATCTGACTTCTGTACACAGGATCTGATTTTCCTCTGAAAGGTTTTAGGAATTACCTTTTTCCCCTTTTATCCTAAAATTAAACAATGATGTGTTCAGATATGGGTGTGATTCATTTATTTTGCTGGAACTTACTAAGCTTTTCAATCTGAAGACTTACTTTCTCAATCCCTGAAAACTCTACTACCATAACCACAGCAATAATCCTCCCACTCCATTTCTGTTTCTTGAATATTACTTACACATGCATCATTCTGCATTTAGATTTCAGCTTTTAAAATGTTTGTGTATTCATTTTTGTCTCTGCTTTTGAACCTCTGACTTCCTTGACATTCATTTTTATTAACTTTTTAAAAGTTTTAATTTCTAAGAGCCCTTTTTATACTTTTGATTGTGACATTTTCTGAGCAGCATTTTTTAGAAAAAACATAATACATATTTTTATATTTCCATGCTAATTTCCTAAAACTTGTTTTTTGCTCCTGGAGTTCTCTATTTCCCCTGTGGTTATCAGTTTGTTTCTTTAAGCTTTCTCTCATGTCTCTCAAGAAAGCCTCAAACGTCAGATAACCTGAGGTTGTCTGTTCACATTCAAGACCAAGAATGGAAGCTCTCCATATGCGTGTGGCTGGAGTTTCTGTGTTAGGGGACTTAGTGTGATCCAGGACATCTACTTGCTCTGGGATTGCAGCCTCGTTGAAGCAAAAGGCCATATCTGATTCTACCCTTAGTGGGCTGTGAATGACTCAGTTTTTCTACCCCAGCTCTCTCCAAAGCCCAACTCTAGGTGTGACTAGGAAGTGCAGAAGCAGGTGGAAAGGGCAGAGGTGTCCATGAAGTGCACAAGCAAGCAGGAAGTGCAAGGGGGGCCTAGAAGTTCAGGAGCAGACACTATCTGGGAGTAAGCACCCTAAGCCCAAAGGAGCTGGCTCCATGGTTAAGAGCACCAGACTCCCATTATTTGATGGAACAATTCTGCAGTGGATTCTAAAAGACTGTCCAGGGGTCTTCAGGGCAATGGAGTTTACCTTCCTTTCAACAGCAACTCATTCAGGAAGGAATCCTTTTCTGGCCATTCTGCATTCTCTATCATTCTCCTTATTCCCTCACTTCAGACTCCTGGACTCCCTTCCACAGTAAATTGTCTCAAGCTCTGTTTTTAGGATGATCTATGACAATACCAGGCAAACTTACGTTTTTAAAAAGGCACTTTGCAATATTACATAAAATTGCAAGGAAGTGTCAAGTCTGATTCTTAATTTGTCTAATTATCCTTCACTCTAGTCAATTTCAAGGATCATTAACTTAAAACATGCATCAAATTATTTGAATGATATATGTAGATTAGCAAAGAACTTTAAGAATGTATATTGCTAATGGAGACCTTTAGTTGTTATCTGCAAAAATCTTATGCCTTTAAATGAACAAGTGATATATTAAGAAATCTGCTTTCTTTCCCAATAAGATTTGGTATAAAGCAAAGATAGCCACTGTAGCTACTTCTGTTCAACAAAGTGCTAGGAGTCTTAGCCAAAGCAATTAATCAAAAGCAAAAAAGTAAAAAGCAGTAGGGAGCGAGGGAGGGAGAAAGAAGGGGAAGGAAAAAGGAAGTAAAATTATTTGTAGATGATATGATCATATATGTAAAAACTCTTAGCGACTAAAGAAGAAAATAAAACCCTTAGAAATAAGCAACAGGTGAAAGACTCGTACACTGAAAAGTATGAAACTTTGACTAAGGAAATTGAAGACACAGGTAAATGAAAAGACATCTTTTGCTGATGGGTTAGAAGACAGTGTTGTTAAAATTATACTAGCCAAAGTAATCTACACAGACTTAATTCAATCCTCATCAAAATCCTAATGACGTTCTTTATAGAACTGGGTTAGGGGGGCAGTGAATCCTAAAATTCATATGGAAAAAAAGATCCCAAATAGCCAAAGCAAGTTTGAAAAAGAACAAAGCTAGAGGCATCATACTTCCTGATTTCAACATATATAAAAGCTACAGTCATCAAAACAGTGTGAACTAGCGTAAAAACAAACATTTAGATCAATGGAATAAAATAAGAGTCCAGAAAATCATTCACACATCTCAGTTTGATCTTTGACAAAGGTGTCAATAACACAAAATGGAGAATGGATAGTCTCTTTAATTAATGGCGTTTGGAAAACTGAATATTCATATGTAGAAGAATAAATTGAGGGGCCAGTGCTGTGGCATAGAAGGTAAAGCTGCCACCTGCAGTAGCGGTATTCCATATGGGCACTGGTTCAAGTCCCGGCTGCTCCACTTCTGATCCAGCTCTCTGCTATGGCCTGGGAAGGCAGTGGAAGATGGCCCAAGTCTTTGGGCCCCTCAACCCACATGGGAGACCTGAAAGAAGCTCCTGGCTTCGGATCGGCGCAGCTTCAGTCGTTTCAGCCATTTGGGGAGTGAACCAGCAAATGAAAGACCTCTCTTTCTCTCCTTCTCTTTCTGTATAACTCTGATTTTCAAATAAATAAATAAATCTTTAAAAAAAGAATAAATTCAAAACCATATGTCACACCATATGCAAAAATCAGTGGAATTTTGACTAAATGGACTAGAGACTTAGTTATTAAGATGTGAAACAATAAAACTAATAGAATAAAACATAGGGAAAAACTTCTTGACTGGGAAATATTTTTTTAAAATATGACACAAGAGGCCGGCGCCGCGGCTCACTAGGCTAATCCTCCGCCTTGCGGCGCCGGCACACCGGGTTCTAGTCCCAGTCGGAGCACCGGATTCTGTCCCGGTTGCCCCTCTTCCAGGCCAGCTCTCTGCTGTGGCCAGGGAGTGCAGTGGAGGATGGCCCAAGTGCTTGGGCCCTGCACCCCATGGGAGACCAGGAAAAGCACTTGGCTCCTGGCTCCTGCCATTGGATCAGCGCGGTGCGCCAGCCGCAGCACGCCGGCCGCGGCGGCCATTGGAGAGTGAACCAACGGCAAAGGAAGACCTTTCTCTCTGTCTCTCTCTCTCTCACTGTCTACTCTGCCTGTCAAAAAAAAAATATGACACAAGAGCACAGGCAACAAAAGTAAAAATATATACATAGGATTGTATTAAAGGAAATGCTTCTGAATAGCAAAGGAAACAATCAGTAGAATGAAAAAGTTATAGAATGAGAGAAAAGATTTGCAAACCTGATGAGGCGTTAATCCAAAATATATAAGGAACACATAAAACTGAAAAGCAAAAACAAAACACACACACACACACACACACACATAAGTTCAATTAAATAATGAACAAAGAACTTGAATAAACATTTTTCAAAATATATAAAGATGGACAACAGGTCTAAGAAAAAATGGTCAGTATCACTAATCATCAGAGAAATACAAATTAAAATCACAAGAAGATATTAGCTCACACCTCTTAGAATGGCTATTATCAAAAAGATGAAAGTTAGCAAGCGTTGGTGAGGATGTGGAGAAAAAAAGAACACCTGTGCACTCCTGGTGGGGATGTAAATTGTACAGTAATTATGCAAGAGTCTGGAGGTTCCTCATAAAATGAAAAATGGAGCTACCTTATGACCCAGCAATCCCATTTCTGGGTATATACCCAAAGCAAATGAAGGGATCTTGAAGAGGTATCTGCACTATTATGGTCATTACAACATTCTTCACGGTAGTGGAGATACACAAAGAACATAACTATCCAACAAGGTATAATGAATGAATGAAAGAAAAAATAAATTGTAATACATATTTATGGATTATAGACTCTTTAAAGAGAGGAATCTTTATAAGGACAACAACATGGATGAAACCAGAGGATACTGGACTAAGCCAGGCACAGAAAGACAAATACTGTATGATGCTACCTGTATTTGGAACATGAAATAGTCAAACTCATAGAAGCAGAAATTAGAACAGTGGTTTCCAGAGCCTGGGAAAAAGAAAGAATGGGAGATGTTGGTCAAAGGATACAAAGATTCAGCTATACGAGGTAACTAAACTTCGGAGAGCTAACATATACCAATGTTTCTATACCTAACAATACTGTATCATCTATTTGAAATTTACTAAGAAGGTAAATCTTTTCTGATCTCACAACAAAAAAAAGATAAAATTGTGGCTATAGACTATTTCACACTGTATATGTATACCACAACATCATGTTGTACAGCTGAAATACATATAATTATCTGTCAATTATACTTCAAAAAGCTGAAAAAAAAATACAGCAAACACATACATTATAAATGAAGAATCTGCTTTTAGTGACCTTTAAGCAATTTAGTGAACAATTACAAAGTGACCTTGGGTAAAATAAAACCACCCATGTATAAACTGAAGCCAATCACATTAGAAGAGCTTTCAGTGACTTTCTGGAGGATAAAAGAAGGCAGGACTATTAAGATGTTGAGCAATGAAACGCTATGAAAGCCAGGGCTGATGGGGAGGCCTCAGCAGAGTTGGAGCCCATGTCTCCATCATGCACTCTCCAGAGGCTCTGGGCTTGCATACTCTAAAGATGGTGACAGAGGAGAGGAAAGACAAGCTCCTGAAGTCCACACACAGAGAAAATGGTTGCCATCCCAACCTTCAGACCATAAGCAGGATGTGTGAAAACCAGGACTCCTCCAAAGAGAGGTGGAGGAGGTGGAGGAGGTGGAGGAGGTGGAAGAGGTGGAGGAGGTGGAAGAGGTGGAGGAGTAGGAGGAGGAGGAGGAGGAGGAGGAGGAGGTGGTGGTGGTGGAGGTATGAGGTGGAGGTAGAAGTGGTGGAGGTATGAGGTGGAGGTGGAGGTGGAGGTATGAGGTGGAGGTGGTGGTGGTGGTGGTGGTGGTGGTGGTGGTGGTGGTGGAGGAGGAGGAGAAAACAAGAATAAAATGAACAATGTGGGGAAAAATCACAGTTTCCAACATGGATTCTGAAAATCCAGAAAAAGCCCTCTTCCTTCTTAGCACTTCAGGGGCCTGAATTCTAACATCTACCAGCACCCCAGAATGCACTGTGAATTCCCACACAGGGAAAGAGTGTGTCAGGAGGTGGAATGGGAAAGAAGCGTTGTTTCCCCAACAAACCAGCTATCCCATCATCCCTCTCCAGTAAATGGAATAATGGGCCTCTCTTCCCAACACAGTGATTGGAATCTCCAAAACATGGGATTATGTTACCTTATATGGTAAAAGGGGTTTTGCAGGTGAGATTAAGGATCTTGAGATGGGAGAGTATCCTGGATTATGCCCAAGGTACTCATATAAGAGGGAGGAGGAGGGGCAGAGCCAGAATGAAGGCAGGGTGACAATGGTAGCAGCAAGACAAAAACAGATGTGAAGTGGGACCTCAAGAAACTGGGAAAGAAAGGAGGCACACTCCCCTGGGCGAGCTCTGCCCACAGTCTGCCATTATGCAGTCAGACTGACATCAAATTTCTCAGCTAGAGCACTATGAAGAACCTGAAGAACCGTAAAAAAATAATTTCTATTGTTTTAAGATATAAACCTTGCAACAATTTGTTACGAAGCAACTGGGAACCATTATACCTGTTTTATAAATAGGGATCAAAAGCTATAATAAGCAAGCCTACAAGAAAAGCTTACACAAAATGAAAATTAAGTAGAAACATAGAAACCAACCATGAAAAAAAGAGATAATTTAGGGGATAGAATTTAAAAATAATTCTAATTCACAAACTTGGAGAGAGGAAAATTTATTACATCTATAAAATGAAATCAAGATGCTTAGAAAAACAAACAGAAATAATACAAACAGATCTTTGAGTTTAAAAATATGATTCCTGAGTGTAAAAGGAGCAAATATATAAAAATACAGAGTGAAAAACAAAATGAAGAAAAATTTGAGAGGAAAAAAAATTAGATTCATGAAAGCTAATCTAGGAGGTTCAACATACAACTAAGAGGAGCCGCAGAAAAGACTACTAATGATAACAATAAAAACAAGTCTAGAGATGAGAAATTATAAAAGAAATAACCCAAAATAACTTCTCAGAGCTGAAAAAAGACTTATGCCAATGATGAAATTTCAGAAGACTACATATTTTTTCGATTTACTTCTGGGTACTTTGTGTTTTGTACTATTGTAAATTTTTTTAACACTGTTGTCTATTGTTGTTAATGTACATAAATGTAGCTGGTTTTTGTATACTGAATTGATTTCCTATCTAGTCATCTTGCTTACAGTTAATAATAAATTTGGGAATTGCAAAGCTGTTTTATTATCTATACAAAATGACAATTTTGTTTCTTGCTTTCCAATCCTTATATCATTTATTTTCTTTTTTCTCATATTATTGCAAAAAATAGGGACTTTTAAAAACTATTAGTTGGAAGCCATGATAATGAATATCATCATGATTTGAAGGCACTGCTACTGCCATTCCATAATAAATTATTATATTAGCTGTGGACATACATATATATCAATTTAAGGAAATTCATTTCTATTCCTATTATGTTAATACTTTTAAACAATCATAAATAGAAGTTGAACTATTTTTGTTATTTACTGAGATTTCACTTGCAAAAAAGCAAAAATTTTAAATGCAGAATCCGCTTTTGAACTTTCCAGTCAACTCATATTGCGTGACTGGGATCTACAAGTAGCCCTCTTGCCACTGTGTCCAGAATTTCTATCCTTCAAAAAAGATATCATTATTTTATAAACATCATATAAGTTTACCTTTATATTTGCTAATTTATTTTCTTATCATTTCATCTTACATATCAAATATTACTTTCTTAATTTTCCTTCTATCTGAAGTACTTCTACAGACAATCTTAATAAAGAAGTATGAATACTAACCTCTCTATTTATACTTGAAACTAACAATCTTGGGGCCGGCACTGTGGTGTAGCAGGTAAAGCCGCTGTGGCACCGGCATCCCATATGGGCACTGGTCTGAGTCCCGGCTACTGCATTTCCAATCCAGCTCCTTGCTAACGGCTTGGGAAAGACGCGGATGGCCAAGTCCTTGGGCCCCTGCACCCAGGTGGGAGACCCGGAAGAAGCTCCTGGCTCCTGGCTTCAGATCATTGCAGCTCTGGCCATTGTAGCCATTTGGGGAGTGAACATACAGATGGAAGACCTCTCTCTCTGTAACTCTGCTATTCAAATAAGCAAATAAATTTTTAAAAAAAGAAAAACAAAAAAACTAACAATCTCACTTGTACTAGTGTTAGGATGTCTTTCTTCACCCCAGTTCCTGAGAGGTTGTATTGCTGAATACATAGCTCTAGCTCGGCTTTGAAGAGTTCATCCCATGCTCTTCTGGCTTCCATCACTGCTCTGTTATTATTGTTAGGTAGGAGATCTATCTTTCATTGGGGAAGCTTTTAAGCTTCTCTTGTCTTTGTGTTCAGTCCACTATGCTGTGCCTAGGTATGGATTTATTGTTTATTTATGCTCTATTGAAATTCATTGCTCCTCCTGACTCTGCATACTGACATCTGTTATCAGTTCTTGAAAATTCTACACAATCTCTTCAAATACCACGCCTATCCCATTGTCTTTCTTCTCTCCTTCAACAACTAGGATGAGATATATGCTATGTCTCCTATAGTTCACAGCTTCTACCCTTTCACATTTTTCATCTTTTGGATTTAATGATGCATTTCAGGTAATTCATTAAGATTAATTTTATGGTACATTAATGCTTTTTCCATGTTTATCTTTTGCGTTAATCTTTCCAGTGATAATTATTATTTCAGTTTCATCTAATCTTCTTGGAAAGTGCTGATAGTTTCTGGTTGCTTTCCCACTTTTCTGGTTAATATTTTATTTCTTCAAACATATCATACATATTATCTATTCAAAAACTGTGTGGGGCTGGTGCTGTGGGGCAGTTGGTTAAAGCTCTGGGCTGCAGCACCAGCATCCCATATGGGTGCCGGTTCAAGTCCAAGCTGTTCCACTTCCAATGCAGCTCCCTGCTAATGCACCTGGGAAAGCAGTGGAGGATGGCCCAAGTCCAAGGCCCCAGGACCCACATGGGAGACCCGGAAGAAGCTCCTGGCTCCTTGCCTCAGATAGGCTCAGCTTTGGCCATTGCGGCCCTTTGGGAGTGAACCAGTGGATGAAGACCTCCCCACCCCGTCACTACATCTCTCTGTAACTCTTTCAAATAAAAATAAAATAAATCTTTTTTTTTAATTGTAATATGTGAGGTCCTTAGAAGTAGATATTTATTGGTTGTTTCTGCTGCCTTCACTCACATTGGTTTGTTTTATAAGCTCATCTCTTTATCTCAAGTTGTAGGACACCTGAGGGCCTCAGTTGGGAGTTTTCTCCAAAAAAAAAAAATTCATATACTTCTGATAGGGAGCCAAGCAAAAACACCAATCTCAACCATTTTTGTCTCCCAGAAACCCCCAGGTTTAATGAGCGAATCTCAGACTCAGAGTCCACACCTTGTAATGGGTCTGAGCTGCAGATTACTGGGAGGATACTGACGTTTACCCCAGGGCAATCCCACCTTTCCTGCTTGCTCACAGCTCACCAAGTCAGCCTCACCTTTTATGGGAGAGGCCAGAGGCAGGAACACGTGGTCTTCAAGTTTTCCTTTTCTTCTAGGGAAGCCACAAATGCATTAAAACTGTGTGTCACGGGGCATAGCCGTTAAGATGCCACTTGGAATGCCTGTACCCCATATCAGAGTGTCTGAGTTTGACCCATGGTCCCTTTGGGAAGGCTAGCTTACTTTGCTTTCTGAGTTCCTTGATTTAGAGTTAGAACATAGTTGGTAGAGACCACCAGCAACTTTGAAATTCCCAAGTGTGAAGAAGCGCTCTGAGGGCAGGGCAGCCCCAAACCTCTGACCTTACGAGGGAGACAACATGTGCTCAGTATTCAAAACCAGATAATCGTCAGCTTCTCTTTACTTAGAAGTGATCAAATCTTTCAATGTTCAACCTCAGATTCTGCCTAGTAAGGGAGCAATACTTAGTAATTCCAAGGGGAACTCAATGTCAAACGAGAAAATTTATGATTATGGAAAAAGCGAAAAACAGGAATAGGAAGTCGAAGACCTTCTGGAACATACAGCCATGCTCCTTTCTTTATTGTAGCTCGCGCAGTTTTCCCCTTTGTGTCTTCTATACGAGAACAGACACACGCAGCCAAGTTCACACATTGACTTCTGAGGCAGGGCAGAAAGCAGGCTGTGTGTGTGTGAGTCCTGTGCACACACATATGCATGTGTGCATATTTTCCTTTTGGCCAACAGACATAGTTTCAAACAACCATCTTATTATTTTACCTCCTTAAAAGTTAATTTATTGCCTGGAAAAGAGCTAAAGAAGTTCCTGAAGATGATCTCAGACTATTCTCTTTGCCAAATAACCATCCTTAATTATAACATCTTACCCATTGGACACGGATAAAAAGAACAAGCGATGGCTCTGTGGTACAGCCGTCCACCATGACACAGTTACCACATTTGTCCTCACAGTGGCAACGCTTCAACAGCCCAAGAACAGTATTTCTCTATACTGAACTTAAGTTTAGGTACCAGAAAGGTATCTAAAAAGACTCTAAGATAAACCACACCCATCACAACACTAACTACAAGGTGATCACAGAATTCGACTGTTTATATTGAACCCCAGCTTGAAGTTATGAATCTGAACTTTGGATAGGAACATTAAAACTATGTAGGCTTACTGTTCCAACACTAAGGAGTCAGCAGCATAATTCTCTCCTCAGCTGACTGTGGTGGCTTTCAGTAAAGAACCACAAAGGGGACTTTTGTTGATTATGCTCTTGCTTCTTAAGCACATGGCAGCCTCTGCAGGGAGAAATTCTATGGATGTAAAGTAATTTTATGCTTCCTGAAAAACATTAAATGGACAACTTAAAGGAGGTGAATTATACTCTTTTCAAATGGGAGAGAACGCCACAAGAGCAGTAATGCACTGCTGGAAGACAGAACTGCTACCCCTGCCCCACGTCCCCTCTCCCAGAATGGAGAGGTCTCCCTGGTGGCCCATAACATCTCATTATGTCTCTAATTCTGTACTTAGCACATTATTTTATATTCATGCTTCTGTCTTTTACCTCTTATGATGAGGTATACATCACTCATGTTTGAGTCCTCAATAGTTAGCAATGTGCCTTAAACTAAGTTGGCCTCAATACAGGTTGGATGAATATTTTCTAATTTTAATCATATTACCAAGATGGTAACCAGTTCTATGGCATAAAATTATAATTTATAGATTTAATAAGTGTGCTCTACATATTTTAGAAATCTGAGAATTCAGGGCCAGCACCGTGGCTCACTTGGTTAATCCTCTGCCTGCGGTGCCTGCACCCCCCATATGGGTGCCAGGTTCTAGTCCCGGTTGCTCCTCTTCCAGTCCAGCTCTCTGCTGTGGCCCAGAAAGGCAGTGGAAGATGGCCCAAGTCCTTGGGCCCTGCACCCGCATGGGAGACCAGGAGGAAGCACCTGGCTCCTGGCTTCGGATCGGCGCAATGTGCCAGCCATAGCAGCCATTTGGGGAGTGAACCAACGGAAGGAAGACCTTTCTCTCTGTCTCTCTCTCTCACTGTCTGTCAAATAAAAAAAAAGAAATCTGAGAATTAAAAAATATAATATGCAAACAAGCAAAGCCCAGACCTGAACCATTTCCCACAAAACAGCTAAATTTATTGATTTGTGTTCATTCAGTTGCTGACTGGGCATCAGCACTTAGGCCAGATCTTCCAGTAGGCTCTTGAGATGCAAAACAGATAAGATACAGTTCTTCTTCTGGAAGACCTAAATACGTAAATGATAATGGCGTCACAGCAGGTGTGGGTTTATCCCATACATATGCTTCTGTCATTGTAGCTAGAGATTGAGAGTTCAAAGAGAGGAGAATATGCACACTGACAATGCTGTCCACCATAGAACAAACAAAACCAAACAACTACAGCGGATTGGTGGCTTCTCTGAGAGCAGAGCAAACCACCAGCCTGGACCTCCAGAACCCAACCCAACCCTCATGCCACTCTGATCCCCAGAGGGAACCCACCACAGCTTTTCAGTGGCTATCACTGAGCAGCGCATCTGCCTTCTTAACACAGCCATTTGCAAATGTTTGCTGAGGTCAAAGTTTAAACTAGGAATCTTGTGAGTAAGGGATATACACAAGTGAGGAAAATAGGTAAGGTTCCTCTTTTCAGTCCATTTGGGGGAATAAAGTAATAAAATGCAATGTAATAAATATGCAACTGTAAACTAAGAAAAGTGCTATGAAGTTTATAAACAAAGTGCTTTAGTATATAACAGAAGATGATGCTGGGAAGCTAATCACAAGACCAGATCATAGAGGTTATTATAGGTCATGCTAATAAGTTTGGATTTTATTCTAAGTACAGGCTATGGAAAAGATTTCAAGCAGGAGAATTTTCTAATCCAATATAAGTTTGAAAACGATCATTATGGCTGTTGAGATGAAAAGACAGGATGTAAGACTATCTGGAGGTCTGATGGAGAGCTAAAGAGAAGGAAGCAAATGGATGGGAGATCTATCTGGGAAGCTAAATATACAATATTTGCTCATGGATTAAAAATAAGAGAAAAGTCAAGAAGGACTTCCCACCTCTGGCCTGAGCAAAGTGTAAAGCAACAGCATCTACAGAGAGAGAGAGAGAGGGGATGAGGAGGCAGAGGCTTCAGACTTGCACATGTGAAGAAGTGTTTGTGAGCAAGCTAAGAGAAGATGCTGAGAGGCAGTCAGACACTTGAGTCCAGACTTCAGACGAGAGATGGAAAGTTCGAGGTGTTAGCATTGTTAGTTAACGTCACTGACAGTGCAGGGGACCACTTAATAGAAGCATCAAAAGACCAAAAAAATAAAAGCAGGGACCAGACTCCAATATTCAACAAAATGTTGAGGAGCAGATGGAGAACAAAGAAACTAAGAGGAGGAAGCCAGAGATAAACCATCTGGTTGGGGAGGCACAGGCATGATTCCATGGGATGAAGGGAGTGGAACTTTTCAGTAATGAAAATCTATCCACATGGTTAAAAGCAGTGAAAGACGGACTAGTCACAAGCCTAATAAAAAAGAGGGAGCTAAAATTGTATTACAGAGTGAAAAACACTGATGATTATATTGACAGAAATTCAACTTACTCTGAATAATCCAGGAAGCTCTATCAACAAAAATATGTAAAGAGTAGGGAAAATGTATTTACTAGTAAACACTATGTGACAGGGTTTTATTCTACGTTTTCTTCTAGGGGAAAAAAAAAATGGAAAACATTCTAGGTATGAGGTAGCTCACTGAGAGTTGTCTATAGAAGCTTGTCCAAATTGGTTAGGCTTCAGTCATTTAAAATTATATGGATTAAGTATTTATTTTAATGATAGTTTGGATACTAATTCATAGTCTCAAATTTAAATAGTATTTAAGAACATGAAAAAATTGCAAAATTATTAAATCTGAACAATTAAATGGTACTGAGCCTTCCAAGTAAATGGAAGAAACACTTTTGATTCTGAGAACAGGCAGCAAATTTCCAAGTAAGTGTGCATTATATCAAGGAAATTATTATTGTTATTAATTATTTCACCACAATTATTAATGTCATTATTAGAACATTAAAATACTTTTTTTTTTTTACTTTAAAGTGGACATGGATCTATGTTTTAGGTTTGCAATTATCCTAAACTAGTTCCTCAATTACTTGACTATTTGGCTTGATATTTATCATTGCTTCAGGAGTAAATACAACATTAAAATCTGCTTTCATAAATGACTTTATTTTCCAGATCACCAATAACACAAGGAGATCTCTTTCAGTGCAAAATAAGTAATTGCTTTAAAATCATATTCTTTCCCTTTTTGAAAAAATAGTTGGGTTAACTAGGTATATATATCAATACCCAGCAGTGCACTTGAACACATTAATGCTGCAATAAATATGTAACAAAAAATAGGACGCATCTTCAAAATCTTGTCAAATTTTAAGAGACACCAATCAAGCAAACACTTTGCTAATAGTCATGAGACTGCTGTTTTAATTAGCTGGTGATATTTTTGACTAAGAATCTCAGATGATGAAACTGTTTTTCCTTGTATTGAACCAGCTTGGCCCAGACTAGCCTGTCCCGCAGTGACATGTACATTGAATACAAATCAGACAGCACGGCTTTAAGTCTGTGTTGCAGCTCTCATTTCCAATTCGAGAACTGTACTATAATCATAAGCTTCTGGTGGATGAAAGGAAATCAGCTCTCTGAATATTAGCTAATGCCACATTTGCAAGTCCTGAAGAGATCTGTGCTGTTAAAAAAAAATAGATCATTTCGCGTGAACCTATATATATGAATTGCTTTGTACTGCTCAACTGATAGAAGCAATGCCTGTGCTGGGATTAAACCCTTTTCATCATAAAACCTCATCTGGTTCGGAGTCCAAGTCCATCAAACCTTTTTCCTTTAAAGTCCCGCCTTTGATTCTACATCAATTTATTCAAACCGCAGCTGGGTGGCTGAAAACGAAAGGACAGCATCATTTAAACCAACCATGTTCCCAACTTGAAAGAAGGGCTATAATTAAAAAAATGGGCATAAAAGAATGGAAATGGGATAATATTTTTTAATGGTAGTTCAAAGGCCGACAGATGTCAGAGCCTTTGAAGATGTCAGTACACTGAGCAAGAAGTTGCCATAAAAGAGCTTGCCTGAGAGGTGAAGCAGCTTTTTAATGGCTGAAAAACCCCTTGCAGACACATCCTTGTGTTTTTAATTTGTCAGAGTTTCTGCAGTGTTTTCTGATTAATGACACATGATTATAACTGCATAGCAGACATATTTTTATACTTGGTTAAATGAATAGTTTATTTCACATTCTTTTGGAACTAGATAAGAATAGGGACACTTTCCTAGGAAGTCCAAAACTATTCTGATTGCTCCACATATTTATGCTAATTTTGTGGGACCAGCCCAATTCTGAGTGACTATATGTTGCCAGCTTTTGTTCTTTAATAGTCTGATTGCTAGTACCATTACAATTCACATGTGGTAGTTAGAATGCGATTCACTACAGTTTCATTCTTTTCATGTACATGGAACAATATGTGCCTGAATAATTAATTTGTGCACCAAGTCATGTCAAACCAAATTAATGTTTAAAAACATTCCTGAGCTCAATCTAAACAACCATGGGCTGCCATAGAGTTCAGAAAAGAAAGAGTTGCTTAAGGGAAAAACTGCAGCCATAACTACACTATGACATTAATGCCTACTCAAAAAGAAAGCGCTGTAATACTTGTGTAAAATGCTGGAGGACACTTTACTAAGACTCGGAGGGAGGAGTTTAGAGTATTTGCCCTTCTACATAGTTCTGACATGTCAATTTGATTTGTTCTGTGAAATTAGCCTCACAATATTCATGAATGTTAACCACAAGTCTCTAGAGAGTTGTAGGAAGAAAAAAGAAAAAGAAAAAGGCTTTCCCACCAATGGATCTGCCTGTAACTTAGGGCCATGATCAGGCACCAGTGGTAGAGTTCACGAGCTTGAAGTCAGAAATATGTGGGTTCAAGTCATAGTCCTTTTGTAAGAGCGTCACAGTCTGGGTCCATCCTTCTGTCGGTAGAAACTTAGATAATAGCTACCCCCTCCCAGAAAACACGTGAACATTTCTAACACAATATTGGCTCAATTCCCTTTCTCAAAACTAAATGATAACATAGAAAAATTAAAATGAGGTCACTTCTAAGGTTCATATTTCTATATATAGCAAAAACACATTTTAATGAGAATAACCACACTTTAAAAAGTGGATGATGCATTTCCGCACTTTTGGAGCCACAGCTGCTACGCAAGCACTGCCCCTTTGTTAGGCTGCACTCTCACATGCCCACCCTGGTCAAACACTGACGTTTACACCTATTTGTTTCTGATAGCTGACTTTTAGCACAGTCTTGGAAGGATACCCATGAGGCAGCTCAGCAGATGGGGTACTTGGGCTGGGGCTAGGGATGGAATACAAGAGAGGGAATGACATTCTCAAGAAGGATTGGGCAACAGACCTGGAAAGAAGGGGCTGCCCCTCAACCCAGACAAACTAGTTTTCTCAGTATGCAACAAACCCCCAATCTGAGGCCAGAGGACCCCACCAGCAATCACTCTGCTTGGCACCCCCTTTCCCTCCCCCTCCCCAGGTTTGCTATGATGTAGAAGCAGCCTGGGACTCAACTTCCTAAGGGAGGGTGTCGCTCCCCCTCTTCGTGGAGGAACGACACATGACCCTGCGCTGTTCTTTCGTCTGCTCGGCCCTCCCCGGGTTTGCTGCTGGTTCTTCCCGGGTTGGCTACTATCCCTTCCACCTCCGTGGAAGGGCAGTTCCCCCTGGCCACATTCCCCACTTCCGCAGGGGAGCGGCACACCGCCGGCCGGCTTTCTCGGGGGCTGCACGGGTGTTCCTTCAGCTAGATGTTCCCCTTAGATGTTCCCTCATGCATGCCGTCTCTCTCCTCCTTTATAGTCCTCCTCCGCCAATCCTAACTCGGCTGCCCACACGCCGAGTACGCTGCTCTCCTCCAATCAGTAGCAAGTCCTACAGTTTATTGGTTGAACTGGAGGCAGCTGTGCGGAAGCTGTTTACTTCTCTCCCAGCGCCATATTGTGGGAGAGCAGATGCATAGAATAAGTCTTAATTCCAGTAACTCAGTCCAGTCCGGGCTGCTCCCCACAGAGGGAATGTCACTTCTAGAGTCCTGGCATTATAAACCCTAGGCAAAACTTCAAAGCAGGTGAAGTTTGCCTTAAGCATCTTCCAGTCTCCTTGTTTGCACTATCCAAATTTTTTCTTGCCTCTTTGCCACACACCTCCAGATGTCCCAGTCTTCTGAGCACCACTACCCTGCAGCACCCCACTAGTGTGGGGAGCAACTTGGACTAGACTGTTACTCGAATTAAGACTTATTCTATGCATCTGCTCTCCCACAATATGGTGCTGGGAGAGGGGTAAGCAGCTTCTACGCAGCTGCCTCTCGCCAACTTGAGTGATGACCTGCAGGAGCTGATCCTGCTCCTGATTGGAGGAGAGCAGCGTACTCGGCTTGTGGGTAGCAGAGTTGGGATTGGTGGAAGAGGACTATAAAGGAGGAGAGAGACAACATGCACCAGGAACACCTGAGGAACACCTGAGCAGCCCCTGAGAGCCGGCCGGGGCGGTGTGCCGCTCCCCCGCGGAAGTGGGGAAAGTGGCAGGGGGAACCGCCCTTCCACGGAGGTGGAAGGGTCGGTAGCCAACCCGGGAAGAACCAGCAGCAAACCCGGGGAGGGCCGAGCAGACGAAAGAACAGCGCAGGGTCCTGTGTCGTTCCTCCACGAAGAGGGGGAGCGACATAATGGTGCCGTGACTCGGATATGAAACCTAGGCAGGGTTTAGTGTCGTTCCTCCGCGAAGAGGGGGAGCGACACACTAGGAGGCTACCTGCCTGCAGCGGCCCTCCTCCCTCTCCTTGCATTCCCCTTCCATGCACCAGAACTCCCATTTCTCCACTGTAATGGACTTGAGCTTGATGAAAGCAATTTAATTACAAACAACTTCATAATATGGTGGCTACAAGGGCTATTTTCCTTTCGAGCTAAACATGGTTCAGATCTTTCCTTGTAGAGAAACTTCCCTGGTTCTTCAGCACACTCAGTCTTCTGACTGGAGGTAGCAGGCAGATAATCAGGTAGCAGCAGTTATGTCACTGGTCATGCCTTTCTCCACCTGCTAACTTGCCTGGCAGGAACCTTTCCAGGGGCGTGCCTTGGCTTTTTTTTTTTTTTTTTTTTCCTGTACATCTCCTCTTAGCACAGTGACAGAGCAAAGAGGACCAAGCAAAGGGATAAACAAAAGAATATTTGGAAGTATATTTTCTTCTTAAAAAGGTCGTTTGTTCTTTTTAGTATATACAGTACCTTTATCCATTTACATCTTAAAAGTGCATTTAAGTTTCCTACTCAACCATTCATTTTACTGTATACATTTTTTTCCATTTTGAATTTTTAAGTGCTTTCATGAGCACCTACTCAAGGCAAATTCATTAAATAAAACTAAAATAAAGACAACTTGGCTCAGCCCAAATTCTACTTAAACGATACTTTAAGCTGTGCAAACAATAGATTGCAGGTATAGTGGTGCAGTGTTTCGAGTGGAAGCATTGTGACAGACTGTAACAAGTGGGCATTTTGGAAGAGCTTCCACACCTCCAAACTGTGGATCTCCTTATCTCCTGTCAGCCTTCTGATGTGAGTTCCTCAAACTATTGGCTCATAGGTCCTGGCAAAACTTGTTTCGTTTCCTATTAGAAATGTTTCCACCTCATTAGGTGATCTTGAAAGTCAGTCCCTGCTTCTCTAGGTGAGAGGTAAAACCTTTATTAGACCTCTGGTTAAACTCCTTGTGAACCTGAAACCTTACTGCTCTCAGGAGTAACAATGGGACTGGAGACTCTGGGCTGGGAGTGTAGTTGATCCTCCCTACATCACTAAATAGACTTGGTTTAGTGCTGTGTACAAATCATGCCAGACTCTGCACTTACGGCCCAAGTTGCTACATCATCCGGGTCTCCTGATGTCAAGCTCTTTAACAGACTCCCTGATCTCAAAGACCACGGCCAACGGCAGAATTGTGCAACGTGGGAATCAGTCTTCATGAGCCATTGCTCATCTGGTGCAGCAGTGCATCTACAGAGCAGGGCCATAGTACACAACTTGAAAACACACACTGACAGGGTGACTGAAAAACACCCATTTCAAACTCTCACAACACAGGTGTTAGGTTTTTTCTTGTGTGTGTGTGTGTGTGTGTGTGTTTGGACAGGCAGAGTTAGACAGTGAGAGAGAGAGACAGAGAGAAAGGTCTTCCTTCTGTTGGTTCACCCCCCAGATGGCCGCTACAGCCAGCGCACTGTGCCAATCCAAAGCCAAGAGCCAGGTGCTTCCTCCTGGTCTCCCATGCGGGTGCAGGGCCCAAGCACTTGGGCCATCCTCCACTGCCTTCCTGGGCCACAGCAGAGAGCTAGCCTGGAAGAGGGGCAACCGGGACAGAACTGGAGCCCCAACCAGGACTAGAACCAGGGGTGCCGGTGCCACAGGCGGAGGATTAGCCTAGTGAGCCGCAGCGCCGCCAGGTGTTAGGTATTCCAGCTGCCTTTCCTGGCTTCTGAAATACTTTTTCTTGGTTCTCTTCCTATCTCTCTTGGCCAAGTTTCTCTGCTGTTGTCCAGGTCTATTTCCTCCACTTTCCCACAAGCCTTGAATGTTTTCAATTCTCATTCTCTTCCCCATATGTGGAAGATTTTATCTTCACTGTTAGTATCCATTAATATCCACACTCAGATCCTCAAAACTTTATTTTCAACAGAGAAGTAGAGTGTTCTTTTGAACTCTAGTCCTATATTTCCACTGACTTAAGTGGCATTAACACCTAAATGTCCTGTGGCACAACAAGCCATTCCTCTGAGTCTCTGAGTCAGTCTCTCTCTCCCTCTCTCTCTCTCTCTCTCACACACACACAATCAAATTTCTCCAATGCTACTGCCTTAGCTTCTATAGTCCTGGCATTACTTACCCTAGGCACAACTTCTCTTATAATCTGTCTTTAGGAGAACTCCAATTTACCTTCCAATCTCACTGTCACAGTGAGCCCCCAGGCCTGGAACAAGATAGATACTCAAAAAATCTTAATGGAATAAATGAATCAAGTTGAAGATAGTTGACTTTATGGGAAAATTCCATACAGATAATCCTTTGTAATTTTTAGATATGGAAACTTACAAAGAAATCAAGTGGTTTTATAACTTATCAGAAAGGTTATAGTCATAAAATTTTCAAGTCACTAAGTTCCATTTTGTCAGTATCAATCCGAAATGATGAGACTGCAAAGAGCAGTGAGAACTGTTAACAATAATTAAAATTTTCATGAGAAGATTTACTCTACAACTCTTAGTCCTTGCATTGAAAGATTTTATTTTTAAGGAACATCAACATTATGGCAATAGATGGTGATATTCTATTGTATGTCACTAGAAATGGTTATTTAGGTGAGAGTGCAAGACTCCATTTCCATGTTTCATGCACAGCCTGAAACAACACACAGTCAGGACTGACTGGGTGGCCAGGGGATTGGAACATGATGTAACTCTTCAACTCATGGGTTTTGCCTAATGATAATTTCGAAGTAATTCTTGAATAACTGGGAGCAAAAAGTCTTCAACCCTCACACTTCACTTCTCTTGCTGCACAAGCCAATAATAAAACCAAATCTAGAACTATTATATAATTTGCCTAATAAGTGAAGATAACATTTATATATCAAAAAACTTTTCAGGAAATATTTGGTAAACATTGCATACATTCAATGGTGTCTTTGCAAATTACCAAAATAAATTTGGTCCCAATTGATGCTAAGGACCTAAGGTTTGTTTTGTTAATAAATACTAAGAGTAAACTTGAATGAATCAGCTGTTTGTTTAATTTTAACATTTTTTAAAATTGTGCTGCTAGAAATTCCCTTGTTCTGAGATACTGGGACTAGCTAGACTGTTGGTTCCCTTTAAACAGATAGTCTGCATCACAGAGCAACAATATGAGGGATGTACATCCCCAGACCAAAGCTGTACTGCAACTGTCCCCTCCAAAAAATCAGTCCAGATCCAGGCCACATGATCCAGCCACTTTCATTCTCAGAGGATCCCATTAACTCAAATATCACTATTCCTTTCATGCCCTGACTTCACACCTGAGCAAACCAAATGAAAATGTCCCAGGAAGACAGCACACACTTTCAAGCTCTGAAAGTCTAGTTGAGCATCGTTTCCCTCTCAGTTCTTGTGATCATTCTCCACCTCCCAGAATACCAATATATAAAAGTACTAGAGAGGCTGAGAAATACTTTAAAATAGTTATTAAAACAAGTAAAAAATCTGTCATTGAATGCTAACATTTATTTCAACTGAAAAACATTATGTCAGTTTTCACAATAACGCACTAATTCCAATATTTGGGGGCTCAATTCAACCAATTTTATAATCTAAAAATTTCTACTTAATGACAATTTTCAAATATTTTCTATACTCAAATTGTAAACTAAAATAAGAGTAGTCTATTATTTTCATGTAATACCTTGCTCTCCTAATCAAATAGGAGTTTAAGGTCTCCCTAACATCAATTTCTGTCATTTTTGTCATGAAAAATGCTCAGGTGTTAAACATCTCTCATATCATGCAACTAGGCATGATTCCAATTAGTCCAGAATGGAAGACAAAATGACAGTTTAATAAGCTTCAATTTGCCAGCTCTTTGAACATTTGATGATATCATCATTTTGCCAATCATTTCTTACACTTTGGCTTCAACCTCTCTGTCATAAAAAAATTACTTCAGATATACAAATGGAGACATCAGGGTTGTGTCTTACACAACTGATTGAGTCAGAAATCCAAAAATGACTTTTCTAAGACCTCAAAGGAGTCAGTCATCCAATATTTCCTCAAAGATAATTTCTGCCAACTTTCTAAGTCATTTCATTGAGGTAGAAGTGAAGAGAAGGAAGAATAATACACTAAAACTAACTAAAGGATTTATTCCTTTTGTCAACTGAATTGACATTCAGTATGGGGAATAATGATTCAATCTGGAGTATTTATTTTTTACACTTTCATCTTAAAATTTTTATTTAAAAAAAGTACCTCTAGAACCAAACTACAAACTGTGTCAGAAAAATCTAATAGAAACTCATTTTTAATTGTTCCTTATATTTCTATGAAAAATAGGTTTGGAATTATTAAATCATCATTGACCTAATTCCTAGAAGATTTTGAATAGTGTTTGTAATGCAGAAGGATCTTTATTTGGGTTCCTTTAGGTAAAAAATTAGTGTTGAACTCTTTGAGATTTAAAAATTCATGTCAGAGAAGCAATGGATTATATGTAATATCCCAAATGACTGTGTGAATATAACAGACCACTCAGAATAAACCGTCTGTGCCAGCACTAAATGAAAATTCCCACACAGTTTTTTAAAGACTAGTAGCCCCACTGACCTAAAAGTTTGGTGGATTCTTACGCTGGGCATGCTTTGTTATTTCAGTAATAATGGGAAAACCAAAAGTGATCCCATTTCAAAGCATACTCATTTTTCCATTCTAAAAATTCTGCAATGTATGAGAAGAAATTATATTCCAAAGAAAATATTTAGAAATGCATATTTCTTCAGAGTTTCATTTTCCTCCGAAGAGACACATAGACATGGCTTATGGCTGTGGAGAAAGGTTGGAACTACTGGCTAAACTTAATTTGGGTTTAAACAGCCCAAGTAATGAGGAATTTTAAATCCAGTAATGGAATGACAATCCAAAATTGAAAATATAATAGATTTATGCAAATAAATGAAACTCAGAGACAATGTGCTCATCTGTAGGCAGGCAGACGAGACAGGGACTTTGCCATGAGTTCTAGCAACCCTGCTGGTCACATCACCTTGGGTAGTTACGCTTTGATGAATCCTTCTCACTGATAAAATGATAATCTCCGGAAAGGTAAGAAGGTGAGAGCAGAGTTTCCAGACAGAAAATGTTCTACCATCGTAGGTACTGAAGAATTACCTGAGATCCACAACACAAAGGTCCTAGCAGGGAGCTTACTTAGCACTTGGGAAGCATGCTGCTAGGGCTGACCATCCACAAACGGAAAAATTCAGTGTTGTTTTTATGGTGCTGCTTACTGAAACTGGAAATCAAGCAGCATTAATTATGGTTTCACAGCAACATCAAGTGTCACTGGAAGAAATGCAAATTGCTATTGCTGTGAAAATCTCAGTGCAGGGAACAAAGACTGTCAGTGTCACTCTCCCGTGCTGGGCAAAGACTCACACGTGATCCTGCTCCTTTTTGCCATGTCCAGACTTTCCAAAACATGTAACTCTTTATTAGAAGAGGCTATAATATAAAGAAAGAGCACTGCTTTGCCAGTTCTGTGATCTTGGGCAAGATAATGGCATTGAATCATAGGGTCCTTATCTGTAAATTGAAAATAATTTGATGTGGTCATCCATTTAGATTACTTAATCTGACTATTTTATTGTCAGATTCTTGGAATCTAACATGACTAAATGCCGCATGTCTGGCAGAATATTCTGTATACAGAATATTCTCGTGGTTTCTTGCAATTCTCCCAGTTTTCACCACTGTGGAGTGATCACATTATACTTTCTATTTAAAGTATATCCTGCATTTAATTACCTCTTCTTGAAGAGAATTTTAACATTTTTAAAGAAATCTATTAGGTATAATGAGAACAAAAGACAGATTTTAATGCAATTATTATTAGTTGACATGAAGTTAATAATTCAAACAGAATGCTTCATGTTATTATTTAGAAGGTTTGTCTTTAAAAGGAATACTCTTTATCTAAAAGTGGACCACATGCCATAGAATGTGGTTTCCATGGTAACTGCCACATTTAAAAACTATGCACAGGACTAAAGATACACTGTATAATACTTCTGCAAGTGGATCATTCTTAGAGAAATCAATTTTCTTGTCTCAGCCTGTATTTTTGTTTCTTAAACAATGTAATTTTCTCCATATTAAGGACCAAGTGGAAGTATTTATAATTATAGATGTATATGTTATTTTTGTGAAAATAATTACAAGATCTTAAAATTATAATGGATAAAGAAAGCTTGTGACTTACAAAAAACGTGAGCTTCAATTAAATGACATTCTCCTATATTTTTCTTAATTAAGTAAATAAGAAAGAGTATTCTCATAAATATTAATTTTATTGCTTTATAAATAGTATAAATATATTATTAAATTCATATATAATATCAGACACACACTAATGAATACTAATACTAGAAAATGGATACTAATATAACAAGATCATTGAATCAGTGCTTCAGTGTCAAAATATGAGAAGTTTTGCCACCTCTATGTGGAAAATTCTGTATGATCTATACATTTGGTGTCAGAAAAATACAGTGTTTCCTCCACAGAGTTACCTAAATGGCCTAATTAGGAAAACTTCTATTTATATTTTAATGTTTACAGAAAGTTCTTGGGCTATCTTGAATACAGCACTTAGATCATCCTTTAAAAGTTCATCTAAAGAAAATTAAAAATTGTATTGCTTGATTTTTCCAGAAGTTCACTGATAAAGTTTTTTATAAAGTGAAACATTAAAAATGTCCAACAATCTTCTAATGCCTGACATTAAATTTTGTACGTTGCAGAAAAACCCACTCAGCATTTAAAACACAACTTAATTCCATTCCGCTCTCTACCTAACGCAAATAACTCAGAATATCAGGGATCAGGGTAATGATAATTATCTTTTTTTTTTTTTTTTTTTTTTTGACAGGCAGAGTTAGACAGTGAGAGAGAGAGACAGAGAGAAAGGTCTTCCTTCCGTTGGTTCACCCCCAAAATGGCTGCTACGGCCGACGCACTGTGCCGATCCAAACCCAGGAGCCAGGGCCCAAGCACTTGGGCCATCCTCCATTGCCTTCCCGGGCCACAGCAGGGAGCTGGACTGGAAGAGGAGCAACTGGGACAGAATCCGGCGCCCCAACCAGGACTAGAACCCAGGCTGCAGGCAGTGCAGGCAGAGGATTAGCCAAGTGAGCCGCAGCGCCGGCTGGTAATGATAATGATCAACATGCAGTGTAGACACAGCTGGAGTATAGGAGTTGCTCTGCTGTGCCTGTGTGTGTCACCAGGGAGAGGAGGGGAGGAGACACAGGACAGCATTAGCAACAATGTCTCACTAGGCTGGAGGGGGTGGGGGCGGGGATATTAGCTACAGAGTTTGGTTTTTCCCAGTTACCAGTACAACGGGATCCAAATAAATAAAAAGAAGCACACAAAGGTTAATGATGATGAAATACTATTTTGGTTATGAAGGCAGAACAGGAACAAGTATCTTTTACTCCTAGGCTTCATTTCTTATTAGAGTTTATCATAGTATAAATTCAAAGGAGAAGAGAATCCAATATAAGCAAGAGAGCAACACACTAGGAAATTATTATTAGGACATTAACTTCTCAACTGTTCATAATCTTAGCTACACTTCTGAGTTTCACTTCCCACAGAACTTTTGTAAGAATTCCTGGCATAGTGATAAAAGATAGTACTGAACTTGGTGGGCTTGTTATTTAACATACACATGCTTATGACTCATAATCTGCAAAACAGGATCTTCTCAGGGCAGCTTTGCCGTTTTATTTGAGAATAATGATGTCCTTAATAAATTCAAATGAAATTTTGGCCCACTCAAATAAAATCTGCTAATTACATCTTCTGAGAGCACTTTAAGAGTCTAAGGTTTTGCCATCAGATTGTATGTCCAAATGTTTTAACATACACAGAATATTATCAGTTATATTGGTCAATGTCCTTTATATTAAGTCCCATATCATAAATTACCCTCAGACTGAGAACTAGGAAAATAAAGCTGTTATGATTTTTTTCATGACATAGTCAGAATCACCCAATTCACCATGTTGCCCTCTTTGCTGTGGCTTCCAGCAAGCTTGGAGCTACAACTTGCCTGCAACTATCATAATGTTTTAAGCATAGATTTTCTAGTGTGGCTAATATAATTTATTGCTTAGTTATTTTTGGCACATATTTATTACAAAATGACACTTTATATCCTTTCTTATTTGGCATATAAAGAAATAAAAACCAAATGGTTTCAAAAGAAAACCCAAAGACCTTGTACAAAGATATAACAATAAAGTGAAGGCTATATATATATTGTTAAATTTCCATTTTGGATAATCTTTGATGGATGATAAGCAATGCTTCATCTATTACCTACCATCTGCATCAAGTTTATATTTATTTTTTGTCCGTATTTTCAACATCATGGAAGGTAATGTTATTGAGTTATAATTTTAAAAACTAAAATTGTCTTTATAAATAGGAAAACTTTTAAGTAGAAGAGAGAAAGAAGAGAACTACTGGAAATTCTAAATTTCAAAATCAAAGATAAGCTCAACTTCTTAATGTGAATAAATAGGGCAAAATCGAGAAGATCTGTCTATTTAATATGTAAAAATTGCTCATATTAGAATCATGATTCTCACTTTAGGGAATCAAAGACAACTAGATGTCAATGTTCTGCAAGACCTGGTGTGTGATACACAAAAGCCAAGTTTAGTACATTTGTAAACATCACTGATACCGCCTAGGAGGACACAGTACTTTATTTTTATGATGCTGATGGTGGGTCATGGTGGCTGATGGTTACCCTGACTCCTTTGTCTATACAGCAACAGATCACATAGCTGTCCTAAGATGGTGACACTATCTCTGGGGTGGATCACCAAGGCTGTCTCTAATGGTTTCTACAGTATTCATAACACATCACTCACTCAGGCAAAAAACGTAAAAGACCAAGCAATTCCTAAATGGTGCAAGGTCCTAAAACACAACTACGTGACCAAGGAAACTAGGTTCTATTTTTCTTCCAATTCAACAAGATAAACTGCAGAAATTCTTTCAATATATTTTTACTGTTCAATAGCAAAATGAGAATTACATATACAATGATCATGTTAGAAGAAACTTCCTAGGATGGTATTTATAAATTTTCATTACAATGAAAATTTGACTGAATCAGTCAAATCATTCTCTAAAATAATTTCAATAACAGGGACTAGTAAATGATAAATATTGAACATGAGGTTATAAATTTCCATATGCCTTGATTTCTATTGAACTGGATGCTTTTCTTGAACACTGTGACCTTAGGTCAGACAGAAAATTTTTCATATTACATTTTTCAAATGTAATATGCATTTCCACACGTAAGTATCACAGCACAATATATCCTGCCACTGAATCAAAGTATTATGAAAAGATATAATACATAGAATAACGAGTCAACTATACCAAATAAAATGAGGAAAATGATTAATTGCCCTTAGTTATATATCATCATTTTTCTGTAAAATAGAAATCAATAGAATAACTAGGCTGTAATAATTATAAAACATTTTGACCAAACGGAGTTCCTAGTTAGTACGATTCACCTTAACACAGGTAACTATAATAATTACTTTCTTATTAGCATACACTGTTTAATATATTTAGGAGCCAAAAACAGATTTTTAGAACACTGTCATTTAAGCATCCGACGGAAGAAAAGCAGCAAACAAAGCCATGCTACCCAAAAACGATCTTGCACTGGCCCTCTTTTGGTTTAGTATTTCAAATAGTCCTTTTTACAAAATGGCCTCCACTGCTGACCAAAGCAGCCAAAGAGTAACTGAAAACCAAATCTCTGAAACTCAAATCAAAAATTACACAATCTAATATTTAAGATACATGAGTTTGTTCTGCACCAATCTACAATACACTGATGTGATAACAAGATCTATTTTGAAAAGCATGCCTACTTTATTTTTTTGAAATTCGTGAATACAATCCAGCACCTAAAAGATATTATATACTAGGTTGTTTAGAACACAATTATGAATATAAATAACTTAAAATTTTAAGGCTTACCTGAAGGAGTTTTGGAATTAACATCCACAATGAGTAACCACAGATAAATACAAATTATTAGCATTTGACACACCTAAGATTTTTTATAGAAATGAACGATGTAAGTTTTAAAAAACTATATTCTCTAAAAACAACTAAGTACAATACATGCAAAATTTGTTATGACCAAGATGCATTGAGCCTGTTTCCATTGCTTACTGGCATTCCCATGACAGCAATTCCAATTATTCAAACGCTCCAAGAAAGACACAAAATATGAGAAATACACCTCAATATCCTAAACTACAGCATTTGAAGAAGTCATATAGCCTCATATGCAATATTTCAATAAGAGGAAATTCAATTAATGACCTCATTATACTCTCTCTGTGGCTTAATTAAATGGGATAGTTATAAAATTTTCCTTTTGTTATGATTGGATGAACCGCACCCTAAATGGCAGATTCGACATATGCAAAAGCACAAAGATTTCCTCTAAATTTGGCCTCTACTTGTGTCAGCTGTCTACAACAGTCCCCAAATCATAGGAAATTATGTAAATTAATGTATTTTATTGTATCCATTATTTAATTCTACTTTGCAAACAGATCCTATACTGACTCAGACCCTGTATCTCTTACCATAGGAAGACAATGGTAGGGTTTCACATCATGTTTGAAGGAGATTATAAGTTTGTAAATGTTCCTAAAAAATTTTACGGCTAACAATCAAAAGATGAGCATATATATTTTGTAAAGGCTCTAATGAGGTTGATGGCAAAAGTATAATACATATTGATTTTACTGGAACCACCTGACTGTTCTGGTGCCATGGTTACTACAATGTCTACCTTTTCAGTGAGCAACCCACCATAAAAGAAATTGAAAATATTTTCCTATAAATTATTGACCAAAAAAAAAAAAAACAACACCTGCTCGGAGCATATTCCTACTGTACCAGTAATTTTCTGAAAATAAAAGACAACTCAAGGTCAAATGAAAAATAACCAACAACTCCTGTTCTCTGCCTGACCGCCTCCCGCTCTCCACTCAAAAAATCCACATCTTATTTAAGTAGTAGCATTTTTATGTTTAGATAATTGTAAAATTATCTAAACATAGAGAAATACAGATGATTTATTTTGTTTTTGAAAATGATATTATATTTGGAGGAAGGATAACTAAGAAAAGAAGCTTATGTGGTGTGGTTAATATGGCCAGACTTCAATGAGAAACGAGGTATGCAGACCTAGTATATGATATGGTTCCATTAGAAAAGAAAATTATCTTGTCATTATTATCAATTGCTCTTAAATTTTTCTTTAATAAAATTTCACAGCAATCTCAAGAGGATACACCAAAGGCCCTTGATTATATATACCCTAAAGAATGTATTGTACCACAAAGATACATACCCAATAAGATTTTTTTCATCTGAATTTTATAAAGATAATTTTCCATGCTGACAGTGCACATTTCATCCATAAGTTTGAAGAGTCAAATGCTACCACAGCTGGGGGTTATTCTGCCAAATGGCTTCCAACAGGGACTACAGAGATGGAGGCTAGGAGGCATGTGTATGTGCATGCAGGAGAAAGCACAGAGCTGATGGGAAATAGTCCTTCTCTGGTCTCATTGTTATCAATTACCAACTGAGTGATCTAATAAAATAGATGGTCTAATGACAAACAGCAACACTAGGAAGGAAAAGCAAATATTAAAACAGCTGCTTGATTACCTACAGAGATTAAAACAAAAAGAAAGGAGACAGGCTGATATATTTCATAGGGATTTTCTGAGGCTGAGGGGAGGGGTAAGGGGTAGATACCTTAAAAAAAATCCATCATGAAAGGAACTGAGACAAGATTATAAAAAAGGGGCCAAGTTATAGCGCGCCATGGGATTTTTAATCTGGTTACCTGTGGTTTCTGTAGTTAAAGCCTTATTCATCCCCAAAACGGGGGGTGGGGGGTGGGGAAAACAAAAAAAATCACATTTTTATGTCAGTTTTGCAAATGATCAAACAGCGTGCATCAATAAGAATAAGAAGAAGACATTAAACGCTGATGACTTTTTAAAGATAGAACCCCATTTTATCAAATATTATTGATAATTACCTGTGCATCTCGTTTCTTGAACTCTTGAATTTGATTTTCGTGCTCCATATTGGCAGCGCGAAGCTGTTTTTCCAGGTTTTCAATTTCCCGTTCATGGTCTCGGACTAGGCTACCCCTCTCTGCGTTATGCTGCTGTAATAGGTGCGTCTTCTCCTGTTCATGCTCCAGCTTCAGCTCTACTATCTGATTGGACAATGAGGAGGACAGTTCATCAACAGAACATCCTTGTCGTCATGACAACTCATGTACAGCTTAATTTTTCTCTAATTTGTCCAAGTTGAAAATTTTATTTTTGCGTCATTGTTACCTCACCCTTGAAATATTCTCATTTGGTGGAAGGGAGATTTTATCCAAATCTCCTAATATTCAAGACAGTTGGGCATATTCAATAAATCCTTGTGCAATCTGTTGACACAAATGTCTGAACTTGAAAAAAAATATATGTGGAAGGCTAGGTATTTCCTCCCCAAGAATTCGAGTATCACTGATCAGCAATGGTTGTAAATGGTTAACAGTCAGTACGCTTTGCTTTCTGCTTAAATATATACACGTAAAAAGCAGCAATTAAATCGGTCAGTTTTCTTTATGATTTTCAAATAAAAGATTTGAGCTAAATACGCATCTGGATTATTGTATATACAGTTGTCTTTTTAAAAATAAAATGATAAATTTCAAAGCTCTATTATCTCGTTGTCAGCTACGGTATACCAACATAAACAGATGTTATGTCTTCCAGAAGGGCACCTGCTGTGCTGCAAGCTTGCGCCATGATTTCATAAAAAGCATTCTATTCTCAGGATCCTTTCCCAGTCCACTCCACACTGGAGACTGTGACCTTGGCCAGTCTTAGCCTCTCCCTGCTAGACTGAATGGCAGCCCGAGACCAAGGGCCTGGTTGCCGCAGCTTTGATACTAATCCTCCCAGACTGTGCACAATGGCACCCTACCTGGCCTGCAAACTATAGCCAGCTAGGCTGTCTTTGAAGCAGGTGATGAATAGGGGACTGCAGGAAGCCAGCTTCCCCAGTGAACTCCAGGCCACACAGCTGCTAAGAACAGTCACTTGGATTTTTCTTCAGTTTTGGTGGATTTCAGGGGGAAAAACTGCTGTTATCTAGAATATGTTATGTTATTTTCGGCGTGAGAATCCATCTTCAAAAAAAGCTAACAGTAGGCGCCTGTTCCAAATCGATCTTGTTTCGTGCAATGAATCATCAGACTACCTTATCTTAAAGCTATAGCATGCATTTCTCCAGGCATGCACGCTGCACTAAATTTCACAAGTGATTTTCTTATTAAATTTGGATTTTCTCACCCCCAACTGAAAATCAAGAATCAAAACACATTTTGAGTTTGCTTTAAAACATAGGTTTCAACATGTTTTCTTAGTATGATTTTTCTTATGCAAAACCAACAATAAATTTTTAACAACAAATGTAGTATGCTATTTAGAAGAATGAAAAGTATGCTAACTCTTGAACATACACACTTATTAGAACAAACTAAATATTATGGAAAATAGATTTTGCATGAGAACAAAAATGTGTAACAGTGAATTTATGTTTATTTAAAATGTAGGGATTTCCCCCCTGTATTATACTACCCTTGGCAATATATAGAAAAAATAGTATAAAAACTTTCTAAAATATACACAACACTAAGTAGCTTTTAAAATTTTTCTTTGATTATTTAAATAAATGTGTATTTTTATTCTGTGATTCACACAACTATGTCAATCCCAACAGAAGAAAAAATTGAAAATGTTATCGATATTACAGCATTTTTTTTCAGGCAGCCAAATACATGAATTATTAAGTTGGAATACTTTTAGTTCTTGGACATTTTTTTAAATAAATATTTATTTTTATTTATTTTTATTTGGCAGTTAGTGAGGGAGAGAGACAGCGAGAAAGGTCTTCCTTCCGTTGGTTCACCCCCCAAATGGCTGCTACGGCCGGAGCTATGCCAATCCGAAGCCAGGAGCCAGGTGCTTCTTCCTGGTCTCCCATGCGGGTGCAGGGCCCAAGCACTTGGGTCATCTTCCTCTGCCTTCCTGGGCCACAGTAGAGAGCTAGAGTGGAAGAGGAGCAACCAGGACTAGAACCTGGCACCCATATGGGACTGGTGCCACAGGCGGAGGATTAACCAAGTGAGCCACGGCGCCTGCCCCCTGGACATGTTATTAATTCTAGCTGGTATTATATTATCAAGAATCATTATAATAAAATTATAAACTAGTCAAAATCAGCCAAGTATGTAACATACTGAAGGGAAGGAGATGAAGCAGGAAGTTCTACTGAGATCAGAAGAGTCTCAGAAAAACTGAAAGGAGAAGTGCGACTTAAAATCAGTAGAAAGCAAAATGCTTTACATTATTCCATGGGAAAGTAGCAAGACCATAGAACTGGGCAGAGAATTGCAAAGTTTTCCTCCAAGAAAACACACATACACACTAGAACTAGCCGGAGGTTAGCAGGATGCTGGCTTGTTCCAGGCTCTAGTAATAATACCTTATGTAGTAACTTTTTTTTTGAGATTTATTTTTATTTATTTGAAAAGCATATATAGAGAGAAGGAGCGGTGAGAAAAAGAGATCTTCCATTCACTGGTTCACTCCCCAAGTGGCCACAATGACTAGGGCTAGACCAGGACAAAGCCAAGAGTCAGGAGCCAGGAGCTTCTTCCAGGTCTCCCACATGAGTGCAAGGGCCCAGTTATTTGAACCATCCTCTGCTGCTTTCCCAGGCACATCAGCACAAAGCTACATCAGAAGTGGAGCAGCCAGGACTCAAATCAGCCAGTACCCATATGGAAGGCGGGCACTGCAGGCAGAGTCATAGCCTTCTATGCCACAGTGCCCACCTGTGTGTAGTAACTTTTTAAAATTTTTTTAGAGCTGGTTCTGTGGTCCCTGCAGTGCCAGCATCCCAATATGGGCACTGGTTTGAGACCTGGTTGCTCCTCTTTTGATCCAGCTCTCTGCTGTGGTCTGAGAAAGCAGTAGAAGATGGCCCAAGTCCTTGGGCCCCTGCACCTGTGCAGGGGACCCAGAAGAAGCTCCTGGCTTTGGACTGGCACAGCTGTGGCCATTGTGGCCATTTGCAGAGTGAACCAGAGGACAGAAGCTCGCTCGCTCTCTCTCTCTCTCTCTGATGCTGCCTTTTAAAAAGATTTATTTATTGACTTGAGAGGCAGAGATACAGACAGAGGGAGAGACAGAAAGAAAGGTCTTCCATCCACTGGTTCACTACACAAGTGGCTGCAATGGCGGGAGCAGGGCTGATCCAAAGCCAGGAGCTTCTTCCAGGTGTCCCACATAGGTGCAGGGGCCCAAGCACTTGGACTATCTTCTGCTGCTTTCCCAAACCATAGCAGAGAGCTGCATCAAAAAAGGAACAACTAGGACACGAACTGGTGCCCATATGGGATGCTGGCAATGCTGGCTTCAGGCAGAGGCCACAGTGCTAGATTGTCGGTAGTAACTTTTTTTTTTTTTGGACAGGCAGAGTGGACAGTGAGAGAGAGAGAGAGAGAGGAAGGTCTTCCTTTGCCATTTGTTCACCCTCCAATGGCCGCCGCGGCCAGCGCGCTGCGGCCGGCGCACCACGCTGATCCAAAGCCAGGAGCCAGGTGCTTCTCCTGGTCTCCCATGGGGTGCAGGGCCCAAGCACGTGGGCCATCCTTCACTGCACTCCTGGGCCACAGCAGAGAGCTGGCCTGGAAGAGGGGCAACCGGGACAGAATCCGGCGCCCCGACCGGGACTAGAACCTGGTGTGCCGGCGCCACTAGGCGGAGGATTAGCCTAGTGAGCCACAGCGCCGGCCTGGTAGTAACTTTCTAAAATGAGTCATTTGAAAAGTTCAGTGATACTTCCCATGTTCAAAATTTAGCTTATTCATCTTCAAAAATCTGGGAAAAAATGAAATAGTAATAATGGAATTTCAAGCCTAAAGATAGATGTTCATAAATTATTTTTAGTTTGTTATGCTTCTAGAGCCTGTTGCTAAATGATTCCCAAGGCTGCTGTAGCCTTTTAGAATGAAGTAGCTCAAGCACCTCTTCTCAGTTCAATACCATGTGGCTAACTTCTCAATGTTATGCGCCCTTTCTGGTCTTGCCTACATTTCCTCACTGTCAGCACTCTCTGGTCAGGGTTCTCTCTCTCTCTCTCTCTCTTTTTTTTTTTTTTTTATTTGACAGGTAGAGTTAGAGAGAGAGAGAGAGAGAGAGGTCTTCCTTCCGTTGGTTCACTCCCCAGATGGCTGCTACAGCCGGAGCTGAGCCAATCCGAAGCCAGGAGCCAGGTGCTTCCTCCCAGTCTCCCATGCGGGTGCAGGGCCCAAGCACTTGGGCCATCCTCCACTGCCTTCCTGGGCCACAGCAGAGAGCTGGGCTGGAAGAGGAGCAGCCAGGACTAGAACCGGTGCCCATATGGGATGCCAGCACCACAGGTGGAGGATTAACCAAGTGAGTCATGGCACCAGCCCCTAGGGTTCTCTTTTAATACAGCTAGATCTGTGTTGAAATTCAAGGTTCTACTTTTCTCTAGGTTCTTCCACATAAGTAAATGTTAAAAGACTTCCTTTGAGTCTTATAATTTGGCCCTTTACTTCTGAGTACATCTGAAAGATAAACATGAAGTACTATATCAACCACACTTTGGACTACTAGATAATTTTGGTTGGTCAACAATAATGTTTACCTGGGTCAACAGTGACCAAGGTGGTAAATTATGGAACATACAGAAGATGTAAAACCAGATAGCACCTGCATGGATGAATACTGAATGGTCAACGGGAGTCCAGATCCATAATATATGCTAAAGAGAGAAGAAGATGCACTCCACCAGGGATCCTGCTTAGTTAAGGCTGGCTAAAGAGTGCCCTAAACACAAGAATACTTCAAAAAGTCTGAGGAAATGGAACTTAGAAATAAGTTTATTTTGGCACAAAAATATCTGGAAATACTGCATAGTTTTTTCATTATATGTGTTTCCATGAACTTTTTGAAGATCTTGTCATACAGAGGGGAGGACTTCAAGTTTCCTATTGCAAAAGTATTGAGCTGTGGACTTGGTATAGATACCAGCTTTGTACCCATATCTGCCAGTGACAATGGATGTGAATAGTCCCAATGTGCAAGCCTCTGATAGCATAGAGTAGCTCCTTGAGATACTGGGCTTGATTGCATGGTGGTTGGTTTGGCTGAGAAGGCAGCTTTATTGTCTAGGAACTACTATGCTGACCTGCATGAAATTTCCATTTTTATAGGTTAAAATGAGATGAATAAGGGTCCTGTTCTACCAACTGTTTTCCCCTAACAAATTCTGAACTTGAAGTTTAACAGTAAAGTTTCAATGTTCTGAAATCATAGCCCTCTATCACAGACTAAAACACATCATAGTGTGATGATGGTGTCTCCATTCCAACTTAACCTTCATGTAGGTGGCCAAGTGACAGGAGACATTCCAGGCCCTGAGAAAGACCAAGATGGAGCCACCAGATATCCAAGTCGCTCCGGGCACAGGAATATTTATTTGAAATCCTGGCAACAATATCACAGTGAAATCAATGTGAACAAATATGACTTGAAAACCTTGTAATAACTGTATAAAGAGACGAAGGGGATGGACACAGTCACTACCTGTCAGAACACAGCATGGAAGGTGAATAGTTCTCATGAATACAATTCAATACAAGAAACTTCCATACCAGAAACAAAAACGAGAGAAGTGACAGAATGCACAACACACTGAAAAACGAGAATTATGGTACAAAATACTAATTAAAACAACTTCAAAGGTAACCAAACTACCAAATCTATTCTACAAGCATTGGTGTGGAATGAGTTAAAGATAAGCAGTAGGGAGGCCCTCCCTATTTTCTGGCTAGGCAGGAGGAAGAGCAGAAGCCTACAGTTGGAAACCCTAGGGGCAGATCTGTCCTACAACTCATTGATGACTGCTGTGATGTTAAGAAAATAGAAATATGAAAGTTTAAGGGTTTGGAGAGACTTAGAGGATGCCTAGTACAAAGCTCCTCTTACTCCAGTACCCTGACACCAGTCACCCAGCTTCTGCAGCAATGACTTTAGCTAGAGAGGAATATCTGCAATCCAAGGCAAGCGGTATCTCAAACTGGACATCCTGGTCCTGGAACTTCTTGGGAAAAATAGCAGGGGAAACTGGAAATTGTGAAATGAATGGAAACAAAACATTATGAAAAACATTTGCTGGCAGCAAACAGAAAGGAATAAGTGATATCTTGGCCCTAAATTTCAAAAGGTGGTCGGTAAGTGAAAGAGAGATTCTGACCTGGCGGGCTAAGATCCACTACTTGCCCACACACCCCAGAGGCAGAACTGCTGAGTAGACATAATGCAGTGACATATTTACTAATGTGCAGTTTAAGAGAAAAACAGACTGAAGATGTATTATTCACATTCCCCTCTTCTGCCTGGATGAGGGAAAAAGAAGGTAACCATACAGACAAAAGTGGCTTCAGGGGAGAGAATAAAACTGGAAAAGTGAAAAACAGGGCTGATGCTCTCTGATAGAATACAGAATTTAAAGCTCCCCCCAAAAATGCACAAATCAAAAATCCTTTAGTACATACAGCAAATCCAGGTGTAAAGCATGAATACAATGTCAAGAGACACAGCAGACACCAAGATTTTAAAAAACAAAATTACTTTCTCCAGTAAAGCACTCCTACTTCATCCCTATAATAATCTCAAGTACAGAAAAGTACATACAACACCAAATACCTGCGGCCCGAACCGAAACTCAGAGTGAGACAGACTGAAAAGCAAAAAAGGACTCAAGGAGAATTCATGACTATTATGCAGTATAAATAGTAGATTTAGACACAGCTGCCCCTTTAAGCCCATGCAAGATGAGGGGAAAATGTGTCTGGACAATTATAAAAAACTGCATCAAGGGGCTGGCATCGTGATGTACCAGCTCCTGCAATGCGGGTATCCCACATGGGCTGCTCCACTCCTGACCCAAGTCCCTGCTAATACCCCAGGAAAAGTAGCAGAAGATGGTCCAAGTGTCTGAGCTTTCTAGGTCTCCTGGCTTCAGTCTGGCCCAGCCCTGGCCATTGTAGCCCTCTGGGGAATGAAGCAATGGATGGAAGATTCCTTTCTCCCTCCCTCCCACCCTATCTCTCTCTCTCTCTTTCTTTCTCTCTCTCTCTCTCTGTAACTCTTGCAAGTAAAGAAATCTTTAACATGAACAGGAAAAAGAGAACTTGGGGAGGGGCCGGTGTTGCAACACAATGGGTTAAGCTGCCACCTGTGACGCTTGGCTCCCATATGAGCACCAGCTTGAGTCCTGGCTGCTCTACTTCTGATCCAGCTCCTTGGTAATGTGCTTGGGAAAGCAGTGGTAATAATGTAAAAAAGTCTGCATTGACGTTATTTAAATTTCCAGGACTTCAAGTTCTTTAGAGATTGATGAAATAGCTGGTGTCATCATTTTCAAGAGTATTGAACTTGATGGAGCTTTTATTGAAAAATAAAGTTTGTATGTTTTTCCTTTTGTTATTATTTAACAATTGTTTATTATTTAATAATTACTTATTATTATATTTTAAAATATATTTTATTATTATATTTATTTATTTGAGAGACAGAGTCACAGACTGAGAGAGGGAGAGAGAGAGAGAGAGAGAGAGAGAGGACTTTCGTCCATCAGCCCACTCCCCAAATGGCCACAACAGCCCGAGCTGAACAAATCCAAAGTCAGGAGCCAGGATTCTTTTCTGGGTCTTCCACATGGGCACAGAGGCCCAAGCACTTGGGTCATCCTTCATTGCTCTCTCAGGCCACAAGCAGAGAGCTAGATCAGAAAAGGAGAAGCCGGGACATAAACCGGTATCCATATGGGATGCCGGTGCTGCAGGCAGAGGCTTAACCCCTACTCCACAATGACAGCCCCTGTGTTTTTCCTTTTAATTACAATTTTTCCACAAACTGTTGGAAATCTGTGTGTGTGTGTATGTGCGCACATGTGTGGATATAGATATAGATATAGATACAGATATAGACATATTATACTGTATGCTCAGAAAAGCTGATTCCAGTAAAGGAAAAAGAATGGCCTACAATACTGTAAGTTCAAAAATGGAAAACTCAACAACTATAGTACCCTAACCACTCTTGAAAAAAAATTGAGGATAAAATATTCGAGCAACAAAGAGATAACTAGAGAAAACTCTTAGTCCCAAAATATAATGGGACAACAGGTTCAGGGAAAGAAAGGAGGACTACAGAATTTTATGCCCAGACAAGCTATTCTTCCACAAATATGACAGCCCAAGGTGACTTTCAAGCGTGCAAAAATCCAATGAATATAACTACATGACCTTCCTGAAAAAGCTACTTAATGCTGAAATTTTAGTAGTCAATACTGAGATCAAAACAAAGAACGCAAGTTGTGCTAAAAGTTGTAGTGGTGAACACATAATCGACTGATATTAAAAAAAAAAAAAAAACTGTGCCTACGTAACTGAGGATTATGGTTTTAAAACAGAATGGAAGGAGCCAGCGCTGTGATGTAGCGGGTAAAGGCACTGCCTGCAGTGCCGGCATCCCTTATGGGCGTCAATTCAAATGCTGGCTGCTCCTCTTCTGATCCAGCTCTCTGCTGTGACCTGGGAAAGCAGTAGAAGATGGCCCAAGTGCTTGGGCCCCTGCACCTGTGTAGAGACCTGGAGGAAGCTCCTGGCTCCTGGTTTTGGATTTGTGCAGTTCCAGCTGTTGAAGCCTTCTGAGTGAACCATCGGATGGAAGACCTCTCTCTCTACCTCTCTACCTCTGCCTCTCTGTAACTCTGACTTTCAAATAAATAAATAAATCTTTAAAAAAAAAAAAAAAAAAAAGAACAGAATGGAATAGGTCCCAGCACCTGTGGCAGAGCAGGTTAAGCCTCCACCCGTGGTGCATGCATCCCGCATGAGTGCCAGTTTGTGTCCCAGCTGCTCCTCTTCCAGTCCAGCTCTCTGCTAATGGCCTGGCCCCTGAACCCACATCGAAGACCTGGAAAAAGCTCCTGACTCCTGGCTTCAGATCCTCCCAGCTCTGGCCACTGCAGCTATTTGGAGAGTGAAACAGCGGATGGGAGATCTCTTTCTTTCTTCCCTCTGTCTGTAACTCTGCCTCTCAAATAAATCTAAAAAAAAAAAAAAAAAAGAACAGAATAGAAATGTTACAAGCCTCCATGTTGTATAAATAATACTATAATTAACAAATAGAGTTATGGGAGAGAGTAGAAGGAAGTGTCAAAAAGTTAATTTTGTTTTTTTTTTAGTAGGGAATAGCTAAGGCCTTCAATATTAAATCATAAATTTAAAAATTATGCTAACCTCAACATATTTTTAATCTTTATTTCCTAACATTATAAGAAATCATCTCATATAAGAAAACAATATTGTTCTAAACTTCAGAAATAGCGCTATTTCTCTTGCTTCTCCAACTAAATCAACAAAAATTAAATATTTTAATAATATTAGCCATTACAATAATGGTATTTTTCCATAGGGCTTTCTAGGTAATACTTCCATATCATCTCACACCCTATTCAAGAGCTCTCTATGGGGAACTCTTGTTTCTTTACCTAGCTGATAAAACTCATGACATTAACAGTCACATTAAGAAATAGGTGCATGGGGCCGGCGCTGTGGTGCAGTAGGTTAATCCTCTACCTGTGGCACCGGCATCCCAAATGGGTGCTGGTTCTAGTCCCAGCTGCTCCACTTCCAGTCCAGCTCTCTGCTATGGCCTGGGAAAGCAGTAGAAGATGGCCCAAGTCCTTGAGCTCCTGCATGCCACCGGGGAGACCAAGAAGAAACTCCTGGCTCCTGGCTTCAGTTTGGCGCAGCTCCAGCCGTTGCGCCCATTGGGGAGTGAATGAACCAATGGAAGGAAGACCTTTCTTTCTGTCTCTCCTCACTGTCTGTAACTCTACCTCTCAAATAAAATAAATAAAATCTTAAAAATAAATAAATCAAAATAAAATCAGCAGCTTTAATAAGAAAAAAAAAGAAATAGGTACATTGGGTCCTGATATTTTCCATTTAATGAGATATAAACTTAACATCATCAGGTTATGCCTCTGAGACATCTGCGTTTGCAGTACAGCACACCTGAAATATCAAAAAAATTACTAAGTTCCCCAGAGTTCCAAAATTTAGCTCTAGTGGGACAGAGTCTACTATCAGATTAGTTCAGTTTCACTATACTAATTTGATATCCTTACTAAAAGACTTTTCAATATTTTAGTTATTTACTGTAAAATGTGCTTTTGGACATCTCATTGTATGAGGACTATAGACTACCTTAAAAATAAACTTAAGACCATCCACAATCTACTCTGAGTCTTCAAAGTCAGTGAAAACACGTTTAGCACAGAAAATACCACATATGGGTCTGACTTGTGACCCCTGAATATCTAAATAGACACATTAGCAAAGAATACTGGAAAACAGGCTGTGTGTCAAGTGCAGAAACAGAATGCATCATCTGTGGGGTCACGTGGCTCCAGTTTTAGTTATGTGCTAGGAGAAAAAGAGCCATCCACAAAGTGTGTCACTCAATAGTGCAGTTTAGCCATACAATCCTATTGCCATGATAACCACAACTGGAGATGGTACAAGTGCCGGCCAGGACATACTACTACTTAATTTCTTCTCCTCTCCGTCAACCATTAACAGCCAGGGAGAAATGCCTGCTGAAGCTCTCCAAGCTGAGACACGCTGACAGCTTAGGCTGACACAGGAAGCACGTGCTGGAAGCACCCTCTGCGGCTATCGGTCCCATGTAACACTTCAGAATACATGCCGGGCACCTGTGGGTGATGAGTGTCAACAGTCACCCCGAGCTTCTAAAATATTTTGAAAAATTACCTTCTTCTTTCTGTGGGTCTATCTGCCCTATCACAACCAAAATTCAGGAAGGACTCAAATAGTCAAATGATTCAGGATTTTTTTGTGTGGTTTAATGATGTCAACTCAAGCCACACAAATTAAGAAAGTTAATTAACTGAGAATTCCACCTTGCACGTGGAGTTCAAACTTTGGGGGAAAAATATGTCTTAACTGTATATTTTAATTTCTTTCACCTTATGTCTTTATCTAAGACACATTATTTTCTTGATGAAATCTGTATCTCTCTTAATCTAGTTCACAATGCTGTGGAATAAATCGGAAATATAAACATTATCCAAGTTTGCCAGCTAGTATTGAATTTAGAAGGATTAA
The DNA here is from genome assembly GCF_051225735.1 of Oryctolagus cuniculus. Classification (NCBI taxonomy): domain Eukaryota; kingdom Metazoa; phylum Chordata; class Mammalia; order Lagomorpha; family Leporidae; genus Oryctolagus; species Oryctolagus cuniculus. Next base: position 12,144,994 of record NC_142883.1, read on the forward strand.
CAAGAGAACCAGGTTCTAGATTCCTCCTTGCTTATCACAGTGCTTCATAGCTATGGAACACAGTGACATTCAGGAATAAAAAAAATGAACTGGAAGGAGTCGGAACAGCTAATTCATTCTCCTCTTCGCCAAAGGGATTCATCTACCTGCACAGTCTCTGTCTTTCCTGCGGCTTGAAGAGAAGGCAGGCCTTGCTGCTATCTAAGGTGCGTTCCTCTATTTGTACACTGGATTCCACTCCCCTCTCACCAAATTAAGCCCATTAATATTTTCTTCTCCATTGGATCATTCTCATCAACAAACATGTTTTTACTGTATCTTACTTTAAAAAAAAATGTTCCTTGGTTCCACTCCCTTCTTTTCTGCTCCCTTTTTTAATTTAAATATATTTTTAAATGTTTCATTTATTTATTTGAAAAGTAGTCACATACACAGACAAGAACGACTTCCGGTACATCTGTTCACTCCCCAAATGTCTGCAAAAGCCAGGGCTGATCCCAGGTGAAGCTGAGAGCTAGGAACTCAATCCCATGTGGGTGGCAGGAACCTAAGCACTTGAGCCACCATTTGCTGCCTCTCAAGGTATATATTAGGAAGAATCTGGAAATGGGAACAGAAAGGAGCCAGGATGCAAACCCAAGCACTCAGATACAGGATGTGAGAATCCCAAGCAGTGTCTTAACAGGTATGACAAATGCCCACCCCTTTATGTTGAGAGAGAGAGAGAGAGCACACTCCCATCCACTGGCTCGCTTTCTATATGTCCACAATTACCAGGACTAGGACAGGCAAAGCCACTGGCCAGGAATTTAATCCAGGTCTTCCACATGGGTGGCAGGAACCCAATTACTTGAGCCATCATCACTGCCTCCCAGAGTGTCTATCAGCAGGAAGCTGGAGCCAGGAGCTTACGCTGGGAACCAAACACAATCGCTCTACCATGAAACGCGGGCATCTTAACTGCTAGGCCAAACACCAGCCCTTTCTCTTCCCATTCCAAAATTCCCTGAGGACTCAAACCCCACTCTCTACCCTTATTATTCAGGCTTTTGTCCCATGTTCTGCTGAAACTGTTCTAGTCAAGGTGGCTAAACTCCTTCTTGCCAAACCCAGTAGTCAGCTCTCAGCTCCATCTAACATCCCCTCTTGGCAACCCCTGAAATAAATGGTTACTCACTTCCTCCTTTGCCAAACACCTACTACACGGTAGTAGGTACTACTATCTGGTGGCATGCCCCCAGGCTCAGTCCTGGGATTCCTTTCTTCTTATCCAGACAGTGTCTGTCCCCACCATTCATCTGGTGACCCAGTTGAAAAATGTCCAAGTCGCTTCAGAACTGTGCTATTGCCTCACACTCCATGTCACAGCCACTGACAAGTCCTGCTTGCAAATATGCCCCAAATCTCACCAGCTGCCCTTGCCCCCACCACTCCTACCCTCTGGCAGCCACGGGAACCTCTAGCCATACTATTGCAATCATCTGCTCACTGGCCCTCTTGCTTCCACTCTCTCCTCCACTATAACAAATGGCCCACACAGCAGTGAGAGAGATCTTTTTAACACACGAACACAATGCTCCAGTGGCTTCCCAGCACACTGAGAATAAAACCTATTCTCTCCTCCACAGTCCACAGGACTTGGTATAACCCACCCTCTGAGCCCAGGAGCACTCCATCCCAGCCACATCCAACCCATTCCCATCTCACAGAGGTTGCCCCTGTTATTCTCCATGCCTGGAATGCACTTTCTTTTCCTCACCTTGGGTTTCTGTGTCACTTCCTCCACCTCACTAGGGTGTTAGTGGAACTATCCCTTCAGTACTGCCCTTAAATAGAACATTCTTATGTAAATTAGCCCCTAAACTCACCCTAGCCTGCTTTATTGTTCTTCAAGGCCATTATCATGACCTCCTGCTACCTTACAGGGTACTTTGAGACAGTGTGTGTGGTGTGGAGGTGTTTCTGTCCTCTATCCTGGGGGCAGGCTTTGTTTTGTTCACTGAAGCATCTGGAATAGTGAGTATACAGTAGTTGCTCAATAAATGTGGTAAATAATGAAGGCACTCTTTCTATTCTAGATTTTATGTGTGTAGACAAGGGAATAATTTCACTGTCTAGGGAAAGCTTTTTTTAAATGATGTATTTCTACAACTAAATACTTCATACTACCATGTCTGAAAGCACTGCCTTCATCCTTGTCCACTTAACCTCTACTCCAGGTGAAGCCACCACCTGTTTTAACACAGGTGAGAAAAATGTTAGGCCAACAAAAGAACAGGAAGAAAAGGCCTTGCCCCAGGCGCGTTTCGCTAAGTATCAACACCCATTCTGTGAATCCAGGTTCCAAACAATGAGCCTGGACCACGACACAAGCTCTGCAGCCACACTGCTGAGGCTTCTGATTCTGGCCGTCTAGCCACTAGGAAGCCAGTGCTGGGGACTTTGCCTGGGGCCTGTAGGATCAATTCTTACTGGTAACACAGCTGCATCCCTGAAGGAGGCGATTGTTGAAATAAATCATTTAAAAACACTGGGATCATCGCTAGATCAAGAAATGCATTTGTCTTGATCACTACTGTGCAGCAGCATGGCTGATACGCAGTTGGGGCTCAAGAATTCTTTATTACAAATTGGAAAAGGAACACCAAGCAAAAAAGACTTTTAAAAAGAGGTGAGCCAGAAGAACAAGACACAGAAAATAAAAGCTGCATACTGGATGTGCAATAAATTATACATGTTTAGAAATCAATAAATCCTATGAAAATCCATTTTGAAGTAAAGTGGGGGAGACCCACAAAGTCCTGGTCATTAACCTCCTCGGGGCCCTCAAGACTACAGAGGAATTTCACCAAGTTTTCCAGTGAGATCATTAAAATACTTTCCAACCATCCCTACTTTCACCAGCTCTCCTGCCCATGTACTTCCCCTCAGCCTCAGCAAAGGATTTTGACTCCTCTCTCACAAAGAGACGCCTCCACTAACAAGCACATCCGTCCGTGCCTAGCCCGATCTACACACTGTGCCTCTGTCCTGCCTCACTAGGGACAGCAGAAGCCCGTCCCGTCCCCAAGGCCAGCACCCCACCTGTGATGTGGGGCCCACCCACACACCTCCACCTGCTTGGGAACCCATGCTCCAGGGTCTGCCCTGTGTCTCCTACTTGTTGCCTTCTACTCCCTCCTTTCCAGCCTCATGCAAGAGAGGCCCATGCTTTCCAGCTGTCTTACCTAAATAATGAATGACTAGACTATTTTACAAAGGAAAGGACTGGGAATCACATGCTGTCTGCTTTGTAAATATCCCAACGGAAGTAACGAAGAGTTTTCCACTCGCTTCTCTGGCATGATGTCTGCTCTGTCTTTGCAGCTGTTTTTGCTAGATAAATAAGTAAATAAATGCTTTAATATCCAAATAATGGTAGCATGTAAGGGTTTGACTCTTCAGTGGTTTTTTTTTGGTTTTTTTTGTTTGTTTGTTTGTTTTTTGTTTTTTTGTACCCACTGGCAATAAGCCTTTCTTCTTTTTGGAGAATCTGACCAGTTGTGTATCTGCTGAGCTACATTTCTCTTTAAAGGCTTGGCAGTAAAAAGGAAAAACATTAAGTATAAGATTAAAGAAGGACATGGTGGGATTGCCCTAGATCTCCATAGTTTAGGAAATCCTAGCATGCCTGGTTGGTTGGTTGTTTTCAACTTATATGAGGTTTGTGAAAGACAATTAGAACTGTCTTTTTGTTCCAATGGGCTATACAGGAAATACACAGGAAATCGTGAGGAGAGCTGGGGCTCTGCAGGCTATTTGTGTATTTATCCCATGTGTCTGATGCTTTTCTTTCTCCATCTGCACATCTGATGCCTGCATTTTGGCACTTGTTTTTTTTAGTTCACTACAGTTGCTGGCATGATATTTTCTCTATGGGAGGGGCACAAAAATTACAACTGTAGAGGAAAGCAGAAAGAAACAGAGGCCCAGAAGGCACACGTCATTCATTTCCTTGGAATGTCAGTTCCCACATTATAAAACGTGAGGATTAGACTGGATCAGTGCTTCTAAAACTTTCCACCCAAGTACCCCTGGCAGCGGTGGGGATGAGTGGTCCCCCCAGGGGAAGTGAGGGCATAGCCTGCAGCAGCCTCCGCTAGCTGGAAGGGTCTTTGAAATGACCTATTTTATCTTAAAAATTTATGAGAACTTGGCATTTTACAGAACGGGAAAGCCTTGTGTTTGTTTTACTACGAATGCGACCTCAGTAGTAACACTACTTTGCTTCCCCCACAAAACAACAGAGAATCCAACACTCCGGGGAACGTGGATGCAGCCTCACAAGCACCCGCTCCCGCTCAGCACCCAGGGATCAACCTACCAGGTCCGAGAGCCGTGGAACTGGGCGGTCAGCACCCAAACCTCTCCTGGTAGGAAAGGCTACAAATGGTTCACTTTCACGGAAAAGTAAGACACCATAATAGAAAGATCATCACACTTGCATTTGAATGGAGACTGAGAGTGTAGGCAGAAGCTGCGATACAAGGAAATACAGTTAAATACACGTGTGTAAGGAAACAGGCCAGTGGTGCAGCCAGAGAGTCCACTTTTTTCAGGAGGGCGGCCGAGCGTCTAACCAGGAAATGAACAGCACAGAATCTTGGATCTGGAAGAGTTCTCAGTGGCAGGACAACCCCCTAATGCACGGCATTGCTCTACAACACTCTGACAGACACTTTGACATGGGAAGTTGGATACTTCAACACGAGGAAACTCACTTCCTCACAAGGCAAACCACTGGACCTTTGAACCGTCTTTAGGAACCAGCTGTTTTGAAACAACACAAATTACTCCTCAGAGTGCCATCCACACCTGGGTTCCCTTTCTGCCCCACCCCGGAACTCCACCCGAGTGCACTTAGAGTGGAGGCGGCTACACCAGAGCAGCACAGTTCAGGTGCAGGGTGAGATCCTACCTCTTGTTAACTGTGTGGGACCCAAAGCCAGCAACTTGACAGGATGCGATTCATTCTGTAACCAGGAGATGAGAATAATAAATACTGAGTCCTGCCTTACAAGCTCATTGTGAAGAAGGGAAGTAGCTCAACTCAGCTAACACAAACGGAGCAGTGCCTGGCCCAGAGTAGGTCCTAATAACTGTGGTCTACTGGGATTACTTTCAGTAGCCTTGGTCTGTGAAAATAATAGTGTATCCTGGAATACAGACCAAAGATTTAAAAACAGATAAGCAATTCTCCTTAGTCTTGTCTTCACTTGTCTTGGCAAAAGAGCCTTATTCATTTAAATATTCACTGTCAAAGTTCCAGATCTTTCCATGTTCTGCAAACCCTCCTTTGAACATGTGTGAGTTTGTCAGTGTGCTGTTTGGAGAGGTACTGCCTGGAGCTGACTCAGCCCCTACGGCCTGAGCGGTAAACAGGCTGGGACCACGGCTATGACTCTGTCCTGCCCGCCCCAGGCACCTGCTCCCCTCTCTCCATGACTTGCTGTCTTCTTTGCTCTCACCGCTCAAATTGAAACCAGAGCATGGCATGTAATAGTCAATGTAATCTTCTTAATTCCAGTCTGTTTAAAGCTTCAGAAACTGCGTCTCTCACCCAACATATTAACTTCTCTGAACGCTTAGCATCAGAAAACTTCGACATCCTCCTCCGGAGGTCTCGCTTCAGGTTGACACTAATTATTCAGAGATGGCCTTTGAACTACCACTCACCCACGAAAGACACAGATATCCAAACCACATTCCCGCATGTTGCCTTCGTGAAGGACCCTGACAGACAGCCCCACGAAGGCCAGATATCCTATACCTACTCTTCTTTCCTTATCTACCAGCCGCACTACACTGTTCCAAAAAGAAAATGAGCTTAGCTTAATCAGCTTCATTTTTAGAGCAGGCATGCTGGCATGCACAGACTGCTACTCTATGCCTACCACTTCTGAAGGTAAACGTCCACAGAAATCACCATTCCAATCTGGAGCAGCGCGGGGTAGGGCTAGGGTGGGGGGGATAGCATTCCAATTAGAAATTTCTGCTGGAAAAAGCGGTAGGTAAAAAGTTTGTATTACTGCTAATAAGTATTCTCCTTAAAATGTATTGGCTTAGGGCCGGCGCCGCGGCTCAATAAGCTAATCCTCTGCCTGCAGCGCGGGCACACCGGGTTCTAGTCCCAGTTGCCCCTCTTCCAGGCCAGCTCTCTGCTGTGGCCTGGAAGTGCAGTGGAGGATGGCCCAGGTCCTCAGGCCCTGCACCAGCATGGGAGACCAGGAGAAGCACCTGGCTCCTGGCTTCGGATCAGCATGATGCGCTGGCTGCAGCGTGCCGACCGCGGCGGCCATTGGAGGGTGAACCAACGGCAAAGGAAGACCTTTCTCTCTGTCTCTCTCTCTCTCTCTCTCACTGTCCACTCTGCCTGTCAAAAAAAAAAAAATTAAAAAATTAAAAAAAATGTATTGGCTTATATTCCTGCCCATGTCCCATATTAGAATACCTAGGTTTGGTACCAGGCTATGCCCCTAACTCTAGTTTTCTGCTAATGCAGGCCCTGGGCATTTGGGGAGTGAGCTAGCATATAAGAGCTCTGATTTTCTGCTCCTCTAATTAAAAAAAAAAAAAGTGATATTGTCGCAATGTGGAAAGTAGGGGGTATAAAAAAGAATTAACTATGATTCAGTCACCTAAAAACTAGTATCATTGTTAAAGTATTTCTCTCTGCTTTCTTTCTTTCTTTCTTTCTTTCTTTCTTTCTTTCTTTCTTTCTTTCTTTCTTTCTTTCTTTCTTTCTTTCTTTCTTTCTTTCTTTCTTTCTTTCTTTCTTTCTTTCTTTCTTTCTTTCTTTCTTTCTTTCTTTCTTTCTTTCTTTCTTTCTTTCTTTCTTTCTTTCTTTCTTTCTTTCTTTCTTTCTTTCTTTCTTTCTTTCTTTCTTTCTTTCTTTCTTTCTTTCTTTCTTTCTTTCTTTCTTTCTTTCTTTCGACAGGCAGAGTGGACAGTGAGAGAGAGAGACAGAGAGAAAGGTCTTCCTTTGCCGTTGGTTCACCTCCAATGGCCGCCGCGGCCGGCGCACTGCGGCCGGCGCATCGCGCTGATCCGATGGCAGGAGCCAGGTGCTTTTCCTGGTCTCCCATGGGGTGCAGGGCCCAAGCACTTGGGCCATCCTCCACTGCACTCCGGGCCACAGCAGAGAGCTGGCCTGGAAGAGGGGCAACCGGGACAGAATCCGGCGCCCCGACCGGGACTAGAACCCGGTGTGCCGGCGCCGCTAGGCGGAGGATTAGCTTAGTGAGCAGCGACGCCAGCCTCTCTGCTTTTCAAAGTTAAAGACAAGTGGGTCAGAGTCTTAGTATATACTAGCAAAATCCTTTCCAAAAAGTCTGGATTAATTTATAATGCCACTGCCAATATATGAAATTAGCAGTTTTACTAAACTTTGCCAACTGCAGAGGGTAATACTTTGATTAATTCTAATTTTCATTTTATTTTAAAATCAATAGTGAAGATATTTCCAGATGATTATTCAAGTCACTTTGTAAAAAATTATTTATTTATTTGAAAAGCAGAAAGAGAGAGAGAAAGAAACTCTCTCTTCTGCTGGATCATTCCCTAAATGCATACAAAACTTGGGACAGAAGCCACAAAATCAAGCCAGGTCTCCCACACAGGTGAAAGGGATCTAACTACTTGATCCATCATCTGCTGCTTCCTAGGGGGCACATTAGCAGGAAGCTGGAATTTGGAATAGAACCAGGGCTCCAAGACAGGAACTCTGAAATGGGACATGCGCATCTCAACCACCAGGCACCAGGCACCTGCTTAATTGCTTCCTTATTTGGTTCTTCCCTTTTTCAGGTAATTTATTGAGACATTAATGATTTCCCTACTAGTTATGCTAACTACTTTATCTGCTAATTAATTTGAAGCTATAGGATCATTTTGTCCTAAAATACTTGCTGCAAATATTTCTTCAGTTTTCTAATTAAAATAATTTTTATTTAACCAAATGTGCTTGAATTTTCTTCAGTGGTTTTTGTTATTGTGTCTAACTTTAAAACCCAGAGTTATGTCAAAATTATCACAAACGCAAATCAGGCAGTGGAGTCATTCTGTGATAAATGGTCATGAATTTTGTATCTACATAATTATCATCAAAATGAGAACAAAAATTTTAAAATTGTCAAGAGAACTTTTCAACTCCTTATATTTGCCCTATAGTACAACAACTTCTAATTCATGCGTGTTAATGAGTTTTAAATTTTTTCTCTCATCAGTTTACTTTAAAAAGCTGACATTTTTCTTGTTTTTATTAGGGCCTCAAATATTGCTTTTAATTAAAAAATTATGCCAATTACATGTTCTAACTACAGCATAAGAAGCACCAGATTTGCAGGGCTGGCTTTGTAGTACAGAGGGTTAAGACCCCGTCTGCAGTGCCAGCATCCCATATGGGCAACAATTTGAGTCCTGGGTACTCCACTTCCCATCCAGCTCCCTGCTAATGGAAAAAGCAGTGGAAGATGGCCTAAGTACTTGGGCTGCTGCCACCCACATGAGAGACCTGGAGGAGGCTCCTGGCTCCTGGCTTTGTCCTGGCCCACCCCTAGCCATTGCAGTCATCTGGGTAGTGAACCAGTGGATGGAAGACTTCTCTCTCTCTCTCTCTATCTCTCTCTGTAACTGTGTCTTTCAAATAAATAAATTCAAAAGAAAAGAAAAGAAGAAGAAACAGCATTCCATACCCTCCCTTGATATCTTTATTTACATTAGATTAATCATTACCTGTTTCATTCTCACCCCTTCACTCCCCAATTCTGTGCTCCACTTCTTGACATGATGTTCTATACTTAATTTCCAAAGTTAGTTTCCCAGCAACCATTCTGACAGCACTGAAGTTGTGGCAAACATCCTCCATGGCTCTTTAAATTGTTTTTGCAGTGGAAATACACACATCCCTTCAAGTTGGCATGGGTCAGAAAGACATTCCATTGCCAGAATGCATTTATTAGAAATTATCCAACTCCATTCCCAAATTATACCACTGTTCTTAAAAGAACCTGATGAGGAGCCAGTGTTGTGGAGCGGGTAAGGCTGCCACCTCAACGCTGGCTTCCACATTGGCACCGGTTCATGTCCCAGCTGTTCCACTTATAATCTGGTTCCCTAGTGGTGGACTAGGAAAAGCTGAAGATGGCCCAAGTGTTTGGGCCCCTGCCACCCACGTGGGAGACATGGATGAAGCTCCTGGCTCCTGGTTTCAGCCTAGCTCAGTGGATGGCCATGGGAGCCATCCAGGGAGTGAACCAGAGAATGGAATCTCTCTCTCTCTCACTTTGTCTCTCCCTTTCTTGTAACTCTTTCAAATAAAGTAATGAATCTTAAAATAATAAAATAAAAAGAAGAACCTGATGAAGTAACTCCACTGCACTGGCTTTTACAGTTATAAACCCCAAAGTTTTCCAGACTTTGGCACCTGTGAAACTGATCTACCTGCACTCTATCATCTGTCATTTCTTCTTTTAGGCTTTTAATCTCTTTGTTATATTTTTTAAAGATTTATTTATTTGAAAAGCAGAGTGAGAGTGAGAGAGAGAAAGGGAGGGGGGAGGAGAGAAAAGGAGACAGATTTTCCATCCACTGGTTCATTCCTCAAATGGCCATAATGGCCAGGGTAGGGCCAGGCTGAAGCTAACAGCCTGGAACTCCATCTCGGTCTCCCACACGAGTGCAGAGTCCCCAGGACTTGGGCCATCTATCACTAATCTCCCAGGCACATTAGCAGGGAGCTGGATCAGAAGTAGAGCAGCTGAGATTTGAACCAGTGCACGTATGGGGTGCTGGCAGTGCAGGTAGCAGTTTAACTCACTACACCATAATGTGGGCCCTCATGGTTAACTTTACACTGTATATAAATTGTATTTTCTATTTCATTAACCCAAATTTATTACCTACTCAATATTCTATATATATAAGTGCTCTAATATTCTTACTAAAATCTATTTTTCCTAGAACTTATTAATGCTTTAATTATCTAAGTATTGCTTAAAACATGCTGATTATGAAATTTCAAGTAAAAAAGTTTATTTAGAGGGTAAAATGAAAATCTTAATCTACCATACCCCTAATAATTTTATGCCTTTTCCAGAAACATGCATAATCTTCCAGATTTTTGAACTAAATTTACATATATACTTAAATGGGATATAGACATGTGTTTTAATTTCACATAAATATTGAGATCATAATATTCAAAGTGTTCTAACATGTGCTTTATCCCCTTATATAATCTATCTCAGAAATCTGGGTATGTTGGCACCTATAGATTCATATCAATTTTTCTAACAAACACATAGTATTCCACAATATGTATTTAGAATAATTTATATAATCATTAATTTTATTAATAACAGTTGAACTATTCATGATAGTTCAAATAATGAACATGTATCTTTTTGCAACTGCATAAATGTTTCTAGAGGATAAGTTCTTTTTTTTTTTTTTTTTTTTTAACAGGCAGAGTGGACAGTGAGAGAGAGAGACAGAGAGAAAGGTCTTCCTTTTTGCCGTTGGTTCACCCTCCAATGGCCACCGCGGCTGGCGCGCTGCGGCCGGCGCACCGCGCTGATCCGATGGCAGGAGCCAGGTGCTTCTCCTGGTCTCCCATGGGGTGCAGGGCCCAAGCACTTGGGCCATCCTCCACTGTACTCCCGGGCCACAGCAGAGAGCTGGCCTGGAAGAGGGGCAGCCGGGACAGAATCCGGCACCCCGACCGGGACTAGAACCCGGTGTGCCGGCGCCGCAAGGCGGAGGATTAGCCTAGTGAGCCGCGGCGCCGGCTGAGGATAAGTTCTAAGAAATGAAATTTTCAGATTAAACAGTATATAAATTAAGTGCTTAAATCAACAGGATGTACATACATGATTTCATAAACTAAAGTTGTAAGAATCATCTTTTTTTAATTAGAGAGGTGGACAGGGAGAAAGAAGGAGAGACAGAGTGTGCAGTTCCCATTTGCTGGTTCCCTAGTGCCCTAGCAGTTAGCACTGGGCCAAGCCAGAGCTGGGAGCCAGGAATTGAATCCAGGTCTCCCATGCAGGTGGCAGGGACTTGATTATGTGAGACATCACCTGCTGCTGCCATGGGATCTACATTAGCAGGAAGCTGGGATTGGGTGCTGAGGCTGGGAATCAAACCTAGATACTCTGATATGAGATGTGGGCACCTTAACCTGCACAATCACCACTAGACCAAAAGCCCGCCATCTTATTATGGAAAGTAACAGGCTCTTGCCCCATCCTCCTCCAGAACTGGTGGCAACTCTGTTAGACCTTTCTCTGAGGATTACTTGCATACCTCTACATTTCATTGTTGCTTAGCTCTTTCCTAATCTACCAATTCTAGACACTGTTTACCATTTTTCTACCATGACAAATGGGGATTCACATTCTCATGCCTCCTCTCTTCCATTCTTCTCAATATAGATTTATCAGTCCTCCACAGGTTGACCTCATATCTTGAAAGAATAAACCACACCTTCCATGTATTGTTTGATACAGGGACAGCAGATTAGCTGACAGGATTAACACCTCAGTGGTCTCACCCTTCCCCTTCCCTCTCTTTTCTGTTGTTTCCTTAAATGTCCACGCCTCTGTCACCTCTAACTTTACTACTACAACAATGGGATTGATATCTGTATGCTCTGGTCTACAGCCATAATCGAGTTGTGAAGTTGAACAACAACACATATCATCTAATTAGTATGACTACATACATATTGTTTAATGAAAAGCTTTATTTTGCTAAGACCACATTTCCTTCCTAACTAACCCAATGTCATAACACCTGTCGATGGTTGCCATGAGGAAATGTGGGCCTAGAATTGCCAGATTTACCAAGGTTGCAAGACAGACCTAACACCTGCATCTCTGTAGAAAGTCATATGTACTTTAACAGTGACAATTCATTCAAACATTGACTCCAGAAACCCACAGCATGCCAAACACGACTCAGTTTAAGAGATCAGTCTCACAAAGAAACAGCCAATTGCCACTTCCATGTTGAGGATTTTCCTTTGTCCTGGGTTCTCTAAAATTCCGGAAAGCTTTTCTTTGGCACCACAAACATTTCTTGCGTTACTTTCTTAATAACTTCCCTTCCTCTTATTTCTGTTTCCTGTCTTGGACTCCTGACTAGACAGTAATGTTCACCTTCCTGGACAATACACTGAACCTCTTACCTACTCTGTCTCTCTGCCTTTTGTTCTATGTTCTGGGAGATTTTCTCAGTTTCTTTTTGATGAGGTTAAAAGGCAGGGCAGCACAGCTGTTATCGCAGGCAAAGCTGCTGGACAGCTTGGGTTTGAACCATGGCACTGCCAGTAAGGACTGTGAACTTGGCCAAGGTACTCAAATTCTCTGTGCCTCAGTCTCCTTGACTGTTAAATCAACATAACAATGGTAGCTACTACTCTTGGCTCTGGATTTGCTCTTCTGTGGATGTTTGCTTGTTTTTTGTTTAACTTGCTTATCTTTTTCTTGCTTTCTAAGTTAGACATTTAAATCATTGATTTGAGATTTGTCTTCTTTTTTAATATAAGCATGAATTCCCATAAATTTCCCCTAAAGCACTAATTTTTCTATATCCATGAGTTTTGTAACTGTTTTTGTTCCATTCAGATATGTTATTTCTGTTGTGGGAGCCTTCCAACTTAGTATATAATAAAGTAATACCAAGCAACAGTTATAAAACTGGACTATATTTTTGATGTATAGTTGTTTCATTATCAAAAATGTGCTTAAATCTTTCTGAAGGTAACAAGCAAAAATTAATAGCTACCTTAAATAGTCTGGGAGTAAGAAGGAAAAGCTGTTGTTGTTATTTAGTGAGAGGCAGGGTGCCCGGGGTTTCCTTCCATCCGGTACCAACCGCCCCTTCCCCTCTTCCGCAGCGGCAGCCTCTCTCCCCACACATCAGCTACACTGGTCTGCATCTTCACTTTCCTCCTTAAACACGCCCAGCTCATTCTCATCTCAGGCCCTCCAACCTGCTGTTCTCTCAAACTAGAGCAGTATCTTCCGGAGATGCCACAGCTGGCTGCGCCCAGGGTTCAGGACTCTCAGCACAAATGTGAAGTGGTCAGCTCCCGACCACTCACCCAACATATTTCCCTTCCCACCCTCTACCTGGCAAAGTCTGCAAGTGCATGCCGTTTTCTTTTTCATAAATCATTCTTCAAATTGATTACAGGCGGACTCCGCATCAAAATGCAAGCTCTCTAAGAGAAGAAATCTTGTTTCTCTACCACAGTTGGCCCCAGTGCTGGTAACTACCAGGCACATAACAGGCACCAGCTCTACTTCCTCAGGAAACGAAGAAGCCAGACTAGCACTCTGATGGGCACAGAAGAACTCAAGAATCACAATAAATGTCTCAGTTAAACATTCAGATTAACAAACTGCCAGAATAGACCAATGGAGTGTTAAAATTCTGTTTTCAGGATCTTACTGAAACAAATATTATTTTTAAGATTTCAAACATATTACTAATAATAGCTCTTAGTAATATTCACTTTATACAGACATTTATGATAGAAAGTGATGTTTAAAAGATTAAGTGGCATATAAGTATATAAGTATTAAAATAAATATTGAAATTGTGGCATCATCAAAATGAAAGACCAACCTGCTGTTCATATCGTTGTTTGACGTCATCCAACTGCCACACAAACTCCTTTGATTGCTTCTCACGAAGAGACTTGGATCTAGTTAAATCAGCTTCCACTCTTTCCATCTACAAAATTTTAAAATAAAATATCAACTTTTTTAAACAAAAAACTGTATCCTATACTTTTTGTAATTTGCATATTCATTAAAAAAACAAATATTATGGCCGGCATTTTGGCATAGCGGTAAAGCCACCGCCTGCAGTGCCGACATCCCATATGCCTACTGGTTCTAGTTCCAGCTGCTCCTCTTCTGATCCAGCTCTCTGCTATGGCCTGGGAAAGCAGTAGAAGATGGCCTAAGTCATTGGGCTCCTGCACCTGTGTGGGAGACCGGGAAGAAGCTCCTGGCTACTGGCTTCGGATCGGCACAGTTCCAGCCGTTGTGGTTAACTGGGGAGTGAACCAGCGGATGGAAGACCTCTCTCTCTCTCTCTCTCCCTCTTTCTCTCTCTTTCTCTGCCTCTCCTCCTCTCTGTGTGCAACTCTGATTTTCAAATAAATAAATCTTTAAAAAATATTAAACACTCACCAATCATAATGATGAATTTATAAGTGATAAAATAATGAAACATGTATCAATTTATTTTGACTTATTTTAATAATTTAAGGAGGTAGAAAATATAATTTGGGACACTCAAATAGTTAATCAGCAACATTATTATTAAGCCTTTGGCAGGTGCTGAATGGGGAAAATATTTTCAATTCATTTACCCAAAAAGAGACCTATCTAAAAACATAAATAACTTTCGTAACTCAAAAATAAAAAGGCAATTAAACATAATTTAATAAGTGGCAAATAATCTGAATAGATATTTCTCCAAAGAAGATTAATAAAAGACCAAGTGTGTGAAAAGATGCTCAACATCACTGTCAGTAGGCAGTAGAAAGTTGAAACAAGAATGACACACCACTGCCCAGCCGCGAGGACGGCTGCACAACTGGCGAAGAGGCGGAGGAATCAGCACCTTGAATGCTGCTAAGACAATGTTAAAGGGCAAAGACACACAGAAGACATCTGGCAGTTCCTTAAAAAGCTAAACAGCCAGTGACCATGTGCCTCAGGACTTCAGCTCCAAGACAAAACTTGCAAACATACATTCACTCAAAAGCTTGTACATAAATGTCATAGTAGCATTATTCATAATAGCCAAAAAGAGGAAACAGCCTAATACACATCAATCGACAAACAGAAACAAAATGTGGTATGTTTGTATAATGGAATACTGGCCATAAAAAGGCATGAAGTCCAGCCAGCTGTCCGTGGTGGGTTTTGTACTCATGGATTCAACCAGCCATAGACGCAAATATTTGAAAAAAATTGTGTATGCACTAAACATGTGTTAATTTTCTTGTCATTATCTTCTAAATAACATATAACAGCTAGTTACAAAATACTTACATTGTATTAGGTATTTATAAGCAATCTAGAGATGATTTAAAGGCTATGAGAGGATGAATATAGGTTTTATGCAAATACAATGACATTTTGTATAAATAATTGAGCACACATGGATTTTGATATCCTCAGGGGTCCAGGAATGAACCTCTCTTGGATACTGAAGAACCACTACTAATACATATTATAACATAATGAACCCTGCCAGCATTATGCAAAGTGTCACAAAAGACCACATACTTTATAGTCCATAGAATCAGAAAATAGATGAGCTGTTCCCAAGAAAGAAAGGAGCTTAGAGGGATGACAGATAAAGGGTATGAGGTTCCTTTTTTTTTTTAAGATTTATTTTATTTATTTGAAAAAGTTACAAAGAGAGGTAGAGTGAGAGCAAGAGAGAGCTCTTCCATGCACTGGTTCACACCCCAGATGACCACAACAGTCAGAGCTGTGCCAATCTGAAGCCAGGAGTTAGGAGCTTCTTCCAGGTCTCCTACGCGGGTGCAGGGGTCCTTGGGCCATCTTCTACTGTCATAGAATAGCTGGATCAGAAGTGGAGCAGCCAGGACTCAAACCAGTGCCCATATGAAATGCACTGCAGGCTGGGGTTTAACCCATTGCGCCACAGCACCAGCCCCTATGAGGTTTCTTAAGGGGAGATGAAAATGTTCTGTAGTGATGATGGCCCAACTTTGCAAATACATTACAAACCACTGAATTATACACTTACGAGGGAATTGTTGGTATGTGAATTATATCTCAACAAAGCTGTTATTAAATAACAAAAAACAGTGAAAGTAAAAGATTCCACCACCTCAATGAGGGCACACATGATCCAATCCCTGTTACCTCTCTCAGCTCATCTCTACTGCTGTAGCCTTTCACTGCTGCCCCCCTGCCCCCCTCCTGCCTCCATGGCTCAAAACAACCAGGAGAGTTTCCACCCTGGGATCCAGAGGCTTTCCTCTACAGAGTTCACACGACTACGTGAAGGTTTCCCTTAAATATCAGCTTTGCACAGAGAGTGCCCAGACCACCTTTTTACGTATTATACTGCAGCTTCCCCACCATGTCTACCCGGTCTCCCTTCCTGGGTTTGTTGCTCCTTTGCTCCAGGGAATATCACCTTCAAGTCCACTTCATAATTGACTTCCTGAGTAGGGTTTTCTCCTGCTCTATAATGTAGTCCTATGTTCACAGAAGTATCCCAACCATTTAGTGCAGTGCCTGGTATACATAGGGAATCAAATACCACTAATCAAATGAAAAAAAAAAAAAAAAAAAAAAAACAGACTCAGCATGCCCAGCTTGGTTAAATTTCTGAGCAGTATTCCATCTTGCCTTCTGCAACACAATGGAGGCAACTGGAGACCATTATGCTTAGAAAAATAAGTCAGACCCCAAAAGACAAATATCACACTTTCTCTGATTCGTTGTAGTTAATAGGTAGAGTACATTTTGTTTAATGTACATGAGTGAAATTGACATATTGGGATTTGATTGTTTATAGTCCTTGTTGGGATTCCTGCTGAACAGTGGTCTTTCTGTTTTTCACTTGTTTAACTCCTTATTTACTGAGGCATTAAGACTGTGACTATAAAGTAAATTAAAAATATGCTATTGCAAAAATTACAAAAAAAAAGAAAGAAATGGGGAGGGAAGCTTAATTAAATTCTTAGAATAGTATCTCTGAATCACATGAAATCTGTTGTCTTTATGTTAATAATTTTTTAAAAATCTGATGAATGTACAACTTTCAGTCTTTAGTGTCAAATTCTCTACAGCACACACAAAATAAGTACAACAGTATTGACCCATCTTTCCTCACTTTGTGATTGCATCAGAGGCTCTTTTATATGCAACAGGAAAAAGATGTCCTTGCGAACAGTAATGAAAAAGCTCTTAATTTACGTAACATGAAAAGCGCATCTTTGAATTATTCCAAGTAGTACAGCAAGTCATTGTCTTTCCACAGGTAGAGTTGGGTATGACCTAGGAAGACACTTTTTCTCCCACTGGCTGCTCTATCTCTTATCATTCTGCTTCAGTGCTGTGCTGACCCACGTCTTGCACAGATTGCCTCCTTTCAGGTTACTTTTTGGTAGGCACTAGGATTACTCCAAACGTGAATATTAGAGGCAATGAACCATGAAATAAATCTTTCTTCACAGTTCTTTCCTGCTAAATTTGGAGAAAATAAAGCCATTCAAATCCATTTATTCAGACATGACTAAACTTTAAGGGTTGAGAAAGAAAAACATTATGAAGCAACCTACTGCGCTGCATGGGAACAAAATACATATTGCCACCCACTACTGCTAACAACTCGTTTCAGTTGCTCGTTCTTACACTGAAGTCTGGAGTATCCACATTGTGCCATGGTATTTAACACTTAAGCATTTCTTTCTCAGTGCCAACGATCATAATGTTGAAAATACTAAGTCATCAGCTTCCAAAAAACAATGATTGCAGTTCTAAGATTTTTTTTAAGCTTACTTATTTGAAAGGCAGAGTTAGGGATACAGATGGTTGAGATAGAGACAGAGAGATCTCCCATCCACTGTTTCACTCCCCAAATGCCCCCGCCAACCGAGGATGCACCAGGCTGAAACCAGGAGCCAAGAACTAAGCCTGGGTCTCCCAGATGCATGGCAGGAACTGAACTATTTGAGCCACCCCCTGCTGCCTCCCACTGTGCACATTACCAGGAAACTGGAATCGGGAGCAGAACTGGGACCTGTACCCAGGTTCTCTGATATGGGATGCAGATGTCCCAAGTGCTGTCTTATTGATATGCCAAACACCCACCCTGAGTTCTAAGATTATTGATCTATAGGTAGCCAGTGTGTGGTCAAGAATAAATGTAAGGGGCTTTGTGACACAATAGATTAAGCTGCCACTTGTAACACAGCATGTGAGTGCCAATTTGAGTCCTGGCTGCTCCACTTCCAATCGGCTGGACCTGGGAAAACAGTGAAGTATGGTCCAAGTACCTGAGCCCCTGTCACCCACATAGGAGACCTGGATGAAGTTCAAGGTTTCTGGCTTCAGCCTGGCCCAGTCCCAGCTGTTGTGGCCATCTGGAGAGTGAACGAGTAGGTGGAAGATCTCTGTCTCCATCTTCTAATTCTGCCTTTCAAGCAAATAAACATTTTTTAAAAAGTAAGGAACTGTTAAGGAAAACACAGTAAAGCCTATATTATTTTGGTTCTAAGGTTCCAGGCTCTCTCTTCTCCAGTACTTTCCACATTAAACACAAGCCAGAAGCTCCTTAATCCATGCACAGCAATCGGGTGTCCTTGGTATTTCCAAACAAGCATTGCTTTTTTAAGATTTATTTATTTGAAACACAGAGTTACAGAGAGGAAGAGGAAGAGGCAGAGAGAGAGAGAGAGAGAGAGATCTTCTATGTGCTGGTTTACTCCCTCAGATGGCCACAACAGCCAGAGCTGGGCTGATCTGACGCCAGGAGCCTGGAGCTTATTCCAGGTTTCCCATGTGGGTGTTGGGTCCCAAGCACTTGGTCCATCTTCCACTGCTTTCCCAGGCACATTAGCAAGGAGCTGGATCGGAAGTGGAGCAGCCGAGACTCGAGCTGGTGCCCATATAGATGGCAGCACTGCAGGCAGCAGCTTCACCCGCCGCGTGGTTCTTGACTCTGCGGCCCTCTGCTCTACACCACCCGGTGGGTCCCTTCAATGCTTTCCTCATCCAGTCTTCGAGACGGACTCAAGTCTCCCTCCACTCTGAGGTGTTCCTGAACAACATGAATGCCTTCCTTCTCTCTGTGCTCCTAACATCTTTGTCTCCCTAACACATTCTGCTTTTCTCTACAGCATAGAAATGTTTCAAATGTGTGAGCTTTGCTTTTTCATTTAGCTCATGAGCTGGCAAATACAAAGAACAATGGCTTGTATTTCTTTCTTTTGCATCTTATTATTCACTAATTGCTACCATGTGCAGCATAAACATGTATTGAGTTCTTAAGGGTGAGGCGGAATGACATCAGCAAGATGGCAGAATACGAGTTCCCTGGCTCCAGTCTACTGTGCAGAAATTCAGCTAGCAACGATCCACAGACAGGAACCCCTTCATGCGTACTGCAGAACTTGCGAGTGGGGCTGAGACACACTCTTGGATCACAGAACGAAAATAGCTACGCTAGAAGGGTCTGCCGCGAGAACATCATTCTTCCCCAAAACCAGCACAACTCCACACAGAGAAGACTGCCCTGGGCCCCAGTTTCTACAGAGGGAGACAAGCAGCTTCCCCAGCATTCAGATGCTTTGTTTTGTATTTTAGGATTTTATTTATTTATCTGAAGAGTTACAGAAAAAGAGGCTGCGAGATCCTCCATCCATTGTTTCACTCCTCAGATGGCTACAACATCCAGGGCTGGCCCAGGCCAACGCCTGGAACCTGGAGCTTCATCTAGATCTCCCACATGGGTGCCAGGAGCCCCAATACTTGGGCCATCTTCCGCTGCTTCCCAGGAGCATTAGCAGGGAGCTGGATCACAAATGGAACAGCCAAGACTTGAACTGGCACCCATATAGGCTGCTGGTGCTGCAGGCTTTACTGGCTATACCACAACTCCAGTCCCTCTGGGATGTTGTGTAAGAGGCCCACATCTGTGTTTCCTCACAGGAAACACTGGAGATATAATCAAGGTCAGACCACCTGGAATCAGCTGGAAACAAAAGGGAAAGCATTCAAAGCAATGTCTGCATGCTAACCAGTGGAGATACCAGCAAGCAGCATCACTCTGACAGGTTCTGTAAGCTGGAATCCTGAGACAGCTCTGCACCCCAGCCTTAAACCTCTGTGCAAGGCTTCCCCAGGCTGGAAGGCAAGTCTGAGATTAGCATAACTGCAGAGGAGAGCATGTGGCCCCACGCTACCTGGTCAGCAGAGTAGGGCACTACACAGGCTTGCAGGTCTGCACAAGGTCTCCCTAGTCAAGAAGGCAAGCCCCGTCTCCCCCTCCCCAAATCTGCAAGGCAGAGCACCTAACCTCATCCAACCTTGGTAGGCCAGCAGCAACCCCCACACAGGTTCAGAGCCCAGCCTGAGGCAGGCTGGCCCATGACTGCACAACCATGGAGCACAGTCTGGTCCTGCCCATCCAGAGTGGTGGAGCCGCAATCCCAGAGAACTCACCCAGCCTCAGAGGCCAGCCTGCAGCTCTGAACAACCAATAGCACACAAGGGATTAAATCAAAGTAAAAATTTTCTACATAGCAATGGAAACAACCAATAGGACAAAGAAACAACCCACAGAATGATGGAAATGGCTGTAAAACATACATCTGAGAGGCCAGCACTGTGAGGTACTGGGTTAAGCAGCCGCCTGCGGCACAGCATCCCACATGGGTGCTGATTCAACTTCTGGCTGCTGCACTTCCCATCCACTCCCTGCCGACGGCTTGGGAAAGCAGTAGAAGGTGGCCCAAGTACTTGGGCCCATGTACTCGCATGGGGGATCCGGAAGAAGCTCCTGACTCCTGGCTTCAGACCGGCCCAGGTTCAGCCATTGCAGCCATTGGGGAGAGAATGAGCAGATGGAAGACCTCTCTCTGTGTCTCTCCTCTCTCTGTAACTCTGCCTCTCAAGTAAATAAATCTTTTTTAAAAAATACATCTGAGAAGGGGTTAATATTCAAATACATAAGGAACTCAAACAACTCAAGAGCAAGAAAACAAATAACCTGAAGGTTAATAAATGGGCAAAGGCCCTGAACAAACATTTCTCAAAAGAAGAAATTTAAATGGCCAACAGATTGATGAAAAAATGATCAACATCACTAATCACCGAGGAAACACAAATTAAAATCACAATGAGTTTATCACCTCACAGCTACTGGAATGGCTACTAGCCATTGATGAAAAATAGCAAGTGTTGAGGAGCATGTGGAAAAAAGAGAACCATTGTAGCCGTTGGTGGAAATGTAAAACAAGAAATTCTATCACTGGTGACAAAATGGATGAACTTGAAGGACATATGTTTAGTGAGACAAGGCCAACACAGAAAGACAAAACAGCATCATCTCACTTAAACGTGTAACCTAAAAAAAGTCACACTCATGGAAGTAGGGAGTAGAATGGTAGAGCCTGGGGGAGGATAGTGAGAAAGTATGGGCAGGTGCTAGTTAAAGGGCCCAAAGTTTTAATTCGATAAAAGTAATAGGTTCTGGTGATCTATTGTACTACATGCTGACTCTAACATATATCTCAAAGCTGATTAAGAGAATAAACTTAAATGCCTCACTCACATTGGATACATATATCAAAATAATACATTGGATCCCCAAATGTATATATTTACATATTGTTAATCTGAAAAAGTAATAAAATTTTAAAAATTATTGTGGCTCTAAATGATTTTTAAAGGTAGATGGAAGAGTAAGCAAAAGTGAGAGAAAATATTAAATATTAATATTTAAGACATACATTTAAATATTTAAGATACAAAGAGCTTCATGTACTCAAAAATTACCTTCTGTAATCAAAACAGAAAATCATTAAAACATACAAAATACATTCTATATGTATGAAAAAGAATGAAATTAATGCATTATATAAACATGAAGAAAAATTCAAAAGTAAATCATTGATTTTACAAGAAAATGAAATATATGTTGTTTTAGATTACACTGACCGAAAATGCCAGACCCCACTCCATTCTCCTTCCACAATTTAAGAAAAACTCAAAAATCTGTCTGATTAATAAAGTTTGTACCAAAACACAGGGTTCTCAGTTGCCATAGACGCAAAAGATTGTGCTTCATCATTCATCATTCCAAATTCCACACAACTTTAGGTATGCACTTTTTAAAGATTTATTGATTTATTTGAAAGAGTTACACAGAGAGAGAAGGAGACAGAGAGAAAGAGAAAGAGAGGGAGGGAGATAAAGAGGTCTTCCATCCGCTAGTTCACTCCCCAGTTGGCCACAATGGCCGGAACTGAGCCAATCCAAAGCCAGGAGTCAGGAGCTTCTTCCCGGTCTCCCACATGGGTGAAGGGGCCCAAGGACTTGGGCCATCTTTTTTACTGCTTTCCCAGGCCATAGCAGAGAGCTGGACCGGAAGTGGAGCAGCTGGAGCCCACATGGGATGCCAGCATCGAAGGCAGCGGCTTTAACCAGTATGCCACTATGCCGGTCCCAAGGTATATTTTTTTTTAAAAAGAAAACTACTTTATCATGGAACTCTAGCTTCAAGAGAACCTACAATAAAACTTGGTGGTCAAATAGAGCCAACAAGTGACTGGATGCATTTCTGTAACTGTTCAGTTACAAGAAAGACCTGACGAAGAGGGCTAGATCTTAATACGGTGTCAAGCAACACTTTTGCTTCATATCAGAGAAAATCCAAGTACCCATAATAACATATTGTAGGTTCATATTTTTCCTTATGTAATAAATAGTTCAAAAGGAGACTATTATATCGGCATTTCAAAGACGTCAGGGTTAAGGTCACTGCAAATTCATCCTTCCCCTAATGGTAGCAAAATACCTTCTGTAGCTCTAAACTTATATCTAGGAAAGGAAGAGCAAAGGATGAAGGGTGTAAGGATAAGGGCAAAGGACACATCTCAGCGGAGCTGCATTCCTTTTTAGGAGGTTTTCTGCCAACAACAAATTAATTATCCTGTTTGTATTTTATTAACTAGAATAGCATTAAACTCCCAGTTTCATCAGTAGGGCAAAATCTGTAGTTTAATACTGTCTTGTATTGCCCTAAATAAAATTTGTATTTTATTACAACATAGCAATGTATGTTAAGTGAACATCTGAAAGTTTCCATCAAATATATTCATAACAAGTTATTGCGCTCCCTTCAGTAAAGTACTATTATATTGTCACACTCTAAGTAATCCTACATATATAATTCATAGAATACAATTATATAATTGTATATAAATATGCAATTCAAAATATACTTTGTTATAGTCAATACTTATTCAGATAAACCATAACACTATCAAACATTTTCAGATATGTATAGATTATACAGACAGGTGCATAGTTAGAAATATACAAACTGGTAGATAAGAAAAAATAGAGGAAAGACAGATAAAGAATTATTTCTGTGCCCAGCTAAATACTCAATAGAAATAAGTACCTACCAACACATTAATAGATTATATCTGTGGTTCATTTGTAAGTAATAAACATTAATTGATGTAAGAAAGATCATCTATCAGCCGGCACCGTGGCTCGCTAGGCTAATCCTCCACTTGTGGCGCCAGCACCCCGGGTTCTAGTCCTGGTTGGGGAGCCGGATTCTGTCCCAATTGCTCCTCTTCCAGGCCAGCTCTCTGCTGTGGCCTGGGAAGACAGTGGAGGATGGCCCAAGTGCTTGGGCCCTGCACCTGCATAGGAGACCAGGAGGAAGCACCTGGCTCCTGGCTTCAGATCGGCGCCGTGCGCCGGCCGTAGCAGCCATCTGGGGGGTGAACCAATGGAAGGAAGACCTTTCTCTCTGTCTCTCTCTCTGTTAGTGTGGGGAAAAGATTGGGATGAAAACCAAAGTATGAAATGTAGAAATATTCCTAGAAATATAAATACATGAATCCCAAAAGAGCATTTACATAAATCAAACAAGAAAACTGGCTTAACATATTCATTAATGAATTAAGTTATTCTACTCAGGACACTGCCCTTTATATTCCATCTGACAACTGTCAAATTTATTTATTTATTTATTTATTTGAAAGGCAGAGTTACAGAGAGAGAGTGTTAGATATTCTTCCATCTGGCCGGCACCATGGCTCACTAGGCTAATCCTCTGCCTGCAGCGCCGGCACCCTGGGTTCTAGTCCCGGTTGGGGCGCCAGATTCTGTCCCAGTTGCTCCTCTTCCAGTCCAGCTTTCTGCTGTGGCCCGGGAAGGCAGTGGAGGATGGCCCAAGTGCTTGGGCCCTGCACCCCCATGGGAGATCAGGAGGAAGCACCTGGCTCCTGGCTTCAGATTGGTGCCGCGCACCGGCCGTAGCAGCCATCTCGGGAGTGAACCAATGGAAGGAAGACCTTTTTCTCTGTCTCTCTCACTGTATAACTCTGCCTGTCAAAATTAATTAATTAATTAATAAAAAAAAAGATATTCTTCCATCTGCTGGTTCAGGTTCACTCCCCATATGGCCACAACAGCTGGGACCAGGAACTCCATCCTGGTCTCCCACATGAGAGGCATGGGCCCTAGCACTTGGCCATCTTCTGCTGCTTTCTCAGGCACATGTAACAGAGAACTGAATTGGAAGTAGAACAGCTGAGACTCGAACCGGCACCCTAATGGGATGCTGGCACTGTAGGCATTGGCTTAATCCACTATGCCGCACTCTAGCTCCTGACTTCATATTTCTTCAGAGGCATATTTCTTTACTAATATATGAAAAAGAATGAAATTAAGTAGATTATTAATGTTTTTAAAAGTATGATCAATATATGGAATATTACCAGTATTTTAGAATCACAAATTAAAACTCTTTCATTTATTGAAATAATCAACTCATTTTGGGAAAACATCAATATTTCTAAAACACCCAATATTGAGATACACATATGGAAAATTGAACATGGATGAATTTTCTCGAATGAAACACCACGATGTAACTTGCACCCAGGCCAATGAACGGTACTTCGGAAATAATTTTCCTTTATCATGGGTAACTCAGAGCCACTAATTCTGCCTGGTTTTGTTCCTGATATAAACAGAATCTTAGAACACAAGCTGCGATCTTCGTGGCTGCTTTCTTTGACTCACATTAGATTCAAATGTGGCATCATGGAGCAGCAAGTTAAGCTCCTGCTTGCAATGTCAGCGTCCCCCGTCAGAGGGCAGATTGCAGTCCAGATCGCTCCGCTTCCAATCCAGGAGCAGAAGCAGAAGGGAGCAGAAGATCGGCCAAGTACTGGGGCCTCTGCCATCTACATGGGATACCTGGATTGAGTTCCTGGCACTGGCATCAGCCTGACCCAGTTCTGGCCCTTGTAGGCATGTAAGGAGTGAGCTAGTAAATGCTGTGGGATGGATGTGTGTGTGTGTGTGTGTGAGTGAGAGAGAGAGAGAGACAGCCTTTCAAATAAACAAGTCAACTTTTTTAATGTTGTCATTAACTCTCCATTTTTACTATTATATAGTATTCCATAGTGTGAATATACCACAGTTTATTTATATGTTGTACTGCTGATGGACTTGGGTAGTTTCTATTTTTTTTTTTTTTTGGATTTTATAAATAGTCTTGCTATTAATATTCTACTATATGTTCTTTTGTTAACTAAATAAGCACTTATGTAGGATACACACTTAAGAGAGACATACTCGGGTTTAGCAGATATTCCTAAATAGTTTTAAAACTGCTTGTACCAATCTACTCACATTAGTGGTATACATGAGTTTCATTATTCCAGATCTGTGGCACATTTGTAATTCTCTTTCTCACTCAAGTCTTTCTGATAGTATCACTACTACACAGTGTAATTCCCCTGATGACCAAAGGAACTGAACACTTTTTTATGTGTTGGCCATTGTGAAATGAACTTTTGTGAAATATCTGTTCAAGTATTTTGCCCATGTTTCTATGTAGAATCTGTCTTAATTGATTGTATAAGTTTTTTATTCCAGATATGAGTCTTTGACTCAGTATCTAAGCACAAAATACTTTTTCCAAATCTGGAGTTGACTTTTCATACTGGCCTCTTTCGATAAACAGAAGTTTATAATTTTAACAAAATCTAATTTTAAAATATTTTTATTATCATGCCTTTTATTTCCTATTTAGAAAATCCTTACCTATTTTCAACCATCAAAAATGTTTCTACATTTTCTTTTGAAATTTTTATTGTTTCACCTTTCACTTGTATACCTATAATCCTTCTGAAATTGATTTTGTGAATGGGACAAAATAAGAAGCAAGATTTTCCCCTTTTTCCCATGACTACATACTTGACGCAGCATCACTCACTGAAATGGTCATTCTCTCTCCACATTATGGCCATGCCTCCTCAGACATAATCAGATCGGTCACAAATGTGTGAATCTATTTTAGTCTTTTTCTTCTATTCCACTGGCTATCTTGTGCCTTTATTACATTGTATGAACATGAAAATAGGATTCTCATCATCTGGTAGTGTAAGTTTTCCAGTTGCATTCTTCTTCATGATTGCCTTAGCTATTTTTAGCTTGCAGCATTACATATACATTTTGAAATCAGTCTGTCAGTTTCCTTCATTTCCCCCTAAATGCACTGCTAATATGCTAATGTGGATAAATGACTTCTCATTTTATAAAATTGAGACTTCAAATCCATACACATGAAATATTCTTCAATTTACTTAATATCTTCTTATACTTCTCTCAGTTAAATATTTTCTGGTTTTCAGAATATAGGTCCTGTGTATTTTTGTCAGTTTTTTTTTCTCATTTAGGTGATGTTTTTTAATACTATTGTAAGTGGCATCTTTTTCAAATTTTATTTGCTATTTG